>NC_055694.1:31650786-32006339 GCF_017639745.1 Melanotaenia boesemani | reverse complement strand
TAGGTTTTCTTTTTTTTTTTTTTTTTTTTTTTTTTTAACCTGTCTTGTCCAGCATCGTTGCAAACAGAATGATTGTCTGGCTGCTGTCTGGTGCTGGGCAATTTTACTCTATCAAGCAGGGATTTATACTACATGTATAAAGTCCCTCTTGATGAAAAACTTTATTAAATCAGACTCATAATGCTGGACTCGACCGGAGGGGACAGAGAGAGAGAGAGAGAGAGAAAAGAAAGTAGAGAGAAGAGGGAGGGGAGAGAGAGGGACAGAAAGGGTGTGGGGAGTGCGGGTGGGGACTTGAAACATCATAGAGAAGACCATGTAATCCATACTACTTACAACATATATAGCTACGATCATCCTAGCCAGTAAGTCATTACACAACTAGTTGATAATAGTAACAATAATAATAATAAGAGTAAGAGTAATAATAATATTAGGAACAGAAATAATTAAAAAAACAAACAAAATATGATAATAGATATAAGTGAAACTGCTGTATTCAAGAACACGCGCAGAGAAACCTGTGTGGATGTGTTGGAGAACTCGGCCACACGGCGACGCAAAGACTGTGTGGAGACGTTCAGGAAGGAGTGACCATGCAGAGTGATCATGCAGATGCCACCTCACTTGAACAGAGGCCAGAGTCAGGCCAGCGGTCCCGAGACCCAGGCCACCAGCCCCCCCGCAGGCAACAGATCCCGACCGGTCCACAGAGACGACCACTCGCCCGCCCAGGAAGGCAGCAGCAGGAGACCCCAGCAGGAGCCGCCCCGCGGACCCAGGGCACCGGCCCCGGCGGGCCGAGGCCAGCAGTCCCCGACCCCCCCGGGCACCGGCCGCCCGGGACAGACGGGGCAGAGGGCCCGGGCCCAGGAGCGCCGGGACACCCCCCTCCCCCACAGGCCGAGGGCCAGCACGCCACCCGGGGGGACCCGGCCCGCCCAGACGGCCACCACCAGAGGCCAGCCCCACACCCCAGCGCCCAGCCGCACACCCCGAGAACCAGTCCTGCCCCCCCCCCAGACCAACACACACAGACGTTGTTTAGGTTTTCTTGTTGTGTGTGTGTTTCTGGTACTTTGGTTGTTGTTGTGTTACATCTTGTTGTTGCTGTCTTGGTTACCTTTTAGGAACTGCTGATGATTAGTTTACCTGTAAAAGCTGTAGGAAATTCTCTATTGTGTTTCTGTACAGGTGTAGCAGCTGGTTGTCTGGTGTTAGGCTGGATTGAAGGTAATTCATTCTATCTACTGGATCTTTGTCTCCTCTTTCTTTTTGTACTTTCCTTTTTACATTTCTTCATTATTCCCCTTTCATTTTTGTCCACTGCGGTCAGGTCCAGCAAGATTACATAAATTCCATAATTCAAAATAAATAAATAAATAGATTATCAAAAGGACCCTTATACCCACGAAGCTCCCATTGCAAATTTGTTCAGCACAACACAGCAGCCAGACCATCATTCTGCTGCCACCATGCTGGACAAGTTAAAAAAAAAAAAAAAAAAAAAATCAAATTATTATCATGTATAAATGCTGTTTCTCAAATTTCACACATTGTTTACAACATTATCATTATCACAACACTGCAAAAACTCAGCTTTCAGAAACAAGAAAAAAAAGTACAAAAATAAGGTAGTTTTTGCTTACATCAAGAAAAATTATCTGCCAATAGAACAAGAAAATCAGGCTTGTCGAGGTTTTCCAAATCAAGTGAAAATATCTAACCTTGTTGAACCCAAGAATATCTTAAAATTAGTATATTCTCACTAATTTCAAGTGAACTTTACTTATACAAATAGCACACATAAGAACCATTTTCCCAAAATGTTATTTTTTTTTCTAAAATTAAGTAAATGCTAGTATCAAAATCTTGATAATGCAAGCACCATATTTCTTGAAACCAGTAAAGACATACTAAAAAAACAGTATTTTTCTTGATGCAAAGGGAAAGGATTAACAATATATTTTTTCTCAGTATGTATGATAATTTACTCAAATTTCTTGAAATAAAGCAAAAACTCAGGATGTGATCCTGACCATAGAAGAAATGTGTGCTTAAATGAATATACAAATTCAGTTTCTTTTAACTTCTTTATTATATTTAAGGTGCCTATGAACATAGCAAAAACACAATGCTTCCAAAGAAAACACTTAACAGGAAGATGACTGTGCAAACAATGTTGTAGATTATCAATTTCTCACAGGAATGGGCCATACTCCAAGGATGCTGTGTAATCTACACTAAACAGGTCATCCACTAAACATTTGTCAGGACGGAACATCAACATGTGTTTTAATGAACAAGCCTACTCAGCAGTGAACTTCTTCCACTCAGCCATAGCTTTTTTATATGAGGAAGTCATGTCTCGGTCGTGGATGGTGTCCTTGAGGACTTCTGTCTGCAGCACAGAGAGGAGTGTAGCGATGCACTTGGGATATGTCAGATGAAAGGTGTAGTAACATGCCATGATATACATCACACCATCAGATATGTCCTCCTATGGGAAGATCAGCACAGGCATGGTTCCAATGGCCAGTATACAGTTTGTTTCACAGACAATCACCACAGGGCTAAAGAGAGGTCTGGTTTGAAGAAAGGTGTTGGGATCTTCTGCAGACTGAAACAGAAAAAGAAAAACAGTCCCAAAAAAATCACTGTTAGAAACTATGGTCAAGAAAAATTAAAACCTGCCGTATATACATAAACGTCTTACCTCAAGGATGTGAAGCATTGCCTCACTTGCATGTCCTAACTTCTTGGGGGGAGCGATAGGTGATGGGAACATGTCTGGCAAAGCCTTCATCGTGGCAATGGTTTGTTTTACTGTGAAAGACAACATCAACATCAATTTATTTTCTGCAGTCAGTTATTAAAAATAAACAAAACAACATGGGATTTAAGGATGCCCCATCAAACACATTTGCTAACAGTCTTAATATACTACTCATTAGGGTTGGGCGATTGAACGAATGTATCGACCATCGACGATAGGCTGAGCCATTCGACGATCGTTTATATAAGAGCGATATTAAGAGAGATATATATATGTATGTATGTACATGAGCCAACACGTTTAGTTAGCTACAACGCAGGCGCACGCTGTGGCTCGTGCAGCAGGTGTCGGGAGTTTTTTTTTTTTTTTTTCCATCATCCAGCCTCTCTCCATACCTGGTGCTGCCTTCTTTCAGAAGTCTCGTGCACACGCGCACACACTAAAGGACCGTGCATAACCTCCCACCCCGCCTGTGACCTGCCTCCACCAATTTAGGCTACTCAAACTTAACAGAAAGAAAAAATGACAGAAGTAGGCTACTCGGAAATTAATTACGTTTATTTAATCAATAACCACAATGGTGGGAATCAAAGACCAACTTCTTTATTTTCACCTATAACTGTAGCCTATTTATGGGGTCTTTACAGTGATTCAATTTTTCAAACTCGGCCAAGTGAATGAAACAATAGATTAACCTAAAACAATAGAAAATAAAATTAACTCCTTGGGCTGGGAGCATGTGCGCTTCCATTAAAACAATAAATAACCACAGTGGTGCAAAAAAGATTCTGGCTTCTTTTTTCGTTTAACCTAGTAGCCAACTGCATTTACAAGATTTCTGTCTTAAACTCAGTCCAATGAATTTTTGTCTTCTAAATTGCTTCAACAGGTGTTCAGCGCGCAAAAAAGTTCTGACGTCACGTCCGCGAATATATCGCCTATCGCCATTTGCTGGACTGGCGATAGGCGATTGAAAAAAATTTACATATCGCCCAACCCTACTACTCATTCTCTTAATGTAATGATTAACTGCTCAGTTAATAAAATTTAGAAAAATAGGGTTAAAGGTCCATCTCTGATGTCCTTCAAGATCCTGTTCTGTCCTCAATCCAAAGATATATTCAGTTTAATATGACTTCAAAAGAACAAAAGAAG
Organism: Melanotaenia boesemani; assembly: GCF_017639745.1. Taxonomy (NCBI): domain Eukaryota; kingdom Metazoa; phylum Chordata; class Actinopteri; order Atheriniformes; family Melanotaeniidae; genus Melanotaenia; species Melanotaenia boesemani. Next base: position 32,002,408 of record NC_055694.1, on the reverse strand, counting down.
GGAATATTCCATTTTTATGTTTTGTTTTGCAATGGGCATTCTGTAAATCTTTTTTTTGCCTGTTTTTTTCGATCTTTATGTCAAAGAGATAAATATTTATATCTGAGAAGGTAAAATTAGCATTTACCTACCTTTTTTCCACAGAATATTTATTTAAACAACAAATTTATTATTACAACATTAGATTATTGAAAAGTCAATTAATTACTGCAGATATACTGTACAGCTTAAGTGCCAAACAAGGGACAAAATAGTGGAAGTTGCATGTGCATGGTGACGCATGACTGGCACTGTCCAAGTGCATGTGAACAAGTGAGTTTAAGTATGTAATTACCTTTATTCCCCTTTGGAGGTCTCATGACTTTTTTGAAAACTCCATAAAACTGGGCCTTCTCACAAAAGATCCCCCAGTGGTTCTTCATTTCTGGTATGAAGTGTAAGTTTCCTTGACTGAGGATCCGTTGCAGTTCATCCATTACCTGATTCAGACACAGAAAAAATCTTTTAAAATTGACATTTCAATCAAAATCTTCCAGTTTTTAACAGGTTCTGGAGAAAACGTGCAACTGAAATTGCAGACTAAACTGCTTAAATATTTAACATGACAAAACAATCACATAATTTTTCCACATAAAGTTTTGTAATAATGAAAATGCTGCATTGTTGGAACAGTCTGTGCTAAACAAGACTACGGCCAAGTCACTCATGAAATTAAATGCCATGTCTTACTATTAGAATCTATTAAACGTTAAACCAACTCAAAACAAGACCTCACATGATCCAGCTCTCTGAAGCAAGGATATGCCTGAAGAATCTTGGTGGGTCTGTCCTGTTCCTTTATGACATCAGAATCAATGTAAGCCCGTCTCGCTTGGTATTCAAGGTCCAGGAGCTGGGCAACATCCTTCTTGTTGGGTCTGGGCCTGGACTTGTATAGCTCCTGCAGAACTTTGTAATGTCTTGCCTGGTTTTGTAGGCTGTCAGTAGTTTCATGGTCAACTGTTAAAACAGAATTACAAATCACTGTTTCTGTTTACAGTTTAAATAAACAAATACCTAGAAATGCTTATTTTTATAGGAATAATAACTGGTAAAGATTTAAATGTTTTTGTAAAAAATTTAACAGTTAAATATTGAACTGCCTCCCCATCTAGCATCAAAGCTCTGGTGCTTGTCAGTAAAAAGGGTTGTAAATAAGGATTCTTACTATAAACCTGACAACTTTTAAAGTCAGGGTTTAGGAGATGATGTTATTAAAATACACATGCATACATAAAAAAATTCCCTTGTCAATATTAGTATTAACTAACATCAGAGCAGAATCTCAACATGTGATCTTACCATTAACCTGCTCAGCCTCTGAACTGCCTCCTGACTGTGTTGATTTTTCCAGGATCAAAGTTGAACCACTGGACTCGGTGTCATCAGTAGATGTCTCCTGGCTGCTGCTGCTGTTGTCAAGGTTGATGCCTCGTCGTCTCTTTCTTGAAGGAGTTGCACCCTGCTTCTTTTTAGCGGGTGTTACATTCTGGACCCTTTTCAAAAGCTGCTTCTTAATAGATTCCTGAAAAAAAAAAAAAACACAAAACATATTGTGTAGAGTAGCATAAATCAAAATTAAATGAAGTTTTAAGAGCATTAATCCAGAATAAATCATTTTCTCCTACCCACTTGGCTCTACTAGCTGCAGATCTGTCCTACAGCATGGGGAAATACTCAATGAGATGCTCAACCATCACAGTTATCTCACGGCTGCATGGATATTGGAAGTCAACTCCAGCAGCTCTCTTGATTGCGATCATGCTTGTTACTGTATTCCTTATTAAGCGACAGCGAAGCTCTTTGGAGAGTGTAAAGCCGCCTTCTTGCCCAGCCCGCTGTTTTTCAAAATAGGCAGCTCTTGCCTGTTCCAGCTCTGTGTCTGTGTACACAATATATTGTGGACTCACAAGCTGTACAGTTCTGCTGGGGCTATGTTGGTCTCCCGGTTTTGAAGATGGGCATGGGGTGGAGGAGGAAGAAGGGCTGGATAAAGAGGTTGGAGTAGGAGTATAGCTAGCATCACAAGTTCCAGAGTAGGTGCCTGGTGAAAGCTTGTCTGACTCTTCACCCTTAAATTTGACAGAAATTACAAGTGAATAGCCACACACTACAAACACCAAAGAGAAAAGCTTCACTGACTTTTATAAATCACAGCATGATTACAAGTATCCACAACATTAAAATTTAGTATCACCTCATTTTCACCATGCGTAGCTTTCCAAATGGCTCTTCTTCTGAAAAAGTGCTCTGGCCCCGGAAAGAGATCACGCAAGTCCTCCTTAGAAAGAGTGGGAAGCATGTCTGCGCTAATATTGGCAGCTGGAAAACAAATACAACCAGATTGTAAATATACAGTATAATGTCTAAACAGCTCTCAAGCAGGGACAGGGATCCACAGGGATCTACAAATAGGTCAAGTCTGCCTGGCATTTTTGCTAAATGAAATTTGTATCACATCAACGATGCTACCATTAGTAAAAACAACAACAATAATAAAAAATACTAAAAATAGCTGTCTGAACCCATTTAGACTAGTTTTAATACTTGTTTTTGTCTTTATATACCATATAAAAAAACTGACTACCCATACCCGCCTCAATCTAATCCATATTAGACCTCTATCCTCTATGATATAATTATCATGTCAAGTAATCATCAGCTGATTGAAACGTTGCTGTTGTCTTTTTTTTTAATAAGAAAAAAATGAGATACCTAAAGACATGCTATGTCTGTCCATCCCACTTTTCATACTCATCAGAATAGCTACCATTGGTTAATGCTCATGCGTAGCACTGAAAGCTGCAAATGACCCATCAATTCAGTGCCACCAATTGCATCAGCATACAACCGACTGTGGAGCCACTAGCAGTTGGTTTTGGGAATTATATTGTTTATTAATTTCACATTGCTCAAGTGTATCTCCTGTTATGACTAACGCTTGAGGCAATTTTCGTTTATAAACCCAGAGGAAGCATATGAAACAGAACTTAATGCTTTTTTTTGTTAATCTTTTTGCTTGTGAGGTTGTTATGTTGTTTAACAGCAGAATGGCCAAGTTTTGAAATGTGCATATTCAATAACTCTCGCCATTTTAGTAGTTACAGAATCATGGTTGTTCTACGCTTATTGTAGCATAAACTTATTAGCATCCTGTGCCTTATCTAAAAATGCCGCCACATTAAAAACGGAATGATTAACTTTGAAATTATTATAGCTAAATTAAATATAAAATGTCATTGTAATCTATTTATCAAAACCACCTATCTATTCATAAACTATATTTTTTCCATGCAATGCACCTATCAAAAAGGCATTCATAGCTTTGCTGTTTTGATAAAGTAGATTAAAAGGAAAAACAAGGCTATATTAAGATATCCTGACGAGGTGTGCCAAAGTACCGCCCCAATCTGACCTCTAACCGTTAGGCAATAGCTAAAAGCTAAAGCTAATGAAGTTTAACTAAGCTAATTGCCCATCTTTTGTACCTTAAAATTGTTTATAACAATTAAACACTATCAATATACCTTGAAACATGGCTATTAATATAGATAGTGCCTGTTTATAGTCCATATTAACAAGGAGAGCAACTAAAACTAAAGCAAATTTGTTAAAATTAGCATGCGCTGTTTGTAGTTCATTTCAAGATTCTGTAAGCTTGCAAACACAGAAAAAAGTAAATTAACATTACCTTTTAATGCTGCGGCTGTTGTAGGATCCATATCTGAAAATACGCTTTTATCTCCATCCATGGTGCAGCAAGTGTGATGGATTTCCAAAGACATAAAGTTATTTCGTTACAGTCGAGGCCAGCTAGGCTGCTACAACCCGCAGTTAACCGCTTGCAACTGAACCTTTCTGGCGCAAGCGGTTCATATTGGAAGGTACCATGTTAAAAAACAGGGTGCCATACACGTAATAAACATTGTACAAACAGAGAACACGAATAACTGACAGAGTGAGAATATAAAATACACACAGTATATTAAAATATCCATCAACACAACCAGTTAATCCCATAAACATCATTATAAATATTCAAAACAAAAGCTTAATGTGTTTAAATACCCCATCCTGCTAGACAATGTAGTGGTCGGACATCACGGCATCCTTAACATACTTTCCCTCCCATTTACATCGAAGGAAAAACCGGGGAAAGGTGTTGTGTGTACATTTGTACTTTATTTTCTAAAAATGATTTGGAGATGCGTCATCTGCCTCGTTTTCATTTCTTTTTCACTGAAACTCTTGCTGAGCCACATCAATCGAATGCACAGCCGCAGTCCTGACTTCAGGTTGCTCTGTAGTATTGACGGGTGTACTGAGGAATACCGAGTGTATAACTCATTTTATCATCATGTAAAGAGAAGACACTCTCATCATCTTCTTGAGCGCGCCAGACCTGGAGATGGCAACCATGCAGGTGAACATTCACAGGAGCAACGTGAAGACCCACTGCAGCAGCAAGTGAGTAACTCAGCTTCCATTACTCCTGCTTTCATTACTCCTGCTTTCCACATCCTCAATTACCTTGTTCCAGTACTTTGTATAGGTGTTTGTCTCACATTACTTTATAAATAATTTTTTTTTAACAATTTAAAAAGTATTTACTAGTGCTGGGCACGTTAACGCGTAAATCGCGCGTTGACGCAACGCTTAATTAACGCCATTAATTTTTTTAATCGCACGTTTTTTTTGTTTTGTTTAGTTTTTCTTTTTTGTTTTTTGTTTGTTTTTTTTTGGCCGCTGGCTTTGATGACAGAAACATGGCGTCCATCTCTCTTCCCTGCTGCAGCGGTGGTGATCAGAAGAGAGCGGGTTTATTAACATGACCAGATGTTTTCTGTCTGGAACTTAAGATAGAAGAAAAAGAACCGACGTTTCTCTTTGTCAAAATCCACGGAAACTTTTTATTTATTATTATTATTATTTTAAATAAATGCGGTTTTAATTTCAGCAAGACAGCAAAGGTGAGACATGTTTTCAGACTTTTACAAACGTGCAGCATAAATCGGGTCTTCTTCTGTCTCTGGTTCGGTGAATCTTGGTCATATTAAGATGAAACTTCCAGCTGTGGAATCTGTCAGATGTGAGCTTTCAGTAGAGGAGCCGTTTGTTCGTGTTCATAGGGAAACATCATCTGTATTTATGTATTTTTCAGACTTTGTGTATCTGGTGTTTTAATTATTGTTGTCTTAACTGTGTTTGTTGGTGATAGAAATGGTTTTACTGAGCTGGTAGCTGAGATTCTGGACTTTCTGTGGATACCACACATGTTTATAGTTACATCTACAGACCTGAAGCTAAAACCCGGAAACGAGATGTTAACCCTTAACTCCCGGTAGCGGAGGCTGCAGGTGCAGAGGTGAAGCTAAACAGTCAAGCTAAGAATGAAAGTTTAGAGAATTTATATCCAGAAATGTGGATAATGAAACACTGAAGGTGCATGGATGGAAGTTATTGTGCATATTGTGAATATTTCTCTCTCCTCACCATCTAGAAGCTGTGAGATTCTCATCCTGCTTTCTGTCTGTTCACCTGATGCTGATATTCATCACATATTGTTCCTTCTGTGTTTAGAAGGAAGCAGCTTCACAGCTTTAAATTCATCCTGCTGACTTTTTACCTTTTAGTTAGTAAATCCTGAACATTTCATCCTTCTTTCTCATAAATATTTGATTTTATAAGAAATATATGAAGAAATATTTTATCTGAAAATTGCTGGTAAACCTGTTTATGTGTTTAGTGCAGGGGTCTGCAGCCTTTCCAATCCAAAGAGCCATTTTTCTCTCAGCCAGCTAAATAAAACTACTTTAGAGACGCAGATGTTACCAGACTTTTTAAAAAGGAAACTTAATTTATATTTTAATGAAGAGCCACCATAGGCTATTTATTATTTTTGCAGAACCACATTTTTATTTCTGTTTTTAGGTTTTAAAATAAAGAAAAACATAAAACCTTTAAAAAAGAGGATAAACAGGCTTTCTCATAAGGAATGTAGATATTTGTGGAAAATGATGTAAAAGAAAAAAAAAGTTCCTGGTTTCCAACCTAATGACAAGAAAGATAGATTTAAAAAAATATTTTAGCCACGTATTTAGAGGCATTGTGGAAGGTCTAGACTCACAGGTTGGAGACCCCTGATGTAGTGTTTGTAAACCAAAATTTACTGTTTTTTCTTTATATAGCTGTATGCCTTCTTTTAAAGGAAAGAGACATCTTGCGCGTAACGATGCAGGACTGCTTCATTTATGTAGAAATATTAATTTGGAATACAGTTGTGAAATTAAGATGTCCAGTACAGTAAGTTGTCTCTTGTTGACACAGTACAACAATGAACTCTGTTAACTTCCACAGGATTCCAGCATTGCCAGTCAAGCGCTCTGTACAACAAACACAGACGGGCAAATGGACGTTAACCAAGACAGACCAGCCACAGTACAGCCAGTAAGTTACTCTATAGTCTAATGATATTCACCATCCAAGAATCACAATGAAAATTGAGGACAAAAATTATCAGCCATGGCATATTTAGCTGAGGTTGCACACATTTTAGTCTGTATTATTATCCTATTAGCTGATAAATACCTACTACACTACACTGATATGTGATTTGATACCTCGTGTATGAATGAACACTCAAGAAAAGCTAAAACATACTAGATTTACAGAGCCAGGGCAATTAAAAGGCTAATTTATAAGTACTATTTGTTTTGTCAATAACTATGAATGTCAGATCACATTGTTTCAGAATACTTAATACAGTTTCCACTTTTGTAGGATCTGACAAAACAGGCAACTGCGTTTGTGATAAATGCACGTGCCAAGCATCGTCTCTCACAGGTAAGTTGCCCATTTCAAGCACATCACAGCTTTTATCTGCTGTACTTATACAGAGCTTGTTGTACTGGTCCAGTTACGGTTAATTGTCAGTCCTCATGCCTTGTTATGTAGTTCACCTCAGTCATTCTCTTATGCTAATATCTAAGTAAATAGCAAAAGTTTGTTCAAGTGTCATGAAATTGTGTTACTCTTGTCGTTTTTAGAAAGGCATGAATGACATTGTCGCTGGAGTTCAGCAGTACCAGTCATCACTGCTGAGCAACCTCAGGAGCCAGATGGAGCAGGTGCTACAGAAGCATTCTGAAAGCACATCAGGACACCTTCAAGAGGCAGTAATGGATATTTTTGACAGTTTTGTTGACCCATTCATGAGTGTTGCAACAACATATCGACAGAACAGTGTTATGAAGAAGCAGTTAAGCATTTTGGATGCAGAAGAAATTCCAATTTCCCAAACTATATGCAAGAGGAAACATGGAGCATTAAAGGATTTTTTCATTAAAGACAAAGTGTTTCATTACATACCACTGGTCAAAAGTCTAGAGCAGTTCTTATTGCACCCAAAGATATTCTGTATGATTGAAACAGGACCACAGAGGTGCAAGGAGGGTTTTTTTTACGACATTGTTGATGGCTCCCTTTTAAAATCGCATCCCTTACTTTCAAAGGAACCAAATGCATTGCAGATTGTTCTGTACACAGATGAGATAGAGATCTGTAATCCACTAGGATCTTTCACAACAAAAAATAAGCTCTTGATGGTATATTACACCCTAGCAAACATAAACCCAAAATACAGGTCTAAACTTGCTGCTATTAGGTTACTTGCCATGGCTAGATCAGTAGATCTCCGTCATTTTGGTGTAAATGTGATACTGAACAGAATCAAAGATGATATGGATGCATTATACACTGGTGTTAAAATGCAAACTATTAATGGAGAGAAAACAATTTATGGTGCCATGGTCTCTGTCTGTGGTGACACTCTGGCACAGCATGAACTGGCAGGGTTCAAAGAGGGTGTTGGCTTTGCCTACAGTAAATGCAGACATTGTGAGTGTTCTTTTGAAGACATGCAGTCACTCTTCAATGAGGATGCATTTACTAAGAGGACCTTGAAGAGGCATATCAGACAGATTGATGAAATAGAAAAGGCAGATACAGAGTTGCTTCGCAACAGCCTGAAAACAACATATGGAATCAATAAAAGGAGCAAATTAGTGGAATTCCCTGCATTTGACATTATACAACAAACTCCACAAGATATTATGCACATCATTCTGGAGGGAACGGCTCCTTTGGAAATCAAGAGTGTGTTGATTCATCTTGTTCAGTCAGGAGTGATAGATCTGGACTCTGTAAATTCTAAAATTCTGGGTTTCCCATATTCCCCTCCAGATGTTCGAGATCGACCATCCTCAATTTCACTGAGTACATTAATGTCAAGTGATGGCAAATTAAAACAGTCATCTGGACAAATTCTTGTCCTGCTAAGAATATTACCATTTGTCTTGGAGGGTTTGGAGGACAATGCATATGTGCATCTGATGAATGAGCTGATAGAGATTGTGCAGATAGTCTTTGCGCCTGTTCTTACCGTTGCAACTGTTTCTAGATTGAAGTCACTTATTGAAAATCATCTGAAGCATTGGAAGGAGCTTTTCCCAGAACACAATATTACACCTAAACAGCATTATCTGATACACTTACCATCACAGATTAGATCATTGGGTCCAATGGTTAGACATATGTGTATGCGGTTTGAATCTAAACATTGTTTTTTTAAACACTGGGCTTCAAAGGTAAATTTTAAGAATATTTGTAAGTCTTTGATTAATCAGAACCAAATATATGAAAGCTGTCAAAATGTCGATCCTTCAACACACCCAATCTTTTCAAATGAAAAGGAAATGGGACCTGTATCTGAGGTTAAAGATCTACAGTATTTACAAGGAAAACTGAGAGACTTCCTAAGTTATGATGAAGTTAACCACGCTGTGTCAGTCAAATGGCTTGTGATAAATGGCAGTAAATACATAACTCAGAAATCAATGATCCTTGTCAAAGTAGTGAATAGCAATATGCCAGAATTTGGGCTGATCAAAAACATTTATCTTGTTGATTCTATGCTTTATTGTTTGGAATATCAACCATTTCAAACTATACACTTTGATAGAAATGTCATGGCATACCAGGTTGATATCCCACACCTTGCACAGGCTACTGAATTAGTGGATGCAAACAAGTTGGTGGATTTTACCTCTTATTACACAATCAGCAGCAAGAGCCAAACCTTTGTACAGGTAAAATACTATCTTGGGGATGTAATAGATTTGTACAACAGTGAAAATTAACTCATTGCATGTTGCCCAGATATCATGACTTGATGACTTCCTCCTAAAGTAGCCTCGTAATTTAATCTTGGAAGATCAAATTATGGATGCTCCATAACAGATAAAAACATAAAGTACAATAAATGAATGTATAATGATAATTTTTTCTTTGTGAAATTGCTTCAAATGCTACAATTTCAATGTGTTAATTTACAGTTCTGTCAACTGTTCTAGCAAATGTACTAGTATAGTATACATATTTTGTATTGTTTTGTTGAAAATAAAACAATGGACTACATTTGACCATCATTTGTTTTTAAGTGTAAAGTCATGTCAAAGTCACGATTTGTTATTTCCAGCTTGATATTAGAATTTTTTACTTTAAAGGTAGTTTTTTTTTACTTAGTGTTGCTTAGGGAATACTAGTTTTCTAGTTTTAAGCATGTACATACTCATAATAGGTAAGAAAATCTTGGTAACAAGATTAAATGTCTGATTGAGATAATTAAGTAGCAAGTCCTTAATACAAGGGAAATTCTCTGGAATAAAACATGCTTAGTGAGAAAAATGATCTAATCTTAAAAAAATAAGCATTTATCTCTTTGATATAAGATATTTCATCTTACTTAGATTTCAGTTTTTGCAGTGTACCCACACTTGTTAATGTTGTAATGTCAGAAAAACCAAACAACTTTAATCCATTAACTTACATGAAATGGCACTACATGGATAACAATCCTCCTTTAACCTAAGTGTTTTCCTTCAAATGTGGGTTTTACAATTCAGGGAGAGAATGTTGGAACACGAATAATTAGCAAGTGCTGATAGGCTGCTAACATAACACATGCTTATCATATTCATGCTTTTTGCTTTATTGATATCAAGTTAAGTGAACACGTTTAATAAGAACTTCTAAGAAAAGCAAAATGTTTTAAAAATGTAAGGGTTTTTTCATTTCTGTTTACATTTAAAAGTTCAAAACAAAGAGCTACATTAAGCTAGCTTAAAAGAGCACAAAAGCTAGCAACAGCTTAACATCTGCTAGCATGTTATATGCTTGTGTTATTATCTACCCACACTTGTTAATGTTGTAATGTCAGAAAAGCCAAACAACTTTAATCCATTAACTTACATGAAATGACACTACATGGATAACAATCCTCCTTTAACCTAAGTGTTTTCCTTCAAATGTGGCCTTTACAATTCAGGGAGAGAATGTTGGAACACGGACAATTAGCAAGTGCTGATAGGCTGCTAGCATAACACATGCTTATCCTATTCATGCTTTTTGCTTTATTAATATCAAGTTAACTGAACACGTTTAATAAGAACTTCTAAGAAAAAGCCAAATATTTTAAAAATGTAAGGGTTTTTTGATTTCTATTTACAATTATAAGTTCAAAACAAAGAGCTTCATTAAGCTAGCTTAAAAGAGCACAAAAGCTAGCAACAGCTTAACATCTGCTAGCATGTTATATGCTTGTGTTATTATCTACCCACACTTGTTAATGTTGTAATGTCAGAAAAGCCAAACAACTTTAATCCATTAACTTACATGAAATGACACTACATGGATAACAATCCTCCTTTAACCTAAGTGTTTTCCTTCAAATGTGGCCTTTACAATTCAGGGAGAGAATTTTGGAACACAAACAATTAGCAAGTGCTGATAGGCTGCTAGCATAACACATGCTTATGCTATTCATGCTTTTTGCTTTATTAATATCAAGTTAACTGAACACGTTTAATAAGAACTTCTAGGAAAAGCCAAATATTTTAAAAATGTAAGGGTTTTTTCATTTCTGTTTACATTTAAAAGTTCAAAACAAAGAGCTACATTAAGCTAGCTTAAAAGAGCACAAAAGCTAGCAATAGCTTAACATCTGCTAGCATGTTATATGCTTGTGTTATGATCTACCCACACTTGTTAATGTTGTAATGTCAGAAAAACCAAACAACTTTAATCCATTAACTTACATGAAATGGCACTACATGGATAACAATCCTCCTTTAAACTAAGTGTTTTCCTTCAAATGTGGGCTTTACAATTCAGGGGGAGAATGTTGGAACACAAACAATTAGCAAGTGCTGATAGGCTGCTAGCATAACACATTCTTATCATATTCATGGTTTTTGCTTTATTAATATCAAGTTAAGTGAACATGTTTAATAAGAACTTCTAAGAAAAGCAAAATGTTTTAAAAATGTAAGGGTTTTTCATTTCTGTTTACATTTAAAAGTTCAAAACAAAGAGCTACATTAAGCTAGCTTAAAAGAGCACAAAAGCTAGCAACAGTTTACCATCTGCTAGCATGTTATATGCTTGTGTTATTATCTACCCACACTTGTTAATGTTGTAATGTCAGAAAAGCCAAACAACTTTAATCCATTAACTTACATGAAATGGCACTACATGGATAACAATCCTCCTTTAACCTAAGTGTTTTCCTTCAAATGTGGGCTTTACAATTCAGGGAGAGAATGTTGGAACACGAACAATTAGCAAGTGCTGATAGGCTGCTAGCATAACACATTCTTATCATATTCATGGTTTTTGCTTTATTAATATCAAGTTAAGTGAACACGTTTAATAGGAACTTCTAAGAAAAGCAAAATATTTAAAAAATGTAAGGGTCTTTCATTTCTGTTTACATTTAAAAGTTCAAAACAAAGAGCTACATTAAGCTAGCTTAAAAGAGCACAAAAGCTAGCAACAGTTTAACATCTGCTAGCATGTTATATGCTTGTGTTATGTATTATCTACCCACACTTGTTAATGTTGTAATGTCAGAAAAACCAAACAACTTTAATCCATTAACTTACATGAAATGGCACTACATGGATAACAATCCTCCTTTAACCTAAGTGTTTTCCTTCAAATGTGGGCTTTACAATTCAGGGAGAGAATGTTGGAACACGAACAATTAGCAAGTGCTGATAGGCTGCTAGCATAACACATGCTTATCATATTCATGCTTTTTGCTTTATTAATATCAAGTTAAGTGAACACGTTTAATAAGAACTTCTAAGAAAAGCAAAATATTTTAAAAATGTAAGGGTTTTTCATTTCTGTTTACATTTAAAAGTTCAAAACAAAGAGCTACATTAAGCTAGCTTAAAAGAGCACAACAGCTAGCAACAGCTTAACATCTGCTAGCACGTTATATGCTTGTGTTATATATTATCTACCCACACTTAATGTTGTATTGTCAGAAAAACCAAACAACTTTAATCCATTAACTTACATGAAATGGCACTACATGGATAACAATCCTCCTTTAACCTAAGTGTTTTCCTTCAAATGTGGGTTTTACAATTCAGGGAGAGAATGTTGGAACACGAACAATTAGCAAGTGCTGATAGGCTGCTAGCATAACACATGCTTATCATATTCATGCTTTTTGCTTTATTAATATCAAGTTAAGTGAACACGTTTAATAAGAACTTCTAAGAAAAGCAAAATATTTTAAAAATGTAAGGGTTTTTCATTTCTGTTTACATTTAAAAGTTCAAAACAAAGAGCTACATTAAGCTAGCTTAAAAGAGCACAACAGCTAGCAACAGCTTAACATCTGCTAGCACGTTATATGCTTGTGTTATATATTATCTACCCACACTTGTTAATGTTGTAATGTCAGAAAAACCAAACAACTTTAATCCATTAACTTACATGAAATGGCACTACATGGATAACAATCCTCCTTTAACCTAAGTGTTTTCCTTCAAATGTGGGCTTTACAATTCAGGGAGAGAATGTTGGAACAGGAACAATTAGCAAGTGCTGATAGGCTGCTAACATAACACATGCTTATCATATTCATGCTTTTTGCTTTATTAATATCAAGTTAAGTGAACACGTTTAATAAGAACTTCTAAGAAAAGCAAAATATTTTAAAAATGTAAGGGTTTTTCATTTCTGTTTACATTTAAAAGTTCAAAACAAAGAGCTACATTAAGCTAACTTAAAAGAGCACAACAGCTGGCAACAGCTTAACATCTGCTAGCACGTTATATGCTTGTGTTATATATTATCTACCCACACTTAATGTTGTAATGTCAGAAAAACCAAACAACTTTAATCCATTAACTTACATGAAATGGCACTACATGGATAACAATCCTCCTTTAACCTAAGTGTTTTCCTTCAAATGTGGGTTTTACAATTCAGGGAGAGAATGTTGGAACACGAACAATTAGCAAGTGCTGATAGGCTGCTAGCATAACACATGCTTATCATATTCATGCTTTTTGCTTTATTAATATCAAGTTAAGTGAACACGTTTAATAAGAACTTCTAAGAAAAGCAAAATATTTTAAAAATGTAAGGGTTTTTCATTTCTGTTTACATTTAAAAGTTCAAAACAAAGAGCTACATTAAGCTAGCTTAAAAGAGCACAACAGCTAGCAACAGTTTAACATCTGCTAGCACGTTATATGCTTGTGTTATATATTATCTACCCACACTTGTTAATGTTGTAATGTCAGAAAAACCAAACAACTTTAATCCATTAACTTACATGAAATGGCACTACATGGATAACAATCCTCCTTTAACCTAAGTGTTTTCCTTCAAATGTGGGTTTTACAATTCAGGGAGAGAATGTTGGAACACGAACAATTAGCAAGTGCTGATAGGCTGCTAGCATAACACATGCTTATCATATTCATGCTTTTTGCTTTATTAATATCAAGTTAAGTGAACACGTTTAATAAGAACTTCTAAGAAAAGCAAAATATTTTAAAAATGTAAGGGTTTTTCATTTCTGTTTACATTTAAAAGTTCAAAACAAAGAGCTACATTAAGCTAGCTTAAAAGAGCACAAAAGCTAGCAACAGTTTAACATCTGCTAGCATGTTATATGCTTGTGTTATGTATTATCTACCCACACTTGTTAATGTTGTAATGTCAGAAAAACCAAACAACTTTAATCCATTAACTTACATGAAATGGCACTACATGGATAACAATCCTCCTTTAACCTAAGTGTTTTCCTTCAAATGTGGGCTTTACAATTCAGGGAGAGAATGTTGGAACACGAACAATTAGCAAGTGCTGATAGGCTGCTAGCATAACACATGCTTATCATATTCATGCTTTTTGCTTTATTAATATCAAGTTAAGTGAACACGTTTAATAAGAACTTCTAAGAAAAGCAAAATATTTTAAAAATGTAAGGGTTTTTCATTTCTGTTTACATTTAAAAGTTCAAAACAAAGAGCTACATTAAGCTAGCTTAAAAGAGCACAACAGCTAGCAACAGCTTAACATCTGCTAGCACGTTATATGCTTGTGTTATATATTATCTACCCACACTTGTTAATGTTGTAATGTCAGAAAAACCAAACAACTTTAATCCATTAACTTACATGAAATGGCACTACATGGATAACAATCCTCCTTTAACCTAAGTGTTTTCCTTCAAATGTGGGTTTTACAATTCAGGGAGAGAATGTTGGAACACGAACAATTAGCAAGTGCTGATAGGCTGCTAGCATAACACATGCTTATCATATTCATGCTTTTTGCTTTATTAATATCAAGTTAACTGAACACGTTTAATAAGAACTTCTAAGAAAAGCAAAATATTTTAAAAATGTAAGGGTTTTTCATTTCTGTTTACATTTAAAAGTTCAAAACAAAGAGCTACATTAAGCTAGCTTAAAAGAGCACAACAGCTAGCAACAGCTTAACATCTGCTAGCACGTTATATGCTTGTGTTATATATTATCTACCCACACTTGTTAATGTTGTAATGTCAGAAAAACCAAACAACTTTAATCCATTAACTTACATGAAATGGCACTACATGGATAACAATCCTCCTTTAACCTAAGTGTTTTCCTTCAAATGTGGGTTTTACAATTCAGGGAGAGAATGTTGGAACAGGAACAATTAGCAAGTGCTGATAGGCTGCTAACATAACACATGCTTATCATATTCATGCTTTTTGCTTTATTAATATCAAGTTAAGTGAACACGTTTAATAAGAACTTCTAAGAAAAGCAAAATATTTTAAAAATGTAAGGGTTTTTCATTTCTGTTTACATTTAAAAGTTCAAAACAAAGAGCTACATTAAGCTAACTTAAAAGAGCACAACAGCTAGCAACAGCTTAACATCTGCTAGCACGTTATATGCTTGTGTTATATATTATCTACCCTCACTTAATGTTGTAATGTCAGAAAAGCCAAACAACTTTAATCCATTAACTTACATGAAATGACACTACATGGATAACAATCCTCCTTTAACCTAAGTGTTTTCCTTCAAATGTGGCCTTTACAATTCAGGGAGAGAATTTTGGAACACAAACAATTAGCAAGTGCTGATAGGCTGCTAGCATAACACATGCTTATGCTATTCATGCTTTTTGCTTTATTAATATCAAGTTAACTGAACACGTTTAATAAGAACTTCTAGGAAAAGCCAAATATTTTAAAAATGTAAGGGTTTTTTCATTTCTGTTTACATTTAAAAGTTCAAAACAAAGAGCTACATTAAGCTAGCTTAAAAGAGCACAAAAGCTAGCAATAGCTTAACATCTGCTAGCATGTTATATGCTTGTGTTATGATCTACCCACACTTGTTAATGTTGTAATGTCAGAAAAACCAAACAACTTTAATCCATTAACTTACATGAAATGGCACTACATGGATAACAATCCTCCTTTAAACTAAGTGTTTTCCTTCAAATGTGGGCTTTACAATTCAGGGGGAGAATGTTGGAACACAAACAATTAGCAAGTGCTGATAGGCTGCTAGCATAACACATTCTTATCATATTCATGGTTTTTGCTTTATTAATATCAAGTTAAGTGAACATGTTTAATAAGAACTTCTAAGAAAAGCAAAATGTTTTAAAAATGTTAGGGTTTTTCATTTCTGTTTACATTTAAAAGTTCAAAACAAAGAGCTACATTAAGCTAGCTTAAAAGAGCACAAAAGCTAGCAACAGTTTACCATCTGCTAGCATGTTATATGCTTGTGTTATTATCTACCCACACTTGTTAATGTTGTAATGTCAGAAAAGCCAAACAACTTTAATCCATTAACTTACATGAAATGGCACTACATGGATAACAATCCTCCTTTAACCTAAGTGTTTTCCTTCAAATGTGGGCTTTACAATTCAGGGAGAGAATGTTGGAACACGAACAATTAGCAAGTGCTGATAGGCTGCTAGCATAACACATGCTTATCCTATTCATGCTTTTTGCTTTATTAATATCAAGTTAAGTGAACACGTTTAATAAGAACTTCTAAGAAAAGCCAAATATTTTAAAAATTTAAGGGTTTTTCATTTCTGTTTACATTTAAAAGTTCAAAACAAAGAGCTACATTAAGCTAGCTTAAAAGAGCACAACAGCTAGCAACAGTTTAACATCTGCTAGCATGTTATATGCTTGTGTTATTATCTACCCACACTTGTTAATGTTGTAATGTCAGAAAAGCCAAACAACTTTAATCCATTAACTTACATGAAATGGCACTACATGGATAACAATCCTCCTTTAACCTAAGTGTTTTCCTTCAAATGTGGGCTTTACAATTCAGGGAGAGAATGTTGGAACACGAACAATTAGCAAGTGCTGATAGGCTGCTAGCATAACACATGCTTATCATATTCATGCTTTTTCCTTTATTAATATCAAGTTAAGTGAACACGTTTAATAAGAACTTCTAAGAAAAGCCAAATATTTTAAAAATGTAAGGGTTTTTTCATTTCTGTTTACATTTAAAAGTTCAAAACAAAGAGCTACATTAAGCTAGCTTAAAAGAGCACAAAAGCTAGCAACAGTTTAACATCTGCTAGCATGTTATATGCTTGTGTTATGTATTATCTACCCACACTTGTTAATGTTGTAATGTCAGAAAAACCAAACAACTTTAATCCATTAACTTACATGAAATGGCACTACATGGATAACAATCCTCCTTTAACCTAAGTGTTTTCCTTCAAATGTGGGCTTTACAATTCAGGGGGAGAATGTTGGAACACGAACAATTAGCAAGTGCTGATAGGCTGCTAGCATAACACATGCTTATCATATTCATGCTTTTTGCTTTATTGATATCAAGTTAAGTGAACACGTTTAATAAGAACTTCTAAGAAAAGCCAAATATTTTAAAAATGTAAGGGTTTTTTTCATTTCTGTTTACATTTAAAAGTTCAAA
This sequence comes from Melanotaenia boesemani, assembly GCF_017639745.1. Classification (NCBI taxonomy): domain Eukaryota; kingdom Metazoa; phylum Chordata; class Actinopteri; order Atheriniformes; family Melanotaeniidae; genus Melanotaenia; species Melanotaenia boesemani. The sequence continues at coordinate 31,985,018 of NC_055694.1, read as the reverse complement.
ACAAAGAGCTACATTAAGCTTGCTTAAAAGAGCACAAAAGCTAGCAACAGCTTAATATCTGCTAGCATGTTATATGCTTGTTTTATATAATATCTACCCACACTTGTTAATGTTGTAATGTCAGAAAAACCAAATGACTTTAATCCATTAATTTACATGAAATGGCACTACATGGATAACAATCCTCCTTTAACCTATGTGTTTTCCTTCAAATGTGGGCTTTACAATTCAGGGAGAGAATGTTGGAACACGAACAATTAGCAAGTGCTGATAGGCTGCTAGCATAACACATTCTTATCATATTCATGGTTTTTGCTTTATTAATATCAAGTTAAGTGAACACGTTTAATAGGAACTTCTAAGAAAAGCAAAATATTTTAAAAATGTAAGGGTCTTTCATTTCTGTTTACATTTAAAGGTTCAAAACAAAGAGCTACATTAAGCTAGCTTAAAAGAGCACAACAGCTAGCAACAGTTTAACATCTGCTAGCATGTTATATGCTTGTGTTATTATCTACCCACACTTGTTAATGTTGTAATGTCAGAAAAGCCAAACAACTTTAATCCATTAACTTACATGAAATGGCACTACATGGATAACAATCCTCCTTTAACCTAAGTGTTTTCCTTCAAATGTGGGCTTTACAATTCAGGGAGAGAATGTTGGAACACGAACAATTAGCAAGTGCTGATAGGCTGCTAGCATAACACATGCTTATCATATTCATGCTTTTTGCTTTATTAATATCAAGTTAAGTGAACACGTTTAATAAGAACTTCTAAGAAAAGCCAAATATTTTAAAAATGTAAGGGTTTTTTCATTTCTGTTTACATTTAAAAGTTCAAAACAAAGAGCTACATTAAGCTAGCTTAAAAGAGCACAAAAGCTAGCAACAGTTTAACATCTGCTAGCATGTTATATGCTTGTGTTATGTATTATCTACCCACACTTGTTAATGTTGTAATGTCAGAAAAACCAAACAACTTTAATCCATTAACTTACATGAAATGGCACTACATGGATAACAATCCTCCTTTAACCTAAGTGTTTTCCTTCAAATGTGGGCTTTACAATTCAGGGGGAGAATGTTGGAACACGAACAATTAGCAAGTGCTGATAGGCTGCTAGCATAACACATGCTTATCATATTCATGCTTTTTGCTTTATTGATATCAAGTTAAGTGAACACGTTTAATAAGAACTTCTAAGAAAAGCCAAATATTTTAAAAATGTAAGGGTTTTTTTCATTTCTGTTTACATTTAAAAGTTCAAAACAAAGAGCTACATTAAGCTTGCTTAAAAGAGCACAAAAGCTAGCAACAGCTTAATATCTGCTAGCATGTTATATGCTTGTTTTATATAATATCTACCCACACTTGTTAATGTTGTAATGTCAGAAAAACCAAATGACTTTAATCCATTAATTTACATGAAATGGCACTACATGGATAACAATCCTCCTTTAACCTATGTGTTTTCCTTCAAATGTGGGCTTTACAATTCAGGGAGAGAATGTTGGAACACGAACAATTAGCAATTGCTGATAGGCTGCTAGCATAACACATGCTTATCATATTCATGCTTTTTGCTTTATTAATATCAAGTTAAGTGAACAAGTTTAATAAGAACTTCTAAGAAAAGCAAAATATTTTAAAAATGTAAGGGTTTTTCATTTCTGTTTACATTTAAAAGTTCAAAACAAAGAGCTACATTAAGCTAGCTTAAAAGAGCACAAAAGCTAGCAACAGCTTAACATCTGCTAGTATGATACAATCTTGTTTTTTGTATTATCTACCCACATTTGTTAATGTTGTAATGTCAGAAAAACCAAACAACTTTAATGAAAGAACAAGTGCTAAGTTTGTGGATGTTACCAACAACCAGTGCAGAGTCATTTGATGGACTCCTGGATCATTTCAATCTGAAAGTCTTGAATGTAATGGATGCTGTTGCACCAATAAGAAGAAGAGTACCTTGGGCAAAGAGAAAACACAATGGAGAAACACCACTGTGGTCACTAGCCTAAAAGGAGAATGTAGAAAAACTGAGAGGAAATGGCGGAAAAATAAACTTTGACTTCACTCTGAGCTGTACAAACAAAGCCTGCGTAACTATAACAATGAGCTGTGCAAGGCCAGAGAGCTGCATTTATCTGAAACGATTAACAGGAATGTCAACAATTCTCGCACTCTGTTTGCTATGATTGAAAAATTTACAAATCCTCCTGTACAGATAAGCCCAGAGCTCCTTTCCACTGAGAAATGCAACCAGTTTGCCAACTTTTTTAGCCAAAAAATTAAAACAATTAGGCAAAATATTAATTCCACACAGTCAAACATGAAAAGTAGTCTGTGTCTAAAACCCGGAAATAATTCTGTTATGTCACAATTTAATATGGTTGACTTAAAAATCCTACAAGAAACAGTTTGGCATTTGAAATCAACAACATGCACTTTGGACATGATACCATCCGACTTTTTAAAAACAGTTTTTACCTCAATAGAAAGTGATCTCCTACTGATAGTTAACAGCTCACTGGCATCAGGCATTTTTCCCAAGTCACTAAAGATAGCTGCTATTAAGCCACTATGCCTCTATAATGAACAACTATAGACCTGTCTCTAACCTCTCTTTTTTTTCCAAGATTATTGAGAAAGTTGTATTTCACCAGCTTAATGACTTTTTAAATGAAAGTGGAAATCTTGATAAATTTCAGTCCGGCTTCCAACCTCATCACAGCACTGAAACAGCTCTGGTCAAAGTGTTAAATGACATTAGGTTGAATACGTATTCTGGTCAAGTATCAGTCCTGGTTCTGTTGGATCTCAGTGCTGCGTTTGATACTGTAGATCACAGAATCCTGTTGCACAGGCTGGAAAACTGGGTTAGACTTTCTGGAGCGGTCCTTAACTGGTTCAGGTCCTATTTAGAAGGCCGGAGTTATTTTGTTACGATCGGCAGCTATGAATCTGAGCGAGTGGCCAAGACTTGTGGAGTCCCCCAGGGGTCAGTCCTTGGACCTCTTCTGTTCAACTTGTATATGCTCCCTCTGGGTCAAATATTACAGAACTTTAGCATTAATTACCAAACACCTGGATGAGAGGGAATTTTCTACAATTAAAAGAAGACAAAACTGAGATTATTCTGTTTGGTAATAAAGAGAAAAAGGTCAGTGCTGGTATACACCTGGAGACTCGGGCTCTTAAAATTACGGACCAAGTTCATAACCTCGGAGTGTTGATAGACTCAGACCTGACTTTCAGCAGCCACATCAAAGCTTCACTAAGAAGCTTTTTACCAGCTCAGAAACATCAACAGAATTAAAAGTTTAGTCTCCCAGAAAGACCAAGAGAAACTCATCCATGCATTCATCTCCAGTAGGCTGGATTACTGTAATGGTCTTTTAACAGGACTTCCTAAAAAGAGCATTAAACATCTGCAGCTCATCCAAAACGCTGCTGCTAGAGTTTTAACCAGGACTAAGAGCTCTAAACACATCACACCAGTTAGTCACAGAATAGATTTTAAATCCTTCTGATCGTTTACAAATCCTAGAACATTTTAGGCCCAGAATACATCTGTTATATGTTCAGAGAAAATAAACCAAGAAGACCAGAATCCAAACTAAACATGGAGAAGCAGCATTTAGCTGTTATGCTGCAAACAAGTGGAACAAACTGCCAGTGGAGATTAAACCTTCACCAAATATATATACTTTTAAATCCAAGTTAAAAACATTTCTTTTCTCATGTGCCTATGCATAAAACCTGCATTCTAACTTTTGACTTATCTTGCTTTTAATCATTTAATGTAATTTATAATTTTATTGTTATTTTGCTATTTGTTTCAGCCTTTTACTACTTCTGAACGCTTTCTTTGCACCATCTGTAACGCTTTTAATATTTTATGCAAAGCAGTTTGAATTGTCCTGTACATTCAATGTGCTTTACAAATAAACCAACAGCAGGATGACCATGTCACTGTTTGGTAGGAGGGATTTTCAGTAATAACGTGTTGCACATCTTGTGACATCATATAGGCACGTTGACGAGTGACGTCACACCCACTTGCTCTTTGACCCAGTTTCCAGTTGGAGGGCAAAAAAGCCGGTGCCCTCCACTGTCAGAAGACGTGAAGTTGACAGCAAGTTACGCTAAATCTAAATCTCGCCCTGAAATATTATTAAATCAGTATGGTTAACACGTGTAGCGCTGTAGGCTGCACAAATAGATGAAAGAAGGACAGTCATGTCAAATTTAATAGGTTTCCAGCGGATGTAAAACGCCGAAAGCAGTGGATAACAGCCATGAGGAGAATGCGACTGGATATGAATTCTTACCCTGCTTTGCCTGTGCAGTGGGCAGACACTACGTGGCCTTTTAATTTTTCCAAGCAGATCCACACCTGATGCTTCCGTTTCTTGTCGGTTATCTTCTGCGACGGCATTACGGCACACTTTAAGAAACACACTACGTTCATGCGTTCATTGCTGTGGTACAATATCTGCCCCACATGTCCAGACACAAAGAAGTTATAGCCATCTAGTGACTTGTATGCCTTCATCGCCTCTGCTGTATAAATTCCTGGCGTGTTAATGAGGTAGTTGTAGATATCGCCATACTGAACTGGCGGTCATTTCTGAGGACTGTCAATCCATAGATAGCTTTGCATTGTACGTTTCGCGATCATCTGCACAAAGATGATCTAAATTAGTAATACCTAAATCTTCAGTTTTCATTATGTGAACAGATTTGGTCAAAATGACGATATACTTGTACACCACAATGTTTTGGTCATCACGAAAGCAGAGCTTTTTGCCCTCCAGCGTAGTGCGCATGCGCGGGATTACCGGACGTAAATAATAACATTCAACGTGCGTATACTAGCAATGTCATGGTCTTTAGCATGTTCAACACTCCACATTACAACCTCCTTCATGAATCACCACCATACTGTGGTGGAGAGGTTTGAGAACCTTCATGAACCTGATTGCTGTGTTTTCTGGGGCATTAACCACTGGAAGGGTCTCCCAGGACAAAACAGGTCTCAAGGTAAGGGTCAGACTAATAGTGACTGATGGCACCTGGAGCTTAGAGATGTCAAGCCTTCAAAAACAGAAGTTGCTATCTCTGTGTGGGCTCACCACTTACAGCAAGGAAAATCAAGGTTTGGTTTGTAATACAAATTGGTTGGTAACAGAAACCAGGGATCTCAGTGGTGTGACCATCAGCTATAGAAGCTGGCTCTAGGGACGTGGAATGTCACCTCTTAGATGGCGAAGGAGCCTGAGGTGGTGAGTGAGGTGGAAAGGTACAAACCAAATACAGTGGGCTCAGCTTCATGCACAGCCAGCCTCTTTGTGAGGGGTTAGACCCTCTTTCACTCTAAAAATCTATGGACATGTTAGTTCACGAACAAAGACGAGACAGAAATTATATTATTATATGATGTGATTTTGTCAGACCCTGTCTCCTACTCGGCTCTTCTGCCACTCACACACACACACACACACACACACCCTTTGAAACATGCAGCAAAACAAAACACCTGAGGGGTATTGCACGAAACCAAGATGAAGGATTAAGCCGGGATATGTTGGTTATCCTGGCTGAATTTAGCCCTAAGTCGGTTGCATGAAAGCAGCTCAAACTAAACCCAGCCAAGTTACTGTGGTGATTTATCCGCTGCAGCTAGCCTGCTCCAGACCAGGCTAACTGCCGGAAGATTAATCCTAGCGAGTCACCTGCATGTCCAACGTCAATTCTGTGAGGAATTAATGTGTTTTACAGCATGTCCATGGTCTTCCTAAGTATGGCGCGTCATTTTAATCATCCAGTATTAAAATATTACATATACAGTCACTGTACATTTAATCAAAATCTGTTCGTAATCACAACAGCCTTTTTATATGGATTCGAGTTGCAGTATTATTACTCAGGCCAAGTGTTATATATTGCTATGCTAATGAAGACTGCTCGTCAAATTGCTGTCAGAGGTTTTATAAATATGTGTTTTATTGCATTAATTGAGATTACAAAACACAGCGGATGAGGTTACAAAGGTGTATTCAAAGAAATCCATGATGAGGGCAATGTAGAATATTCAGGTCCAACTCCCCTTTACCTGTTCCCTCTTCATAATGGCTTGCCCTTTTTCGGAGGATGTGCTGGACGAGGAAGCCCGCATCCTCAGAGGAGCATTCAGACGTGAAAGAGTCTTCAGGGACAGCTCACATCCCCTGGCCTTTGGAGATGACTATGTCATTGAGAGATACAGATTTTCAGTTACTGGATTTCCAGGTCCAGTTTTCTGAGTGTCCGGCGTTTAATCTCAAGATCCAGCTCCATTCCTTGGAGCTTGCTCTTTTTGAGTCAGCTTTTAACATCTGCCAGCTCTCTCTCTCTCTCCAGGTGCCCTGAATAAAGCGTTCTGACAGTTTGTGAAGTCTGTAAAGGAAATGTCAGTTAGCACAGCAGGATTTGTGCATAACGTAGATGTACTTTAGCCAATACTCACAATGTTACCAGGCCGCTTAGGAGACTGTGCAGCATCCGGGCCCTGTTACACATTTTCTATTAGCACCACATCACTGACTTCATATCCTTCATGGAATAAATAAGCAGGCCAATCCCATAAAATTGACATGCCTCAAGCCTTCTGGACTCCACTGACACAGTCTCCTCATCTGCAGACGTGCATTCTGCAGCTGCAGATGTGCCTTCCCCCTGCCGTATACATGCAGCGAGAGGACTTGGATTAAGATTTCACAGAACATACTAAGCCTGTGATTTCGAGACACTGTACTAACCGAATCATCTTCTGGTGGCTCCAAAAGTGTAATTGTGTTCCCAGACACTGCAAGGTTATCCAAAGTCAGACACTATATTATATTTGATTGTGTGCAGTAGAATTGCAGTACTTTGCGTACCTTGTATGAGGCGGACAGTTTCTGTGGCTGGGACAGAGTCAGTTATTGTCCCTCCCTGGATCCCCTCCATCACTGGCCTCCCTTTATTTAAATGGAGTGCCAGTTCCTCCGCTGGAGTCACATCCTGGCTTGGTGGGCCGCCCCCTGTGCCAGTTTATAGGCCTTTTTTTTAACTGCTACAATCATACAGACATTGAACATGTCAGCAGACACCTCATCTATTCACCTCATTTGTTCACTGTTATCTACTTTGGAGTCACTTACCAGCCTGCAAAATGTTCTTATATTTAATTTTTTCTTGCTGCCAGGTCCTTTTATGGCCACACAGGTTTGTCCTTTATGAAGGACAGAAAGATAAAATAGATAAAAACGTTACATGAGGAAAATAGATTAAATGACGCATTGTGGATAATTGTTTGCACCTAATCATACTCTACATTTCCTGAGTAACATGCACCTGCTTGTCACTCTTAAAGTATACAACAGTTAGTGGATTTGAAAAGTAACTCCTTTAATTGTAGCCTAATTATGACAGTTCCAGTGGAGCACTGTTTATTAATTGTACAGTTTTTGACTACTTACGCATTGAGCCGGTCGGCTATTGTCTGCCAGGCTCTCTCGCGTTCTTTACTTATGGCATAGGTATTGCCTTTTTTCCTGGTTTCGTGCAACACCCCTCTGGGCAGCTACACATGGATACCAACTAAAAACTAAAACATACTAAAACAAATCATCTAGATGAAATAAAATATGTCACACTTAATTCAAAACAACTTTAACCTACATTTTCATACATGAACTAGCCTAAATGTGGTATAAAAGTAAGTAAAATTGTCTGTGTTTTGAATGTCTGGGGTGGCCAGAGTTTTGTGATATAAAAATGGGGTTCCAAGTTTAAAAAAAAAAAGGGGTTGGGAACCACTGCTCGAAAAGTTTGCATCCCAATGTATTTATTTGATGACATAAAATTCTGTTCTGTTTATCTTCAGGTTACTATCACAAGGACATTTGATTTAAATTGGTATCAATGTAAATATAAATAAATGCTTGTAAACATAAAAATGCCTGCAATTATTTATGCATAAAATAGGTTATGTTTTAAGTATGAGTTTTAAATGGATTGTTAAATGTAGTTTAACCCTCCTGTTATGTTACAGGTCAAATTGACCCATTTTAAAGTTTGAAGATCTAGGAAAAATAGTTAAATGTCATGGTTGCTGCCTGCACTTCCCTAATCAGACTCATCTGCTCCACCTGGAGCCGCCCTGATTGCCAAGCCATTGTCACCTGTTCCCCACTCCTTTTTAACCCTCTTCTGTTCAGGCTTCCTTGCCAGATGATCAACTACTCTTCTCCTGTTGATATCCAGCCTTCCTCTTGTCTTGTTCTAGATTCCTGTTGCTGACCCTGATACGTACCTTGGACCCCCTGCTGCCTGTTCCCCTGTTGGATCTTCTTGCCTGCTGCTTATTTGGATACAACCTCTGTTGCGGACTGACTACTGAACTCTGCCTGCCCTGATAAGTATCTGCCTCTAATCCTCTCGCCTCACTGTTATGACCATTGCCTGCCTGACCCTCGCCTTTCTGTGGATTGTGGACCACCACTGTTTCCTCCTGGGATCCCGCTGATTCTGGATTCCTTGCCCTCCAGTACCATTAGGTAGTGATGGTTTAATGAAGCCCCATGAATGTGTTGAATCTTTCTGGCCAATTGCATCGCCAAATGTCTCATTACTTGAGGCCCCATTTAACAGCTCACTTGGTAGTACTGACATCTGCTGGTCATTTGATGCCCAGCGGTCCACCTGTCAAATTAAATGTTATCCACACACCAGTTGATATGTAAACTGTGTTGTAAATTAATCTATAAATATATATATTATATAAATATATATGTTGTTGTTCTCTCCTATATATACAGACCGCCATGTGCATGCATTTTTATACATACATATATATATATATATATATATATTCCTCTTCTTTGATACAACTTCACCAGCCTTAGAAAACACCCTCTCACAGGGGACTGAGGAGGCAGGTGTGCACAGAAACTGTAGGGCCAATTTGTATAGGTGAGGATACAGATGCTTCTGTGTATGCCAGTGTAACAGTGGGTCCTGCTGTCATGGAATGTTTTTTTCTGCCAAGTATCGCTGCACTTCCACAATAGCCTCTGCTTCCGCATTGGACACTTCACTGCATCCGCAGCTTCACGTTGTTCATAGATGCGCTCTAACATGAATAAGGTGCTATTCCATCTTGTTTCCACTTCTATAATTAATTTATGTTTTGGTCTGCCCAGCGACTCCTGTATCTGGCACAAACGTTCTTTTGCAGTAGTGCTGCTCCGGAAGTATGTGATTATCTTCCGTGATTTTGTTCAAATGTCTGCAAGGATGGGGACCTTGTCAAAAGACTTGCGCACTACCAGATTTAGTGAGTGGGCAACACAGATGCTGTGTCTGATCTGCAGTGTCCTTGCACAGGCTTTCATATTGGATGCAGCATCCGTGACCAAGCACCTCACCTTACCCTTGATTCCCCACTCTTCCATGATTTTATCTTTCGCCTGTGCTAAGTTGTCAGCTGTGTGAGTTTGAGGAAAATGTTCTACACCTAACAAAACGGTATTAAGGGTATCCTCCTCTGTGATGTAGTGGCATGCTAGGCATAAATAAGCCTCCATATTCATAGATGTCCACATATCTGCTGTCAGACTCACAGCGGCAGCATTCTGGACCTTTTCCTTTGCCTTCTCTTTTGCTGCTGTATATTTTTCTTCTACCATAGCCTTCAGAGCATGGATACCAAAACAAAGGTAAATACAGGGGAAATATTCCAACTGTTAATAATATTTACAAGTAATGCCAATGACAGCATCATAGACATGAAACACATACCTGTCTTGATGGGAGAGTGATGGATGGATCAAGGATATGGATGAGATTCCTAAATCCTTCATCTTCCACCACTGAAAAAGGTTGTGAATCTTTTATAATCATGGTAACCAGGGCCTCATCCACATCATGTTTCCTGGTACCTACACAGATGTAACATTATGTTAGCTGATATGTTTCAACCACAACAAAGGACATGGAAAGTAAAAGGGATGAGGGGTATATTACATGTCCTGGGATGTGGCTGTGATTCATTATCATGAAGTGCATGGTAGTGCCTCAGCATGGATGTAGTATTATTGCTGTAAGACAGCTCTCTCAGGCACAGCCGGCACTTCACCTGCAACAATATTGTTAAGATGTGTAGACATGACATATATCTGTCTGTCTGTCTGTCTGTCTGTCTGTATGTATGTATTAAAGTCATATCTTACCTTATTGGGCGATATCATGTCAAAGTATTCCCAAACTGCTGATGTCTTTCGTCTTTTTGGCTGCTCCATCTATGTATTGTATCACCTCACAATCACCTCGAATTACTAAGTACATTTCCTTTTTCAGCGTCTTCTTCTTCTTCTTGTTTTTTGGCGGGTGGCACCTTCCAATCAGGTGCATTACTGCCACCTACTATGCTGGAGTGTGGGTTTTTTCAGCGTCTCTACGCACACAACTAGGCACTCACGTGATTTACGACAAGCGGGGCCTCATTTGTCTTTGGTCACGTGATATTCAGGAAACTGATACGGGCCTCGCTACAGGCCTCATTTGGACACGCCCCTTTACTCGATGCAGTGCTCGGGGCTTTGGTGTCAGACTAACATCATTACCATTAGGACTCTACTGCCCCTTCCCTGCATAACCACTACAAGACTGCATCTGCATCCCTGTTGCTCAATAAACCCTATTTTTGGTCTTACCTTTATTCTAGTGTCTGTGGCTGATTTTACTTAGTGTAATCAACATACAAAATGAAAATGGTTCATCTCACATATTTGTAACCACCCCCTGCATGTTTATATCACATAGATACTTGTTACGGCTGTCAGTTTTTCCATCAGAGAAACTGATTGTTTGACTACAGCCGGACCTGAGTGTGATTGGTCACAGATACCAGCAGGGATCCGCCCTCCCTGTGTCGGGCTTGGTCCATGCGTCTCTCGCTTCCAGACTGCTTATCCAATCCTAGGGGAGGAGCTCCTACAAGATGGCACCAGTCACCCTGTTCGGGGCGACTGTGGACAGTGGGACACAGTTTGCCAGCCTGGGAGTGATTTCAGACCTGTGTGGTGATTAAGGACTTCCCTGTGTGGACCTTTTGTGTAAATATCGATTAAGAGTTAAAGACCATTTGTATTTGAGTTTGAATTACCGTCCCTGTTTGAGCTGACGTTAAGAGAAATAATTTTGGTTTTTGGTTTTGTTTGAGATTCCGCCTGTGAGCGCGCTGTCCGTTTTGGGGGACATTTTCAGTTGTTTTTGGATAATTGTACTTGTTAACCCTTTTGGGACACCTTTTGTAGTTTTGGATTTTCTTTTGATAAAACATTGTCTTATCCTTAACTCATTCTGGGACACTTTTAGTTGGTTTATTTTGGTTTCCTGCTTTATAGAGCAGGCTATAGTCTAGTTTGTGAACCTGGAATTAACTTTTGTTTATTGCAAATAAATTGTGTTATTTCTTTTAATCCTGTGTTCGACTCTCCATGTTCCATCCTTGTACCTCTAGACTAATGAGGACGTAACAATACTGTACTGTCAATTTGACCCAGCAGTCAAACTGGAGGTCTTTGCAACTGTGAGACATATTTCACCCCAATCACACACACACACACACACACACGCAGGTGCAGGTGTTATGACTTTTGATGGGAACCATTTATGGTCTCGCGGGAAAACTCCACCCACATTCAGTGGGTACTCAACAGGGCAGGGGCAAAACATATAAAGAATTCTCTGCATGTGAGTCTTACCAACATTACCACGGTTTTGTTCCAACCTCTGTGGCATGGTAATTTTTACCAGGAGCGTGTCAGGTGTGGAGCACCCGCGAGTGCAGTCCACCTAGAAGGATCCGCGAGATCAAGAAATTATAGGAGGGGTGGAGAACTGTGGAGTGGAGAATGCAGTGAACTACAGAATTGACGCATTCTGGGTGCATGAAGCGTCAAAAAAAGACTTGGCACGTAAATTTAGCAGAGTGCAGCGACAATGCCCTTCTGGGATGCTTCTGATACTGCTGCAGCACACCTGGTGGAAACCAAACCATTGACTAAAACGGCTTCAAATAGCAGCGGAGGCCACGGCAGGTGTGTGTGCAGCCGTAATGTGCCACACACATACCCGGTGTAATACCCTGGTTACACTCTGTCAGGCAGACCTTTACAAAATGAGCAGCAGCCAGGGACCCACAGCACAGCCATAATAACTCCCACGCACCACACCCCGGAGAGAGCGGAGTACTACTTCTACTACTAATAATAATAATGTACACATTTATAACCTTATAAACAAACATACATATATACAAACACTCATATATACAGGAATTCACCTTCACACCTTCACAAACATACATCTAATGATCAGCCATGCATCCCTCATCCACACCTCACCATTCATACATCTGACTGTAACTCCAAAGACAGCTGTTTATTTCCAGATTGCACATTTTCTTCATATAAACAAATATTCCATACTCAGCACCCAAATGCAGAGCCCTTTTTAAAAACTATGTTGTTCCAGCCTCTATCAGAATTTTAAATAGTTTGAGATGATTTGATGCCCTCGTCTATTTAAAGTCTTGTTCATTTGTTGAACAAGACTTGTTCATTTAAGAAAGTTGTTTTGTTTTTGTGTGTGGCATGTTGAGTGGTTTGGTATTTATTGGTGGTGACTTGCGGCTTGCATAAAAAAATTAAGTTTACCGTGATCTTCCAGGGTCTCTCTGCTGACAACCATGTTTTCTGTTGTATCTGCTGTAATAATAATTGTCTTACCTGCAGAGAAAGCTCAACACGCCGCAACTTGAGACAACGCATGCAAATAGAAAGAAAGAAAGAAAGAAAGAAAGAAGCAAATTAAGAAAGCATTTTCATTGGTTTGCAGCACGTTTCCTGCAAATGGACCCAGTAGATGCAAGTGGATGAACATGCTGGGAGTTCTTACAAAACATGCAAATAATCACAGAAAATGTGACGATAAAAGTTAATGTGAAAGATTTGCATTGTAATCATTGATATTGCATGAGAGGCAAAATCTAAATGTGTTTCAGCTGCGGGTACAGTGTGTAAGAATTACTGACATTTAGTGGTAAAGATGGATATAGAAATTACTTCAAATACCAAGCATAGTTGTGAACGAATGATGGCCGTCATTGGCCAAAATTCCTCCAAACATAAACATCGCTGCTGTCATGCGCAAACCTCCAAATTCCAAAATTGTTATTTTTCAAGAAATTAATAAAACTGTATGTTTTTTGTATAATTGGACATAATGTCTTATCCCAATCGGTGCATAAGGACTTGTCAAATAAAGCTGGTACTAAAGTTTTAAAGCTTCACACACAGAGTTGTTTTTTTTCTGTACAAAACCAGCTCACAACAGAAGTAATTTAAAGTCACTTTTCCTTTATCCTTTTGTTAAAAACGAAACAGCAAGTCGTGGCTGCTCTCTGTGTGGTCAATGCCAGGTCACTAGCAAATAAGACCTTTATTCTTAACAACTCCAGCACATCCAGGGTTTTGGATTTTCTATTTCTGACTGAAACCTGAATTAAGTTTCTGCTTTTTCTTTCTTTATTATTATTGGCAAAATTGATCGAATCAGATCACAAATCAAGTTTCAGTCTCTGATCCTACTGTCTCCTATATGCTCATCTGTTTTAACCACTTTGAGCAAGTGTCCCTCTCCTTTTTATCTTAAGGAGTCCATCAGCTAGAGTCTTTAGTGTAATAGGGATGGTGTGGACCCAAATGCAACACAGGAAGACTGGGGAAAAGGAAAGAACAAACTTTATTATGTTTTAAGCAAGCGGAGACTCACTGTGATAATCTGTCTTTTTGGATCCAGGTGGATCTAGATACTGAACGGGGCTGAGACAAAAGGCAAAATCACGAGCAGGCCAGGTCAATGCATAGAAACACAGGGCAATCTGGCAAATTGGGAAGTGGGGAGGGGTAGTGGTAGCCTAGTGGTTACAGAGGTGGGCTTGGTTCTGGAGAACCTGGGTTCAAGTCCCCAGGCTGGCAACTAAGGTAAACCACTGTGGGGCCCCTTAATGCACCAACTGTGCTCCAGACACTGGAATCTGGCAAAAAAAAAAAAAAAAAAAACATTGATTACCTTCTGGATGGAAAAGGGACCGATGAACTGCAGGGCCATCTTCCAGGAATCCCCACGGAGAGGCAGGTCCTGAGTAGACAACCACACCCGCTGACCTACCAGATACTCAGAGGTTGCCTCTGTGCGACAATACTACCTAGAAAGGATACAGAGGATACGTGAATCTTGCTTTTCTCAGCTTTGACATACAGGGAGTTTTCCAACAAAAGTTGAAGGACAGATTGCACGTGATGGACATGTTGTTCCTTAGTCTGCAAGAATATTAATATGTCATCCAGATAGACAAAGACATATTGGTTGATCATATCCTGGTGGATTTCATTGATGAGAGCCTGGAAGACGGCCAGAGCGTTTGTGAGCCCAAACAGCGTAACTAAATATTCAAAGTGTCCAGAGGGTGTGTTGAATGACGCCTTCCATTCATCGTCTTCTTTGATTCAGACCAATGATAGTCCTTTACGTAAATCCAGCTTAGTGAAAATGGTGGCCCCTTGAAGCAGTTCGAACACAAAAGAGATGACAGGCAACGGGTAGGGATTCTTTATTGTGATATCATTAAGTCCATGGTAATTAATTCAGGGCCGTACAGACTTGTCCTTTTTCTTAACAAAGAAGAATCCCACGCCTGCAGGGGATGACAAAGGCCAGATGAGTAATTAATAAATCTCCATGGTGTTCCGTTCAGGTTCAGACAGGGAATATGGGCGTCCATTGGGAAAGGATATTCCAGGCAGAAGGTCAATGGCGCTGTCATAGGGGTGGTGTGGAGGTAAAGACGTGGCTCTGGCTTCACTGAGCACCTGATGGAAGCCATGACATTCTGGCAGGATTCCAGAAAGATCCGGAAGAGAATTGGTCCTGCAGAGGAACCAAAGCGTGTTGCAAGCACCTCTAATGACACAAAGAACTCCACGACAAGATAATCCCGGTCATCCAATCAATATGGGCATTATGGAGACAGAGCTAGGGGTAGCCTAAAATAAGGGGCAGACAGGAGGACTTCAGGGCGTAGAACTGAATGGTCTCGTGATGATCACCGGACAGCAGAAGATGAACGGGCGTGGTTTGATGTGTGACAGTTCCCAAAACATGGCCGTCTAAAACTCTGGCAGGAAGTGGACTGGGTAAGGGCTCTAATCCAAGCTGCTTAGCCACTTCTTCATCGATTATACTTGCATTGGCCCCTGAGTTAATGAAGAAAGCGAGAGTGTGAGAACTGTCGGGAAGCTGAAGACAGCTGTGGAACAAGAGTCTTTTGCAGTGGGGAGAAGAAAAGCTCACCAGGATCTCCTCAATCGCTGGTAAGCTCTGCCTTTTACTGGACAGCCAGTGACGTAATGCCTAGCTCCACCACAGTAAAGGCAGAGGTGGCATCTGCACTGCCATTCCTTCTCATCCTGAAATAGGGAAGAGCAGCCCACTTGCACGGGTTCAGGGGGTCAGGTCAGTGGAGTCCACGGGGTCGGGTTTTGTGGAGGTGACTTCACTGGTCCAGGGTGAACACGGGGGTTAAAGCCTCTCTTGGCGGCTTGTCTGGATACGATTGTCCACTTGAATTGCGAGCTTGATGACTGCATCTAAGGTCAAGGGGGTGTCATGTGAAACCAGTTCATCCTTCATGTGCCCAGATAATCTGTGCAGAAAAACATCACAGAGGAATGGCTCACTCCACCTCCTGTGGCTGGCTCTGATACGAAAATCAATGGAATAGTCAGCTACAGATTTATTTCCTTGTCTCAGCCCCAGTAATCTCCTTGTTGTTTCAGACACATTTCTCTTGAAACCGGAAACCTTGCGTAACTTGGCGGCAAACAGGTCGAAGGAGCCACAGGCTGGGGACTACCTCTCCCACTCTCCTATTCCCCATAATCATACTCTGCCAGTCAGGTGGTTGATGACAAAAGCCATCAACCAAAGTGCGTGGCTGCAGGGCAAAAAGAAGAGAACACTTGATGAGGACTATAGGTGTCACAATCACCGTCAGAACATTCCAGGATCCCCACTCGAGGTTCCGGATCCTCCCTTGGAGCAGGTGAGGTTAGAACAGATGTAGCAACTGGAGGGTCTGGAAGAGGAGCTGATCCAGAAGGGGGCTGTGATAGTTGAGTTGTTATGTGTTGGAGCCATTCACCTAGAACAACGAGGTGACTGAAACCCGGCTGCTTGTGTTGCTTCCGCGGCTGATGTAGACAGCAGAGCCTCATGTTGTCGCAGGGTGCTGGGGTGTGGTTTGGACACTCAACAAAGACATCTTTTGTTTGACATCCTGGCTATAATTGTTAGCTGCTTTATGTTTGGGACTTTCAATATTAAAGGCACAGTATGTGATCCTATCTAGATAAACTTTTTCATATAGGTTTGCATTCTATTCACATCCCAACAACTACTGAGTGGGTGAATTAAATAAAAGAGGTGAAAAAATTCATCCCGTAGGTCTGACCAATTTTAATAAAAAGATTAGCTAGATAGTAGCATTCGGTCCAAATGGGTTGGTCCAAGGAGCTCGGCAATGACTGGCTGACCCACTAGCTCCTCTTCCTGTTTACTATCTCACCTGCGACCACTCTGCCGTGCACTACTGCAACTCACAGCAGAGATAGAGGAGGTTAGCAGACAAAGAGGAGCAACAAAAATCATCAAGCAGTACCATGGGGGCAACAAAAGTAAAACTTTCTTAGAAAATGCTGCAGTTAAAACACAGTTGGACAAAGACGGAGGTCAAACGAGTCATTATCGATGTGGCATTTACAAGACTGTGCTCACTTCGGGACGCTCTGGGTGTGCAGTCTGATTCTGCTGTGGCTATTTTGTGGCTGGATACTGCAGAATTGAGCTCATGAGCACATGAGAATATGTTTCAGTATCATGATGTTTTATTAATTAGCTTGTTAACTTATTTTTTCAGAAGTCTGCTGTGATAGGCCTGTTGAAGTTGAGAGGGTGGGGCCTCGGGCTATATAGAGGAAGTGCTGCCAAGCAGACAGGTTGGACTGCCCAGAAGGATGTAGGATGTTTGGTGCGCAGAATGGCAAAATAAATTGTGACTGTTTACCACCCCAAGCTGAAAAATGGACTTATTCTCCCCTTGCTCACACATCGTCTTGCCACATTTGGTGTCAGAAGGGGGATCAACACGCCTGATGAGTGTGGAGGAAGAATATTGACCAAATGAGAGGAGGAGGGCGTGGAAGAGGCCGGGGTTTAAAGAAAGATTTCTTTACTGATATGGAGGACCAAGAGTCTGTACGGTCAGCTGAGACTGATCAGTTACATGAAGGAGCCATGGCAGCAGAAAGTGGAAAGCCTGAACTGGTGGTATGACCGAAAGTGAAAGCAGCTGGAACTGTGCGTCAAGAATCCTCTGACCTAGATTTTTATGAGGAAATGACTACATTCATGTCTCAGTCTAGATGTACAGAAGCCATTCTTTTTGAACAAATTAAACAGCTAAAAATTAACAGCTGGGGCACAATGTGGTACCTGATGAGCGTTATGAAGATCCAGTTCAAAGTGATCCCCTTTCAATATCACCTGATGTTTCCGGGCTGGATTTTGAGGCCAAACCTCCCTTACCTTCAGTGGTGCCACTTTCTTGAGTTATTCCACAGCTATATAAGCCAGTTTCTTCATCTCAGCAGTTGCCGACACTACTGCACCAACAGACTAACCTACTAACTATGACTGGAGTATTACGTGGAAGTCACCCTAGAATACCTGAATTCAAGGAAGGAGAGGAACCTGAGAGTTTTTTTGTAAGATTTGAACGAATAGCCAGAACATGGGGATGGCAACCAATGGAATGGGCTGCTCGAGTGGTCACCTTACTAACAGGAAATGCCCTTGAGGCCTATGTTGGAATGGATGAAGATCAGTCCCACTCATACAATGCCATTAAAGCTGCAGTGCTGAAGAAGTTTAATGTGACAGAAGAGACTTACAGACAACGGTTTCGGAATACTACTGTGCCAGCAGGAGAATCTGTGCAGGAAACTTTCAACCAGATTAAGGGGCTTTACGAGTGCTGGATGCGACCAGAGAATCGCAGTAAAGAACAGATCGGGGAAACCATTGTTTTAGAGCAATACCTTTGTATGCTCCATCCAGATGTACGCACCTGGGTTAAAGAACATGATCCACAGACGGGAGATGAAGCAGCAGATCTGGCAGAGCCCTATTTGGCTTAACACCGGGAACCTTCCTGGTCAAAGGTGACTGTTGAAAAGCCACGGTTTGAGGAGGGCAAATCATGCAGCTCAAATTAGACTGAAAGGGTGGACACTGGGTCTGGTAAGACACCTGCTTATTCCAAGAAACCTTATGTGTGTTATTATTGTCAGCAGCCTGGTCATATAGTTTCATTTTGTCCTTTAAGGAAATCTAAGTCTGTTGAATTGTGTATGGTACTACATGCAGATGACGGTCATGATGTGAATGACAACCAAACAATTTTGCATAAACATGTTGTGGATGTTAAAGTTAATGGTCATATGGTAAAGACCCTTGCTGACACTGGCAGTTCACAAACTTTAGTGAAGTCTTCTGTGCTTAGCAATGTGTTAACCTATTTTGACAAAAGTGTAAATATTACTTGTGTTCATGGATGCCAGAAAGATTATCCAACTACTGATGTGACTGTTGAGGTTGAAGGACAAGTCTTTATACTAACTGTTGGAGTGGTAAATAAACTAGCCTATGATATAATTTTGGATGAAGGCTTGCTAATCTTAGATAACTTGGTACACCAAAATTCTGTAGCATATGCCTGTGCTGTGATTACTCGGTCTATGACCAAGGGATTAGAACTCCATATCATCCTGAAACTGACGGTCTGGTTGAACAGTTTAATGGTACTGTGAGGCAAATGTTGAGAAAATTTGTTAATGATACTGGCAAAGACTGAGATAAATGGTTACCCTTTCTTTTGTTTGTATACAGAGAAGTACCGCAGGCTTCTACTGGTTTTTCTCCTTTTGAATTGCTTTATGGCAGACCAGTTAGAGGGCCTTTGGACATGCTAAAGGAGAACTGGGTGGCTGGTGAGGTGACTTCAAAAACATCAACCACATCCTTTCCTACATTCTACAGATAAGAGACAGACTGGAAACTTTACGTGAAACTGTTAAAACTCATCTGCAGAAACCCTAGCAAAGCAAAAGCTATGGTATGATAAACATGCCCACGAAAGAGACTTAAAGGTTGGCCAAAAAGTGTTGGTGCTGTTTCCAACTGGACCTAGTAAGTTACTGGCAAAGTGGCAAGGCCCCTATTCTGTAACTAGGAAAGTAGGTCCAGTAACCTATGAGATCATATGTCCAGGAAAAAATAAACGTAAGCAACTTCTTCATTTTAATCTGTTGAAGGAATGGTCCAAGATCTCCTGTCAGAAGATCCTGGTGCGTTAGACGCAGAAATGAGTCCATCCTGGGAGCCATGTCAACCTGAGACTCCTCCAGATCACCTGACTCAAGAGCAATGGCATCAGTTGGGTGAGCTTAAAGAGTCTTTTAAGATAAGACAAGCTTTATTCATCCCCTAAAAGGGGAAATTTCTTTGCCACCACACATCTCATACACAGACAATGATTAAAAACATGAAATAGACCTTTAAATATATAAATATACTAAAAAAAAAAAAACTACAGGTGGTCATTAAAAAATCTGACAGCTACAGGAACAATAGACCTTCTGAAGCGTTCAGTAGAACACTGAGGTATAACAAGACGGTCATTAAAAGAGCTTTTGAGACGTTTAAAAACATCATGTAGAAGATGGTTTTCAAGGAATAAATTGTTTTCTATTTGGACCCAGTTCTTTTTGCCAGTGTGAGGTCCAGAGAGTCAGGGGTGATGCCAATCACAGCCCCAGCTTTTTTAATCAACTTATTAATCCTGTTTTTGTCATCTGCACAAATGCTGCTTCCCCAACACAACACAGCATGGAAAGTAACACTGGCTAAAATTCCCTGATAAAACACAGTTCTCAGACAGACCTGGTCGAACTGATGTCATCACACATAAATTGTTTTGAAAGACACCAAACCTGTCCGTCTGAAGCCTTACAGAATGATGGAACCACTGAAGAAGGAAGTCCAAGCGATGCTGGACATGGAAGTAGTTGAACCATCAAGAAGTGAGTGGTCAAATCCCATCATACTCGTCCCTAAGAAAAACTCAACTCAGCCTCGGTTTTGCTCTGATATGAGAAAATTGAACAGCATTTCCTGTTTTGATTCTTACCTCATGCCACGTATTGATGAGCTGCTGGAGAAGCTTGGAAAGGCCAAATACATTACAACCTTGGACTTTAGTAAAGGGTATTGGCAATTGCCCCTTGACCCCACTTGTAAAGAATACGCTGCCTTTCAGATTCCAGGGATGGGCCTGTTTCATTACATTGTTCTACCTTTTGGTCTTCATGGAGCACCTGCCACATTCCAAAGATTGATGGACATTGTTCTTGGTGGTTGCTCTGCGTTTGCAGCTGCTTATCTAGATGATGTAGTAATTTACAGCGAACCCTGGAATGAACATCTGGAACATCTAAAAGTTGTCCTGGCAAAATTTCAGGAAGCTGGCCTCACTCTTTATGTGAAGAAATGTGCTATTCCCAGGCCCAGAACCAAAAAGCAAGTGAGGTCCTTTTTAGGTTTGGTTGGGTGGTATCGGAGGTTTATTCCCCATTTTCCACAGTGGCAGCTCCCCTTACTGAACTAACAAAAAAGTCACCTGCAAAAGTGAGTTGGAATGATGAGTGCGAACGTGCTTTCCAAACTTTGAGATTACAGATTTGTCAAGCTCCTGTGTTGCAAAGACCAGACTTCACAAACCAGTTTTTGGTGCAGGTAGATGCCTCCAATGTTGGACTTGGAGCTGTGCTGGCTCAGGGAGAGCCTGGTGAGGAAAAACCTGTTCTTCTTGAGCAAGAAGTCTGCTGAGAGAAAGTGGAGACCACCACACACTGGACATTGGCACAGCTCTAAAAACCTATGCAGTGAGTTAATGACTGATTTTATTTTTAATCAGTAATAGTGATAAAATGTGTTATTTAATACTAAAGTCAAACAAATTATTTTCATCATTGTCCAGACGGCAGCAAAAAAGGGTGCTGCATTTTACAAATGTTTTCAGAAGGCATTGTTGCAAGACTGCAGACAAATAAGATTTTCTGGCAAGTCTACTGAAATGTTTCTGCTTTGTGTTGCACACATAAGAGAAATTAAGATAATATAAAAGGTTAGCTTTAGTAAACTTATGCGTCAATAGCCAGTTTTTTCTTCTTTGCCTCATGAAATGTTTAGATTTCTTTAAAACTCGTTTATTTTATTTTATTTTTCTATAGGACATTTGAATCCTGCACCACTTCACTGGAGAACACAAATGGGCCCTTGGTGCATGCTGCCATGGCCCCTTGATGAAGAGCAGAGAGATGAAGTGGCTACAAAAGGCTTCCATGGCACACCAGAGGTTAAAAGAAATTGTTCTGGATGAACACTGGCTAAGGAACGGTCACAAATTTTGACCTGTTGGTAAAATGGTGTAGCTCTACAGATATTATCATTTATGCAAGTAATTGTCACTAACTGTAGATAAATAAACCTTAACTTTGTATAAACTGTAAATTACAGGTCATCTGCTGAGCTGGAATGACTTTATTGTCATTGCAGCAGGTGCAACATATAAATATTTTTTTTTCCCAGTACAAACCTGTCCAAGAATAGACAACAACATATAAACATAAACAGGATCAGGCAGACTGAGGCAGCAGTCGCCGAGCAGCGCACCATTTTCACAGATGGAAAAAGATAACATGAGGGAGAGTAATGGGGTGAGGTGAAAAAAAGAGGCATCATGCAGTGTAGAGATACAAAAACAACACCTCAGTACACAAAAAATCACACATTCAGACAGTCACAACATAAAAACATGTGGTGGGGGGGAGTAGGGACTCCCATCACAGCCAGGTGTTGTTAAGAAGGACCTAGAACAGACAAATCAGAGATGACCAAGGTTTTATTACAGGTTCCGATCTTGAACACAGGAGCTTACGACTGGGAGTTGACAAGGAGAAGACACTGGAGTCCGAAGAGCTGCCAGGTGAGTCGAGACCGGGAAGGGGAGAGCAGGAAAGTCCAACTTGGTTGAAACGAGGTCCGACAGGGAATGACTGTGAAGCTGGAACATATATAGCCCAAGGATCTGATTAACTGCAGGTGTGAGTGATTAGAATTCCGGGGATTGACTGGTGTGTCCGTGGCAGGGCCTGGTGTAACAGGTGTGGACGCAGCTTCTAAGAGTGCATCCAATCCACCCTGCCGCCTGGGAGTGGAGGGAGGGGTCCAACGAAAGCAGTAAATAGGACTGTCGCAATAACAAATTTTGCTGTGCGATAAATTTTCTCAGAAATTATTGCGATAGGCTATAATATTGTGCTAAGTGATAATGACAATGCCATAATAATGCAAGTACACCCTTTCAAAGATCAATAAACTTTCATTTCTAAAGAACATTTTACACTGGAACGGGAAGAAATTTTAAATAACAAAACAAAACAGTAAATAGAACGGACTCTCAGTCTCATTAACAATGAATGAAAACCAAACACAACCAAAAACAATAAGTATGATAGAAAATAAAGTCTGTTCTGTAAACAAAACTGCCCTTCAAAAAATATATAAAAAAAATATTAAACATGGGGCTCAGACCGGGAACACCGGTAAAACTGCCAGTTAGTACCATTGTACTTTAAAAAACTAGAAAAAAAAACTGCATCATTGCTGTTTGTGAAGCAGAAACATCTCACTCCGTGTCAGACTGGTCTATGAGCAGGGATTGAACCACGCTGCTGCTGCAATGCAACGCTGTGCTTTTCCACATTCGCCAGGACACCAGACCAAAAGTAATGCGGCCCACTGGGAATCCTCCCGAACCTCTCGATTAGCCGACTGATGTGTATTTGAAATGAGAAATCGGAGGTTTAGCGCGAGAGCGCAAGAAGCCACTCAAATGTGTGAGTCTCACGGCCGATGCGTGAGAGTTGGCAGCCCTGTAAACAAATGCAGCGTACCGGTGTCGTGCCAAGGCGCTTATCCCCGTCAGAATTTGTATCCCCTGACGCGGGAGCGCGCACAGTCGTTCAATAGCGTATGAGCGCCTTTCAGAGATGGATTACACCACGTAAATTGACAAAACAATATACAAGTTGCTGTTTTTGGTCGCTGAGATTATGCTAGTTTTGTTGTTGTTGTTGTTTTGAGCTCAATGTTTGCCTCAAGTTGGCCGTAATTTGGCTATTTCTCTGTCCAATTTATTAGAGATCTGGTGGCGGCCAAAAATTCGGTTCACCTACGTAACGACAACGGGAAAACAACCACTGTATTCCCCCAATCATTTCCTTTCAAAATCACGGTTTTCATAACTATAACAATATCTTTATGTCGCTGAAGCTACATACCTATATATCAGTTCTACCCCTGCCTATATGACATGTGGTAAATATAATCAGCACGTGATTTTGTCTATTTGCTCTGTGGATCATTCCTGATATCTGCAGTAAATAAGTCAATATGTGTCTTCAAATAAAGACGTTAGACATGGGGTACAGATTTTCACAGACAGCATGCTTCAGCCTGTGAGAATCTGTACCCCCTGCCTATATGACATGTGGTAAATATAATCAGCACAAGATTTTGTCTATTTGCTCTGTGGATCATTCCTGATATCTGCAGTAAATAAGATCAATATGTGTCTTCAAATAAAGACGTTAGACATGGGGTACAGATTTTCACAGACAGCATGCTTCAGCCTGTGAGAATCTGTACCCCCTACCTATATGACATGTGGTAAATATAATCAGCACGTGATTTTGTCTATTTGCTCTGTGGATCATTCCTGACATCTGCAGTAAATAAGATCAATATGTGTCTTCAAATAAAGACGTTAGACATGGGGTACAGATTTTCACAGACAGCATGCTTCAGCCTGTGAGAATCTGTACCCCCTGCCTATATGACATGTGGTAAATATAATCAGCACAAGATTTTGTCTATTTGCTCTGTGGATCATTCCTGATATCTGCAGTAAATAAGATCAATATGTGTCTTCAAATAAAGACGTTAGACATGGGGTACAGATTTTCACAGACAGCATGCTTCAGCCTGTGAGAATCTGTACCCCCTGCCTATATGACATGTGGTAAATATAATCAGCACAAGATTTTGTCTATTTGCTCTGTGGATCATTCCTGATATCTGCAGTAAATAAGATCAATATGTGTCTTCAAATAAAGACGTTAGACATGGGGTACAGATTTTCACAGACAGCATGCTTCAGCCTGTGAGAATCTGTACCCCCTGCCTATATGACATGTGGTAAATATAATCAGCACAAGATTTTGTCTATTTGCTCTGTGGATCATTCCTGATATCTGCAGTAAATAAGATCAATATGTGTCTTCAAATAAAGACGTTAGACATGGGGTGCAGATTATCACAGGTACCTGTCCCCTGCCAATATGACATATCAAATATATTTTTAAGGATTTAGTTTACAGACAAATTATTACAGCAGTTATATACCAAATTTACCTAGGATGGGGGTGAGGAGATTGTGAACCATCATACTCTTAGTCCTACACCTTCTTAGCCTTCACCTATGCTTTGTTAAATTTTTCAAAATGTCATTTTTTTACTTTGGCAAACGCTGGAGCCTAATGTTTGATTTTATGCTAAAATATAGCATTGCAGTAAACGGCTGAAATTGAACTTTTGCTCACTTTTGGTTCAAGCCGCGAGGTTCCAATCAATTATGCAAATTAGTTATAATAGCCGCTTAAATATTTTCACGAAGTAACAGGCAGAGTTTTAGTTGATCAAGCCGCAAGGTATTGCTGAAAAATGGAGGAGACCGAATATGCAAGAATAATTGCATATAAGCTTAAAAGAGAGTATCCCTCTTTCTTCGACAAAAGGGAGAAATTACTTCTCCGAAGAAAAGCAGGGCTTTATGACATTGAAGGTAAGATGGGCAATGAGCCATTTCAAGCTTTAAAATCCAGGAGCGTTAAATGAGTGAGCACAAACTGTAGGCCTATCTGTGCCAACATACTACTGTTTGCCGAAACTGGTGATAATCAAATTAAATTAAAAATAATGTCATAAATTTTACATGACTGCCACTTCCAATAGTTGGCTAATCATTAGGATAATTACTAGCGTATACCTTTAATTAGGCTGCGCACAATTAAGTTTTCATTTTTAAATGTCCCAGTGGGTACTTTGAGTTGTTTGAATTGTTTTAATTTTTATTTACTCCTGATTGCATTGTTAAATTTGTGCTTCAATTTGAAGTGCTAAAAAGCATTGGGCCACTGGTGGTCCATCAGCTGATGTAAGAGAGAAAATGTAAATTCAGTCACACATGAATGTGTATGATAAAGTATTCTTCATTTTATTTGTTTTGATCAACACATTTTCCACAATAAACAGTTGTCTTTGATGTGGCAACAGCTAGCGCGTTATGGCAGCGTGTGGAGACTGCAATAGCACCTTGTCAGCCTGTGGCCGCTGCTGCAAGTGTCGACCGCTGCCACGATTTGAGCCTGACCCTGTTGAGGTCAATTTACATGTCACAGTTTAGTTGAGAATAATGTGGGCCTTATTTTTTTATTTCTCCAAAGAGATTAGATATAGTTTGTTGTTAAAAGTTTCTACTATTTATCTGGTATCCTTGATTAGATTTTGTGGATTAAGCTACTCAACCCTTTTTTCTCTAGTCTGTCTCTTCACAATGAAAGTTGGAATCAACAGCTGTAAACTACAGTTGCTTATTGTGCAGAACTAATCCTGTTCTAAACCATACTCTCAACTCCAAGCATTTTAAAAAATCTTAAGTATTTTAAAAAGTTGGATTAAGTGATCTATAAAAAAATTATTGCCCAAGGATTTAGCAAGAAGTATAACAAGCAAAGACAAGATTAATGTTAGTATTGTATTTTTTAAGGACTTGGTGGTTTTGCTTTATCATATAGTGCATTTTGAGCAGGTTCCATGAAAAATGTTATAAAAATATTTGCAATGAATGCAAATTTCTACATTGTTTAAGCTCTTTTGTGGTGTCAATCGCCTCAATTTAGGAGAAGATCTGTTTTATGTGCGCAACAAAAGCACCGACAAAGCCCTCAAGGTGAAAGTGGTCCGTGGTGCAGAAGAGGCCAACTCCATCTTCACCGATTTTCATGGAAGCCCTACAGGGGCCCACTGTGGCCAAAACAAAACGAGAGAAGCCATATCCAGGAGGTTCTACTGGCCTGGCATGTCTGTAGATATTCAAAAATGGGTATGCTTCATCTGCTTTGAAATTAAAGGAACTATTTACTTCATCACTGTTACCAGGAAAAATTAAGATAAGTAGAAACCTTGACCCAGTAAAAACATTGCCTGTTGATTTATTATTTCCCCATTTTATGCAACATGCTATCAGGTTTCGCAGTGCCAAGCTTGCCAGGCAAGTGCCCAAGTTATTAAAAAGCCTCCTGAATACACCCCAATAAAGGTTAGTCACAGTTCACTTTTATAATGCAGGATTTTGGAATTTTCTTGTTATTACAATTATTCCTGCTTTTGTAACATGGCAGTATGAATTAAGCTGTGTGAGAAAAACACAGTTTTAATGTGATAAATATGCTGTTGTTTAAGGTTTCTCAGCCATTTGAACTGGTAGGGATGGACCTCATTGGAAAGCTGACAGAAACCAAAAAAGGGAATCAGTATATTTGTGTAATGGTAGACTACTTTACCAAATGGACCCAGGCATACCCGCTGAAAACAAAGTCTGCCAGTGAAGTGACTGAATGCATAATAAAGTTTGTGCATCAGTTTGAAGCACCAAAGAGAATCCTGACAGATCAGGGGAGAGAATTTGTTAATTCAGTAAGTAATATGTATATATATATATATATATATATATATATATATATATATATATATATATATATATATATATATATATATTATACACACACATGATATATTTTGGAATGTTATTGTGCCTATGTTGACAGTTTTTCTTAAAATATTCAAACTTCAGATCAACAATGAAGTATGTCAGCTGCTGAATATAAAAAGAAGCCTCTGTTCTCCCTACCATCCACAAACAAATGGTTTAGTGGAGAGGATGAATGGCACAATTCAGAGGTGAGTTCCTCTACACACAAATATATTGACTTTTTAAACAATTTGTAGGTATCTTAGAGAGGTAGCCAGAGACAAAAATTAGGAGGGTGTGTGTGTGTGTGTGTGTGTGTGTAAGTGGGGGTGTTTAATGTGTCAAATAACTGCATGTGTGAATGGCTTGTTGTTTTTGTTCAGTGTTTTTCTTTTTTTATTTTAATATGCATTCATTTATACTATGTAAAGCACTTTGTGTTGCCTTCGCATGAAAAGCGCTTTATAAATAAATTTTGATTTGATTTTATCTTTTTGCCAAAGACAAGAAAATAACTATAACAGAAAAATAAGGCTTTTTTACATTCAGTATTACAAATTCTAAATCTCCTTGTTGTCAGAGCCCTCAGTAAAGTGGTTGGGGACAACCCAGAAATATGGGACAGCCTCCTTGATGCTGTGATGTTCGGGCTTCGGACAAAGAAGCAAGTAACCACAAAGTACTCCCCATATTTTCTTATGTTTGGGAGAGAGGCCCGTTACCCTACAGAAGTCCCAGAAGTCTTCCCGGTTGGTTTATTATCATTCACTTGGCCTGTTGGTCTTATCTCTGTATAAATCATAAACATACAAACATAACCTTCATGTTGCAACTTTAGATAACAAATTTTTTCTGCTCAAAGATTGACAAAGCTCTTGAAGATGTCGTGGCCACTGAAGAGTTGTCTCAAGATGTGGAGAGACAAAAAAAAATAATGGAAATCGTCAGTCAAAACCTGGAGAAGGGACACAAAAAAACCAAGGCCAAAAATAAGCCTGATGACAAAACTTCATCATTTAAAGTAGGGGATAAAGTGTGGAGAGAAAACAAGCGCAGCCAACAAAGGAAAGGTGGGAAGTTGGAGGCCAGCTATTTGTGACCATTCACCATAATAGCTATTGGAGGAAAGAATGTTGATCTCCAGGATGCAAAGGGTACAATAATTCGAAAAATCAACATTGACCAGCTCAAACCTGCCATTGACAGTGTACCCAGAGTGCCACACAGGGGTTTAAACAGAGCTCCTAAAAAAACAGTACCGTTGGCTTCTACAACCCACCCACCAGTAAGCCCACCAGAGCCTGTTACCCACCCACCAGTAAGCCCACCGGACCCTGTAACCCACCCACCAGTAAGCCCACCGGACACTACAACTATTCCACCACCAAGCCCACCACCTCCTGTATCCCAGCTGCCCACATTCTCTCCAGACCCTGAGAGCCAACTGCTAGATGTCCCAAGAGCTCCAGCATCAGTACCAGCATGTCCACCATCACCCTCAGCATCTAAGCCACAAGCTGTAGCTGAGAAATGTGAGAGCTGTTTTATGTTATTAATTGTTACCATTCAATTATAATAAAAACAGACATTGACCCCTCATACTTTCCCACTGTAGCTTAGTTTTAAATTTGCTGTCAGGGACTGCAGAAGAAGAAATGTTTTCTGTTCATTAAAAGAAACTAGATTTGCATTTTGAAACCTTCACCAACACTTTTTATTGTCCACGAAAACTATCTTGGATTTCAATCACAAAGTAGATGTAGCCTATCATATTGCACACACAATGACTTCAAAGCATGACTCCATTTTAGTTTCGAAAGTATATACAGCAACGGGGCATTATTTTATTGTTAATGTGAACTTGCCCTTTAAGTTATATTTTCTCCAAAAAAAAACTTGAATATATATTTTGCAGATGTTAAAGATGCTTGGGCTGGACAGACCGCCCATGTACTCCTTTCAAAAGTGGGGGCCTATAAGCTCTTCTACTGGGACATCAAACAGACAGGGCCCCACATGGAGCTGGACAGTGAGGTATTATATTGATTATGATTTAACTATCCCAAAAGTCACCTGTAAATTAATTTTTATTTTTCTTTATCTTCTGCAAAATAACTTTTTACTATTTCTCCACAGTCTATTAATGCCTTTTTGGCCATTCTGGTGCGCAGCTACAACCACCAGAACAAGGAAAAGGCTGCATCCATCGATTCCTATGCCATGAGCTCAATGTGGACTGGAAAAACACCAAGTATGTGCTATCACTATAAACTTGAAATATGTAGTGCCAAATCTATGCAACTCACATACCTTTTCAAAACAAAGGCTTTATAAATCTCATATGTTGTGACAAAATTTTGTGTCCAAGTCCTTTTTTCCTACCCTTTTAAATTCATGTCTAGGATTTTTCTTATCACACTTGTTCTGATATTATGAGGAACTCAACTTTATTCAAATGTGTGTGTTTGGTGTAGATCCAACCCATGGAGTATGAAGTGATTATGGGGATTGTCAATGAGCATCACCACTGGACATTAGTGGTAAATAAAATTTCAAATGTCTAATAATTGTGTAATTGTGGAGGTGGATTTTTGTACTTTCCAGGCTATTGAACACTTGAATATAAGCCAACCTTGCACCTGCATTCAGAAGTTCTATATCCTTCTTTAACAGCCATATCAGTTGCCTTTAATTTGAAGCCTGTATCATATACATGTTTTGACCTGCGGTTTCCACAATAAGATTTTGTGCATGAAGCTAAAAAAGAAACTTGTTGATCTAAACCAATTCATAAATTTACTGCATCATTCTTTGGGCTGAAGGATTTAGATTTTCTGCAAAAGTGTTGCCTTACAGCCTGGAAATTAAGGCTTTATACATATCAATAATCCAAGTATTGGGTTTTTCCCTTTAATTCCATGAAACTACAGGTGATTTATCCTAGAGAAAAAAAATCTCTTTTCCTGGATCCATTGGGAGAATCTAAAACTGACATCAAGAAGTGCTTGGAGATAACAAGGTAAAAATTATGTATCATGATCTATTAAAATATTTATGCAGTTTTTAATTAGTCCATAGGTATCCCTCTAGAGTTAATTGAGGGCACCATATGTGTTGCTTTAGAAAGGGAGCAAACAAGTTTTTAACATATTTCCAGTCGTTTAAGTAATTATGAGTTCTATCTGTGCCTATTGGATTGAAGCATATGGATGCATGTGGATTAAATGAGCTAATAGGATTTCTAAGTTTCACTTTTTGATCCAAAGAATTGTGCAGTTCACTTGGCATGATGCAAGGGGCTCCTCATACCCAACTCTTCTTGCCCAAGTCATGCTATCACTCAGAAAGATGGCAGTAAGGACTGCTGTAACTATATAATCTTTTCCATTTGATCCAGAAGCCAAACTTGTAACTCCCAAGCAAGTTGAAAAATGTCAAAAATTTTCTCAGGATTACACTTAATGACAAGTCTTTTTATGAAGACTCCACAGCAGTTTTCATCACTAAACCAGAGTCATTTTACCATTTAAAATGCAAAAGTATGAAACTTTCAGTGACAATTTCTTTTTCGTAGGGGTTTCATGAGAGCGAAAGGGATCAGTGTGTCCAGGTGGTCTTGTGACACTGTTCCACATCCCAAAGAAGTCGATGGGACCTCATGTGGAGTGTTTGCTTTGACAGTATGTATAATTTTTCAAAAATCCCAGTTCAATGACAAGCTCAAATAAATGTTGATTACGATAAAATTATAAATTGCACAATATCTTCTTTCTACATAACATAAAAATTGTATGTATTTTATTGCTTTTGTTTCATTAAATATCAGTTTGCTGAGAAGATTCTGAAAGGGGAGAGCATTGAATTTGATACAAACACACAAGCTGTGAACAGTCTCAGATTCACAATTGCACTTACACTCCTTCAACAGACTGGTGAGTAACGTTCTATCAAGGTATCTTCTGACAGCCAAATAACAGTTCAAAATGCGATGAAAGATTCCACTCTTGATTTTTTTATCAGATGACCTCACCGATGTTTGCCATCACTGTGGGGAAGAGGAACACGAGACAAATGTGGACTGGGTAACTTGTCTGCACAGCATTTGAATAAAATTGTCATAGAAAATATATTTTGTATATATTTGGTAGTTTTTTTTAAATGTTGATGGTGATATTTGGGAAATTTACTATTTTAATTTATAGTTAAAGAGTGACAAAGATAACTGCAGGAATTAAGAAATGTCAAGTCTCCAGCTGAGGAGATTCTGTTAACCAAGATTCTTTTTTTTTATAGATACAGTGTGATGATTGTCTCCGATGGTTCCACCAGGAGTGTGTGGGAAACCCACCAGTGGACGAGGCTTTTCACTGTCCCACTTGCGTTTCTAAATAAAAAAAACAGCCTTGAAAAGACATTGTTATAGGTTGTGAATGGAGATTTTGCATGAAAAACAGTGTATTTGTGCTGACATTAAAGTGTACATAGACCAACTTAAATGATGATTAGATTGTTTACTGCAGATGTCAGGAATGATCCACAGAGCAAATAGACAAAATCTTGTGCTGATTATATTTACCACATGTCATATAGGCAGGGGGTACAGATTCTCACAGGCTGAAGCATGCTGTCTGTGAAAATCTGTACCTCATGTCTAACGTCTTTATTTGAAGACACATATTGATCTTATTTACTGCAGATATCAGGAATGATCCACAGAGCAAACAGACAAAATCACGTGCTGATTATATTTACCATATGTCATATAGGCAGGGGTAGAACTGATATATAGGTATGTAGCTTCAGCGACATAAAGATATTGTTATAGTTATGAAAACCGTGATTTTGAAAGGAAATGATTGGGGGAATACAGTGGTTGTTTTCCCGTTGTCGTTACGTAGGTGAACCGAATTTTTGGCCGCCACCAGATCTCTAATAAATTGGACAGAGAAATAGCCAAATTACGGCCAACTTGAGGCAAACATTGAGCTCAAAACAACAACAACAACAAAACTAGCATAATCTCAGCGACCAAAAACAGCAACTTGTATATTGTTTTGTCAATTTACGTGGTGTAATCCATCTCTGAAAGGCGCTCATACGCTATTGAACGACTGTGCGCGCTCCCGCGTCAGGGGATACAAATTCTGACGGGGATAAGCGCCTTGGCACGACACCGGCCCGCACAGGTTAAGTGCTTCACCACGGTCCCGTGCTGCAACATGCTTCTGTCAAGTATGACACGAGTACCATGTCATACAGGGAGGGGGGTGTTCTTAGAGGCAATATCACCCCTCTAAAAGTAAGACAGGAGGTACAATACAACACATGACTCGTGTTTGTTGGTGTATCCTAGCAAATGGCTTACTGCATAACAATCATATATATTGAGCATTTAAGCACCACTTTAACATTGTAACATCAGTACTGGCAAAGATTAACATCATGAACCACATGCTCCTTGGTCTCACACCCAGCAGCCTCAGCAGGTCCATCGCTTTCCACGTGCTGTAATCATTTTCAGACTGTCTCACCACCTCGATCATCTTTTAATTAAGGCCTCATTAAAGGCCAAAAGCCAGTCTGACAAGGCACACAGATACTGAGAAATGATGATTATTGTGAAATTCCCTTTGTCTTGTCTCAGTGTTCCTTCCTTTGTGTAGTTGAGTTGGTTCCTGTTTTATTTTAAAGTTTCTGTTAGTACTTTGAAGACCAATTAGTGAACCTTTTTTTAAATTTTGTTTCTCCTGGGTGCTATATTTTATGATTAAACCTGCACAAAATGAGTCAAAATGAGTGCTGCTGTGTATGCGGCTGTTTCCACCAAATCTCACCCCGAGGATTATTGAAAAGTTGGCAACTCTGCACAGGACTTGAACTAACAGAGCTGTGTGGTGTTTATTGTTAAAGCTGGTAGCAAAACCATGA
Source organism: Melanotaenia boesemani (assembly GCF_017639745.1). Lineage (NCBI taxonomy): Eukaryota > Metazoa > Chordata > Actinopteri > Atheriniformes > Melanotaeniidae > Melanotaenia > Melanotaenia boesemani. Next base: position 31,951,939 of record NC_055694.1, on the reverse strand, counting down.
TTAACTACCATAAAGCTTGGATGCTTTTATGACGGAGCTTTGAGCGTCCTCACTGGCGGCCATCTTGACACCAGTGTTGTTTTTGGCAGGCATCTCAGTTTTAGTCTTCAGGACGAAAATGGTTATTAGTTTTAGTCACATTTTAATCATCTCTAAGTTTGATAGTTTTAGTCCAGTTTTAGTCGATGAAAACTCAAAAATATTTAGTCTAATTTTAGTCAAATAAAAAAAAGTATTAGTCTTTTAACAAATTAATTTAGGTCAATAATACATACTAAAAAGTGGAATCAAGGTTGACAGGTTATAACAAGTATTGCAATTCATAAAACAAGTTAACCTTAATGCTTTGGCATAATAACCAGATCTTTTACCAGACTGACAGCTTTAGCCAAGACTTTCCCATCAACAGGGAAGCAATGCTGCCGTGTTCTACATAACTGCTGTTGGGCAGAAACCTTTTATTTCTATATTTCACCTTTTTCATTAATTGATTCCCGACTTCATCATACAAAAATGTCACATAAGAAAATAGCAGATCTATAAGTTCAACATATAGCAACACATTGTGAGCTTGTTGTTTGGTTATTTTCATCAATAATTATAAAATTAAAAGGAATGGTTTTAGACTTTTCCAGCCAACAGTAAATACTTTCTGATCTACTTAGGGTGATGCATTACACAGGTAAAGTGCTAACTGTGGAATCAGTTACTCTGAAAAAGCAAAGAGCAACAACACCCTTACTTTGATAACTGTGGCTTTATTTCTGAGAATTTTCTGAAGTGAATACTCCACCCTGAACAAACACATGCCCAAAATATGAGCAAAGGATGAGGAACACATGCTCAACTTGACCTGGTCTGCTGGTGAAATTATGATGGATTATAGTTAAAATATGTCCATAAATCATTTCATCGCTTCCACCAAACCCTTCATCAACACTGCCGTCATGATTCATAACTTCATATTTTGAATAGATAATTTTACTATGAGGAATCTCCCTTCTGGATCTGTGATTACGATGATTTCTGTGAATGTTACTTTTCTATTTATCAGAATGGCTACTCCTCTCTGTCTGGAGTTATAACAGGCTGAGTAAACATGAGGAAACTGGGTTGTAGAGAGGGCATTCACTGATGTTTTTGTCATATGAATCTCCTGTAAGAACACAATGTCTGCCTGCAGATCATTTAATCTATTAAAGATTTTTAGTCTCTTCTCTGGTCCCAGCTCTGTGCACATTCCACGTGATAAATCTAAGTATGGTCATGCTTGTGGTGAAAAGGTGAGTGTTGGATGCTTCTTGTTGATATAAGTGTGTGTGTGTGTGTGTTTAAGTGTATGAATATGTATGCGTGACGTTGTGTGCCTGTGTTGAATGTTAATAAATGTATTCGAATTAATAAATGTGAGTGTTGGGTTATATATGCAGGTATTGCTAATTGTACTGTGCAGCTTAGCATTAGTGTTATATGGTTTTGTGAGGTGGCAGCTAGAAAAAAAGAAAAACAAAAAAGAGTGCAGAGAGAGAGAAAAAGAAGAATAAAGTATGAGAAAAATGACCAAAAAAGGGGAGAAGTGGATGAAAAAAGGAAATGAAACCATAAAAAATAAGTAAATTTTTGTGAACATTAGAGACTGGCAGTATTATTGTCTAATGTGAACAAACATTAAACTGTGACTTAAGCCCAGTGAGTCTGATTAGCATTTATATCACCTGTGCAGAGTGTGGATACATATCTGAGGTCAGTACAAAAGTTACAAAAGTTATTAACGTGACTATAATTCTGGATACTTGCACATGTTGAAATTGCAGCTTTTGTCTTTGAAAAACGACTTAAACATGCAGCATAGTTGCGTTCTCCATCAGAAGGCACAGTGTGGCTCATCAGAGCGGCTCACTCGCCAGGCAAGTTCCAGACAATCACAGCCCATCAGACTGCTGGAGGTCCTGAAGTTTTCTCTCTCACTCTGCTAGGCCCTGTGTATCTGTCTAGTAAAATCTTAAGTTGGGTAATTTAATTGTATATCAGTGTAACTCGGAGCCTTTTCAGTGTTAAATTCAGTTCCACTGTTTCACTCACATTTCTCTGTTTTTATCTCTGTCCTCCATGTGTGAATCTCCACCTAGTTCTCTGTACAGGGTGGGGGTTTCAACAAGCTGCATTCCTTCATGTAAATTTGTAAATATTCTACCTATTTTGTATCGCAAGTAAATGTCATTTTTATGTCGAAGATGTTACAGACACCTGTTTTGCTCACCTGTTTAGTGTAACTCTGTACTGTATTAGTCCAGGGGACAGGTAATACGAATCCAGAATTCTGTATTTGCACATTTCTCATATCAGTTGTAATTAATAAATTAGTTAACTGAGAGAAGTAGTCTGTCATATTTTGATCCATCAAAGAACACGCAGGAGAATAACCTAAAGAGAAAGGTATAAAGAAAATGTGTGGAACAGTACCTGATTAACTAGGAAAGTAAGAAATTAGTACCTGCCTATTTTCTTTATTACCTGTGCATTTTTAAGGTTTTCTCCAACATCTTCCAATCTGTTCAGTCTGTTTTGTTTTGTTTTTTTTTTGTTGTTGTTGTTGTTTGTTTGTTTGTTTGTTTGTTTGTTTGTTTGTTTTTTAAATTAATGTAATCTGGTGGGCCAGATATTATTGGCGGTGGGCCACTTTTGGCCTGTGGGCCGACAGGTTGCCGACCTCTGGTCTAAGTTATGGTCTCTGTGTGTGTCCATTTTACATAACTAATGATACACAAGAAACTCACTGACCATTTTTCACAGACCATGAGAACATTTAGAAGTGGATTATTGGTAGAGTTGTAAGTAAAAAAAAATAAAAAAATAAAAAAAAACCCAAGACATTCTTTCTTTCACTCCTGGAAAATCAACACAGTCATGAAGAAAGAAAGAAAAAATAGTCACCAGGAAATATAGAATGATGGATGTTAAGTTCCATGGTAAGAAACAGTAAATTTATATACAGTAAATAGCTGAATTTAAAGTTTTAGCATAGTATTCAGTTGTTGAGTCTGATCTGTGCATAAGCTACATTATGACGAAGCACGAGCTCTTGTCCCTCTTCTTCAAGTTGATATGCTTGGATCAGGCAGATACTCTGTCAGACCTAGTGATGGGATGTTCGGCTCTTTACAGCTCTTTTGGCTCTCGAACGGCTCCTAATTTAGCATCTTTTTTAGCCCTATAATTTATATTAATTTCTCAAAAATTAATGAATTGTGTTTTGAAAACCCTTTTGTGTTCAGCATTTTTACGAGAAGCCTTATAAGTGCCTCCTTTTGTGCATTAATTCTGATACAAAATCGCTTACTTTTGTTTACCATTACAACAAAAATCTTATTTTGCACAAATGAACGGAGAACAGCAAACAAATGTACTCAAACTCTCAAACTCAAAACAAAAAATCAGGATTATCCTGATCCCAACATAGGATAGTTTTACAAGGTGAGGAAAGGTGGTACAACCTTGGATTTGGACAAATAATAGTATCTTTGTAGTCAGTGCATATGCTAATATTTTTATGTTGCACATGACTCGTTTAATCGTTATAGGGATAAAGTGTTTAAAATAGGCATAGGCTACCTGTTAAGCCTTTTAGCATAGTACAGCAAAAATAAAAACATGACATTATCATGCCGCCATGAAATAAACCCTCAAACAAATTCAATAACAAACACAACTAAAATATAAAATTTCCCTGTTATTCATCAGTTCACCTGTCAAAAAGAAAAAATTTCTAACGATTGCATCCCTCACTACTTGTCCCGTCCATCCCTCATTCTGACAGAATTACAGAGTTTGGTCCTGGTACCTCCACACGGAGCTCAGGTGCAACATTAGCACCGTCACAGAGAGGGACAGTCGCCTGGTCGCAATCTTATGCAGGACAATACATGCACATATTATGTTACATGCTCCCCGTGGTTCCACTCGCACGTAGTTAAGGCATGCAGACCGTCTCTTCTACCTGTTGTTCTTCACATGGCCGGCAGAGCACGTTGATTTACATGCTGGAAATCCGGATTTGATGATCCTGAAAAACGGAATTTTGGATCAGGGTGATTCAATCCTATTTTTCTTTGAACAACCGGGGTAAAAGTAAGCTGGATTACGTGATCCGCCATCCCGAAAAATGGGGTTCCCAAATCCGGATAGCTTTTATCCAGATTAAATTTTTTGGACAATCGGCTCTCAGTGCTGCCTTCGAGTCCTCTGTTTCTATATGCTGCCTCTAGACTCCATCTTTAAAAACATGAGGTCTCTTTTCACTGTTAGACGAATCACTCTCAAACCCTTAAACCAGAGGTGCCCAAGTTAAATGCATCACTACACACCTGAATCAAATGAATGGCTCATTTCCAGGCCTCTGCAGAACTCAATGACATGTGTATGAGGGAATTTAGCCATTTTATTCAGATGTGTTGGAGAAGGGATGCATCTAAAAGTTCCAGGATACTAGTTCTCAAGGACTAGACTTGGGCACCCCTGCCCTAAAGCGTAACCTCAGCTCCTCTGAAAGTTTTATTCAACACCTCAAGGAGGTTAAATCTTGGATGGCACAACATTTCCTGAAATTAAATTAGGATAACACTGAAACCATGTTATTTGGGCCCCCTAACATCTATGCAAATCAGAGTATCCACCTTGGATCTCTGGAACCGAAAAAACATCTGTAAAAACTTAGGCGTGATTTTCGAAAATGTCTTTTTATTTGATAAACAGATAAATTCAGTCATTAGAGTTTCTCTCAGCTAAGAATCAAAGGTCAAATCATCTAATGAATTACTATGACAGTGACCTCAACGTTTTTAGAACCAGTGCCCCCTGTCCGTTATTCAAGTCCCCTATCTGCCCCCACCATTAAAATGTAGATTGAGGTTATATTCTTTCTTTTTTTATATATCTATAAATAAAAAGGTGGGGGGGGACTATGGTTTTTCAGAACAATCCAAATAAAGGTTGCCACTTTTTATAAAATTTTTCCAAATTACCCATTCTTGAGTATCTAATTTTTTCCACTTTTAAGAATGACATAAGCTCATTAATCTATTGTGTATTAGAAGGAGCAGATTGAGGTTATATTCACACTGCAGGTCTTAACGCTTAATTATTTTTTTTGCTGAGATCTGAGTTTTTTCCATGTTTGTTCACATTATAATTTAAATGGGCCCTCCATGAGACTCCAGGGTGAACAGTGTATGACCCTGAAGTGACCCACATGCACAGAGGAAGATGGGACGTCACACGCAGCATGCTGTGTTTACAAAAGTAAATATGGATGCTACACAGGTCAGTATGCGTGTTTCAGTTTTGAAGTTAAAAATTATATTTATGATATTATATTCATCTTACCGTGTCCCACCTCCTCTGGTTAAGATTGTGACGTCTGTGTTACTTCGGTGACATAAAAGTGGGATGAAAAGTGGCATGACCATTCAGACTGAGGTCCCAGCAGATTTTAATCTGATTTACTACCACACTTAAAAGTGGTCTGGGACTGATTTGAAAAGACTTGTGCTGTTCAGGCTGTAAAAAAGAAAATCTGGTATGGGTCATGAGGATGCTTCATGCTTTACAGACCAAAATCATTTTAGGCAAATTAGTTATTTGTTTTCATGGTATGTAAATAAATCTAGTTTGAATTGGTTTGACTCTCCTGCACAAATCAGGCTGAACATGTTGAAGTACTTTGCATGTTCCTTTTGCATGTGCATGACCAAAGTAAGATGAGTAATTTCATCAGGTGTATTTATCTGCAGTCACAGACGGAGGAAGGAACACAGCGAACGGACAAGGATGGAGAAGTTTCTGCTGTTTGTCATTGCTGCATCAGGCAAGGGCTTGAAATATTTATTTTTTTCACATTAATTTTATTTTTCCATCTAGATGTAGAAATACGAGGTATTCAATGTCAACCATAGGGTTTCAGTATGTGTGTATATTTAATATTTTGATCTTTTTTACACTTAAAAGACTTCCATGGATCGATTATTTTAACCCTCTGATACGTGAACTATTAAATAAATAACAGTGCAACATTTTTTCACATGTACAATGATGCTTTATTTTTATATTATTTGACTTTTTGCCAGTTTATTTTTATCTATTCTATAAAATATTTACCAGGAAAGTGGACTCAAAGTATCAGGAACCCAGGGATAGATGGAGTTTTATTGGACAGGTAACAAAAGTTCAGGATAATACAGGTACTGACGGTTATTAGAGAGTCCGGGTGATGGAAGGCTGCGGCAGGTGTATCCGTGTTTTCCGACGGAGCAGAAAAGCCAAGTCCGTGATCTAGAGACAGGTATCAGAGAACAATCCAGAGGTCAGTAATACAGGGGATCCAAATATAAACCAAGGCAGAGTTACCAGTCAGGGAACCAGCAGAGGCGAAAGTCCAGGTTCGGAAATACAGGTCGACGACAGGCAGGCAGACAAGACAGAGTAGTCAATCAGGGAGCGGGCAGAGGCGAATATCCAGGAACCGGAATAAAGGGTCGACGACAGGCAGGCAGGCAGTCAGACAGGTAATACCGGGTAACAGACAGGAAACAGAGACTGGATACGTGCAGGGATAAATCGAGACGATCTGGCAGGGGTGAGGCGTCACTGGCGGGTATATAAAGGGCTCGGCGCAGGTGGCGCGCATCAGCAATCAGTGAGTGTGGAAAGGAGGTGCATTCAGGACGGCTGGGAAAACCGGGCGCCGTACCACGGAGCATGAGAAAATGTGCTATTGATTAAAGGTCTGCTGTTGTGGTTGCAAATGTTGATAAACCAAAATTTATTAGATGGAAGTTCACAGAAAATGTAATAAGACAGTTATTGTGTACAGATCGTTTTCTGAATGTGTAACTAAATGAACATGAATATTTTTGACATCTTCCTTCCACTGATCTATGAGCAGATGTAGATTAAAAAAAATCTCACGAGCAGAAAAAAATAGTGTTTGTAACCTTTTTATATAATCATGGTTAAAACTAAATGTCACTAAAACGTTGCCTGAATCAAATGTTTGGCTTTGTTTTAATCCTGAACCTCATGTGTGTTTCTGCAGCGCTGCTTGGCATCTCCTCTTTCGCTGAATGTGCGTTTTATTTTGTTTATGACCAGAAGACCTGGACCGAAGCTCAGAGTTACTGCGAAGAAAAGTTTAATGGCCTGGCCCCTATTAACAACATGGAGGATGTGGAGATCCTGAACAACCACGGGAATTTGAGCAAAATGCTTGCACTGGACGGCAACAACGTAAATTCTCTTTTATTTAAACCATTTTTGTTTGTTTTGTCTTTCTGGATCTTCTTAAGTCCACAATAATCTCCTCAGTACTGACGGAATTCAGCACCAGGTTATTATTCAGACATCATTCAGTCAGATATGTAGCCTCATTCCTGTAGCAAACCTCCGCATCATTGGTGATCAGTCCAACTATAATGGAGAACATACTGATGGTGTGTGTTCTCTGCATCATGATTTCTGTCCACAAACATTGAGTATATCTAAGCAGTCTAAGGGCACATTCACACTGGCGCTGTTTGTTCTATGTCAGGGTTCATGGCAACTGGCGACAGCAAAGCTGGAGCCAAATGCAGGACACATAGTTGGAAGGATAGCGAATGATTTAATAAAAATTAAGACACTACTGAAGACTAAGAAAATAATGCTTGACAAACACAAATAAAGACTGGTGATAACAGGACAGATTAACAGACTGAAGTTTAACAAAACACAGTTATTACACACACAACCTGTTTAAATCAGGCAAAGACTTGGAAATAAGTCTTTGCCTCAGACAGAGCAGTGTGAATATCTCAGGATGTTGCTTAACAGGGATGGTAGGATAGAGCGAGGGATGGACAGACGGACCTCAGACAATGACTGGAGCAAGAACTGAGCTGAAGGGCAAAATTTTCAAGTTACTGGTTGATGTATGTTCCATACCTCATCTATGGTCACCAGATTTTGGTCATGACTGGAGAAATTAGATCATGGATCAAGTAGCTGATATGAGTTTCTTAGGTGACAGGTGAGGCGCTCACACATCCATCAGGAACTTGGTGTGGATCAGCTGCTCCTTCATATTAAAAGGATGAGGATGGATGGATGAATGAATGGGTGGGTGGATGGATGGAATGTAAATATACTCCATCAAACTTGAGAATAACAACACACATTTGTTGGTTTCAGCTCGCCTGGATTGGGCTGCGCAAAGACATGTCCATCTTTGTTTGGTCCGACATAGAGTTCTATGAAGATGATAATACAATGTTCAGAAACTGGAAATCTGGAGAACCAAACAACTTCCATGGTATTGAAAGCTGTGTAATAATGCGGGATGATGGGCTGTGGAATGATTACCCGTGTGACTCTACCTTGAACTCAGTCTGCTATGAGAGAGGTGAGGATTTTTACTGAGGCAGAGCAGCATCACAATGCTAGAATTACACAAAGTCCACATGAATAATTACTGTCAATTTTAATTAGTCATGTGGTCTAGTTTCAGGGTCAACAGTGAATTTTGTCTTCATCGATCAAAAAATGAACTTCACAGAGGCTCAGACCTTCTGTAGAGAACAATACACAGACCTGGTCAGCATCACTACTTCATCTGACAACGAGAAGATAAAGCAGCTGTTACCTCCAGGTTCCCCTGCCTGGATCGGACTTTTCAGAGGCTACTGGGAGCTGCTGAATGGATCCAAGTCCACATTCATGTACTGGTCAGAGTGGCAACCTGACACAGAGAAGAACTGTTCGGCAGCCAACTTTCAAAACTCTGGAAAATGGGAGTATTCGAACTGTGACACCAGGATGTCCTTCATTTGCAGTAAGCCAGTCTGTGGATTTGATGTTTTCTGACTCGGCTCATGAGCCATGGCACAAACCAGATTTACCAAAACTCATATTCTAGTATTTCCAAGCTGAATGTATTATATTTTGGGACACTTTTCAGTAAAATGTCACTATTATATTAGATTAATTGCAAACTAAAGTCCCTGGATCTCCAGTTGTGGTTCTCGAGGGTTGCTGTCGAGCAGGTTTTAGGTGTTTCCTGCTACAACAGACCTGCCTCAGATTAACAGGTCTTTAAAAGGCTTGTGCAGAACTTAACGACAAGACAAGTATTTAATTTTAATTACATAACTTAAGGTTTTATTTCAAGAGCAGTGGGGGGTCTGACGGGTGCAACACCTCTGCCTTCTGAAAATAAAAGCAAAGCCTGTCTTCAGTCTTTTCCTGTTTTCAAACCTTAATTTTTGGTAAAGAGAAAACAGGTCAACAAAACTGAAAAACAAAGCTTCATCCACACAGAACTTACTGAGAGTCCTGAATATTCATAAAGTGGCATTTTAAAGAATATCACACCTGCAGTCATGAACCTAATTAAAGATTTTCCTGTTGCTTTCAAAGACACGCCTGTTTTAAAGCAAGTGGTGAGAGTGAAGTTGGCGAGAAGCTCCTCTCTGGATCTCAATGACCCTGCTGTGCTGGAAGACTTGCTGAAGAAGGTAAATCATGTCACAAAGCATCTTTATGATACAAAGTTTCTAGCGATGGAAGAAGGATGAATAAATGATGAAATAAACAGCAGTGTTTAGTCAGAAATCTTCAGCACGGTACATGTTTTTGTGTCTCAGCTCAAGCAGAAGCTGAAGGACCAGGGAGTGAGTGAAGACTTCAGCCTGAGCTGGAGGAAGCAGCCAGATGGGAAGATCTTCTACAAGGAGGAGGAGGAAGCGATGAAGACCACTTCATAATAAGAGGAGCTTTAAATGATAGATGTGCTTCTAGTAAGGAATGACTTCTAATAGAATAGAGATGAATGCTGTAACTGTCATGTTCTGTAGATTCTGGTTCTGTTGGGTTTAGTTCCTGTTTAACTTCTGTTTCTGGGCTTGTTTTAATCCCTCAGTGTGTTACTTGGTTTGCTGTTTAACTTGGTTTCTGGTCTAGTTAACATTGGTTAGTCATGTGTTATTACTTCCCGTTATGACTGGTAATCCATGGAGAAGGATTAAGGGAAAGTCTCGCTTATCTCAATAAGTCTGGATCATCAAAGTGAGAGTTCACTTCCATCGTTGTGGCTTATATGAGTCACAGCTGAGTTACCATGGTAACTAGTGCTGGAGACTCAGTCTGCTCCGGACCAGGACAGCTTTGCAGCTCATTCAAGTCTCGCCTTAAAGAATGTCAGACTGTTCTAAACTGGACTCCCAAAAGAGTTTTCCTATAAATTCCCCCTAATGCTGCTCATGTCATGTAATAAAATAGTAATAAAATCTATTAAAATCAGATGACAGTCTTTTTATTGTTTCCAAATAAATGAAAACCCTATTATTGGATATGAGGAAATGACAAACAGGCGGTCAGGAAGATGAGAGTAATTACTGAAAACACGCTGTCCTTGTCTGGATTAAATCAGCAAATCCAGATTACTGATGATTCTGTTTGGTATGTCCAGCCCACAATGTGTCATCACATGTAGTCCAAGGCTATATGCAGTTATATGTGTGTTCATCTTTTTATATTCCCTTCGGCTCATCCTCTCTCTTACAGTGTATTCCCCAGAATTACATCTGCTGAAGATGTTGCATCCCCATTTCTCCTGACAGGAAGCCCATTCAGTGATGTGTTAGTGTTCTCTGTACAGCTCGGTCAGCAGCGTTTGATCCACTGATGAGAAGAACAGCGCTGTGTCATTTCACCTTTTCTTCATTCAGCCATTCATTTGGGCTTGTTAGACATCCCAGTCTTACCAGGTCTTTTTTTCTGATCAATACACCTCATTTTCTAATTTTCTCCCTCAGTATAAACATTTTTTGGTCTCCTTATCGTCAGATCCTCATCTATTCTCTCCTGGTTTATTATTGTAGCGTCTTTAGTTTGTCTGTAGTCATTTATGAGATTTGACATTTAGTTTTGGGCCAAAAACCTGTTTCACTATATTCAACTTAACTTCCAATCACACGGTTGTATTTGATGGCAAAAACTATCAAATACAACCTGGCAAACTTCAGACATATCAGATCATTTCTCCCCATGGATATCACCTAAACATCTATGCATGCTCTCATTATTTTCATACATCTCATACTGTACCCTTCTGTTTGGTCTTCCCCAAAAAACACTTCATAAACTTCAACTGGTTCAGAAAGCAGCAGTCTGGGTCATCACAAGAACCTCATCCACCCATCACATCACCCCTGTTCTGCAGCAGCTCCACTGGCTCCCCATCACCTACCGCATCCACTACAAAATCCTGCTGTTCATCTACAAGGCCATCCATAACGTCGCTCCTCCCTACCTTTCTGATCTCCTACCAGTCTGTTCCCTCAGATCCTCCTCCTCCATCCACCTCACCGTCCCCCCAGCCAGCCTTGTTACCATGAGGAGCAGAGGAGCTACAAGCTCTGCTCTCCATCTCTGGATCTCCCTCCCCCCAGACCTCCGTAACTCTGATTCAATACAACTGTTCAAATCCAAACTCAAAGCACACCTGTTCAAACTGGCAAACTCACTGTAATATTTCACACTGCTTTTTATTATTGTTGTATGCATCCTTTCATTTATGAGCATATTTATTGATGTTGTTATACTTGTGTTTTATTTTGTAAGATGACCTTGAGTGTCTAGAAAGGCGCCCACAAATAAAATGTTTTATTATTATTATTATTATTATTATTATTATTATTATTATCATTCTCCTTCTTCTTCTTATTATTATTATTATTATTACAAACAAGCTATAAAAATCTTTGATAAAAAGCCATTTCAGTACCATCATTGTAAGGTTATTCAGAAACATAACTCATTGGGTTTTGAATATTTTCAAACTTGAGTCAAGTATAGAGACGCTAAATTGCCTGATCTCTGCGGTTTTACTGGATTTTGTCTGTTATTGCCCTGCTAGTTCTGTAAGCTGAAATGTACTTTTCTGCTGTACAACTTTTAGACAATCGTTCTTTTATTTTAAAAACAAATCTACACAGTGGAATGAACTAAGTGACAATAAAAAGAGCTGCAGCTCCATAAACTGTTTTAAATCTCAGTTGAAACTATTTTTTTAAAACAACCGAAATCTGTAACCACTAACTTATGTCATTCTAAGTTGCAATCTTTTGTATTTTCTTATGGTGCTAAATAAATGTGTGTTTATGTTTGGCGGTGATCGGGGTTGTAATATGGTAACTATATGATTTTTCGTGTGTCCTGACAGATGACTGCAGATGTAAATTAGTTTTCTGTTTCCTGGTTGTAACTGTGATGAAGATGCACTGAAACTGACATGTAATCTTTAAGCTCCACTTTCATTATTTACACAGTTTCTTTGTCATATTTGTGTAATTATATGCATAATGTTGTATCAGCAACATCATATGAAAGAAATGACCAGGAACCAGGAACTTGAGTTACAGCTCAGCTCTGAACTTTTTAGAGAATTTTACTTTCATTAACTTCAGTTTGAGGTAATAGAGCAGATAAACACTTTATAACCTCCATCTGTTTAATTGCTCACATGTAGACATGGTGATGAAGACGACTCGCTGAATTCAAACTGAGCATCAGAATGAGGGAGAAAGGGGATTTAAGTGACCTTAAATGTGGCATGGTTGTTGATCTGAGTATTTACTGGGATTTTCACACACAACCATCTCTAGGGTTTCCAGAGAACGGTCTGAAGAAGAGAAAATATTGTTTGATATTGTCTGAACCAGGATGTCTGGTTGATGTCAGAGGTCAGAGGAGAATGGACAGACTGGTTGGAGATGATAGAAAGAAACAGGAAGTCCAATCAGCACTGGTTCCTACCAAGGTCTGCAGAACATCATCTCTGAACACACAACACGTCCAGCCTTGAAGCAGATGAGCTCCAGCAGCAGAAGACACACTAGATGCCACTTATCTACTGTTGTGGTAAAACTGTGTCCTCAGTATTGTGTCAAATTGCCTCAGATTGGTCACCCAACATTTTTAGAAATGTTTTTCAAGAAATAACTGTGTCCAAAACTCTTCAAAGTGAGACATCCTTGAGTCAAAATTCGCAGTAGATGAATCAAAGTTTAAACAGTAGAATTTATTCACAATATACAGAAATCATGCTTCCAAAAACATCCATGTGTACAAACAATGCCTGCTTTATAACCTTTAAACCAGGTTAAAACCCATCCTGTTGATTCCTGCAGAAGGTCTCAGTGGTTCATAAAAGAGAAGCCCTCATCTGGAGACTTCTGCTGGATGCAGCGTAATGAATTTCACCTCCATGTAATGTAATGTTTCACTAGACTATTTGTAAACTAGATAACTTGAACACTGGTTTATAATCACACAAAATATTTTTGAGTGTTAATATACCCCTCCTTCCTTATTCCATTCCTTATGAAGCACCTCTCTGAAGGGATAAACCTGTGCTCTAACAGGTCATAGGTGAAGTTAAACTTCCTCTCAGCCAGCAGGAACCTGCGAATCAAGTGTAGATATTAAACTGGTTGGTGGGTGTATTCAATATGTAGCTGTGGATCTGTGTGAGGATGCTCATATCAGATTGTGTGTAATATTTTGTTTATACACCTAAGCTGAATATTGTTGGGCTACACTGCTAACAACATCCACTAAAACAGCAAAGCTAATCATCTCCTGTCCTTCTCAGTCTTTTGATGCTGAAAAACTGTTTCCTAGAATTAAATTGTCTACGGATGGTAGGGCTGCACTGTGGTGTGGTGGTTAGCACTGCAGCCTCACAGCACGAAGGTTGCTGGTTTGAGCCGTGGCTTAGGGGAGGTTTCAACAGTGACCTTTCTGTGTGAAGTTTGCATGTTCTCCCCGTCTATGCATGGGTTCTCTTCCGGCTTCCTCCCACCATTCAAAGACATGTGTGTTAGGTTTTATTTATTTATTCTGTATGGTGAAAATAAATAAGACATCCTTTTAAAAAGTTACAGAAAAGAAGATGAAAAAACAGAAAGGGTGTAGGCAGAAGCTGGCTTATAAAACACCTACCCATTACCAAAACAATGTTACCAAGTTATCTTTACCAACAAAATTAACATTAAAAAAAGATTTACATCATCAACACCACTGATAGTAAGAGCAACCTATAAAATATCACTCACAAAAAGCTATTTAGCATTTCATTATTCATGATCCTCCATTATTATATCATTTATGTACTTTCTTTTAGATGATTTCAAAGTAGAACTAAATTTTAAGTCATCAGAACAACTGTTCTACAGTTTGACACCAGTGACAGATACACAATGAATCTTAATATTTGTCCATACCTCAGCTAAACATTTAATTTCCTCTTGGTTTAAAACATTTCTCCCTCTTTTTAAACAACCTCTATTTATTTATTTATTTACTTTGAATTATAGAATTTATGTAATCTTACTGGACCTGACCAGAGGGGACAGAAAAAGAAGGAAGTCAGCAAAAAGAAGCAAAAGGGAAAGCAGGAAGAAGAAAGAGGAGACAAAAACACTGCAGATAGAAGCAATGACCCTTCAATCCAAACTATCACCAGACAACAAACTGTTTCTACATAAACACACCAGAAAGTTTCCTACGGCTTTTACAGAAAAACAGAGTCATTAATCAAGATCCCTAAATAATAACAAAATAAAATAAAAAAACATATCACAAACTTATCACAACAACAACCGAAGTACCAGATACACACTCACAGAGAAAAAACAAAAATATCTGTTAGAGAATAAACACACTGGACAACTCAGTGACTGTCAGCATGCAGAGGATGAGGAATGAGGTGTGATCAGCGATGAGGAGTGGTGAGTGAGATTGTACAAATGCGACCACGCTTCCACAGAGGCTAGAGGCAGACTAGGGCAGCCCAAAGACCCGGGTCATCACCAGCAACCCCAGAGCACGACCCCAAGCTGCCCCACATCAAAAATGACCCCCGTCCCACCCAGAGGGTGGCAGAGGCGAGCCCCGGCCAGAGCCCCCCGCGGTCACCCACACAAATCATTAATAAACAGTATAAACAATAAAGAGCCTAGTACACAGCCCTGTAGCACCCTGCATGATACCTGTAATAACTCAGAATCCGTATTATTTATTAAAATAGTTTTTCCAATATTTTGCAGTAGATTGCAGATGTAAGTAAAAGTTTGATCAAGGACATACTGTGACCGTTCCAATCAGATGATTTTTTGTTCTTGAATTTATCTACAGTATTAATAATTTCCTGTTCCTCAGTTTCTTTGATAAACATTGAGTGGTATTGGCTGGAGCTCCAGTGGAGTCCAATATTTCTTTACCAATATTAACAAAATATTCATTAAATTTGTTAGAAATCAGACTACTTTCAGTAATGACTTCAGAAATAAAGAAGGGATATAATTACAATTTGATTGACCTTTAATTGTAATTTCTTTTAACACCTTCCATTTATTATATCTGTTATGTTCTAATAATTTACTGTAATACTTTTTTGTTTCACATGTCAATCTACTTGTGAGTTTATTTTTATATTTCTTGTATTTGTTTTCAGCCTCCACTGTTCTTTGTTTAGGAAACATTTTATATAAAGAAATTTTCTTTTTACAAGCATTCTTCAGACCCTCGGTCCTCCATGGCTTGTCTCTGTGTTTGGTTTTACCCATTTTAATCAACAAAGAGCAATTTCTATTATATAAACTGGATAATATAAAGTCATCATATGCATTCCCAATATTATCAGCATAAATTTTACTCCAATCTTGAGTTTCCAAATAATTTTTAAGTTGGTTTATGGAGTTTCTGTTACATTTCTGGTAAAATACATTCCATTTGTTTCAGGTGTTTGTTTTAAACAAACATCTGCAGAAATAAAAACAGGCAAGATCACTCACTTCATTTATGATAAGATAAGTAAAAATATCGTCTATAAGCGTAGCAGAGTTTGTAGTTATCCTACAAGGGCACGTTATGGAGGCACAGTCGCATATAGAAATTATAAACTCAGTTATTTGTATTTGATCATGAGGATTTAAAAGATCAATATTAAAATCTCCACAAATGAAAAATAAATTTCTGATTTAACTGAATGTTTCAGACAATTTCTCTTTAAGTATTTCAAGTTTGTTTGTACCTGGAGCCCTGTTACTACCACTTTAGGGGTATGAGAGGGTGTAACAAAAAATAATAGAAAAACAGTGGACAGATGTTTAAGTAAAACCAGGTTTTATTATTTTGAACAAATATGAAGCATATTCTCAACGGTGGCAACTAAACCAGACCTGGTCACCGTACGCAGCATAGAGGATGTGCAGATCCTGAACAGCATGGCAGACTTGAAGAAAATCCCTCTTACGGCATCCCAAGATGTACATACATTTTTTTCTCTCTCTTTTTTTCTTTTGTTTTTACTTGTTCTGTCCAGCATAGTAGCAGAAGAATGATGGTCTGACTGCTGTGTTATACCGAACAAATTTGCTTTGCTAAGAGGAGCTTTATGAGTATAAGGCCCCACTTGATAATCTGATTTATTTATTCATTCATTAGCTACCACTTTGTCCTTTATGGGTCGGGGGTAAGCTGGAGCCTATCCCAGCATTCAACAGGTGAGAGGCAGGTACACCTGGACAGGTCTCCAGGCCATCGCAGGGCCAACACTAATTGATTTATTAATTTATTTAGAATTATGGAATTTATGTAATCTTGCTGGACCTGACTAGAGGGGACAGAAACAGAAGGACAATAGTGAAGAAAGTAAAGTGGAAAGTAGAACGAAGGAAGAAGAAAGACGAGACAAAGGTACAACAGATAGAAGACAACAACCCTTCAACCCAAACAAACACCAAACAACTACTACACCTGTACACAAACACAACAGCGTTTACAGCAAAACATAGCTGACACATAAAAAATGAATAAATAAAAAAAACCTAAACAAAAATAGCTCCTAGTGTATAATCCCACTGGACAACTCAGTGACTGTGTCAGCAGGCAGGCATTAACATGTTCATGGTACCCAAGTCGCCTAGTAGGCACAGTGTGGGGTTTGCAGGAATATTATATATAAACCAGGCTGACATGTCTTCACATACCTGAAGAAGAACCTGCAGACAGGACCACAAGGCATGGAAGTAGTCGTCAGTCATGTTATCAGTGCAGTGTGAGCACTGAATATCCTCTATCCTGTTAATGAATTCTATGAAGAATACTGAGTTGTATTCGTTGCATATTTGAAATATTAGTAATTTTACAGGTGTTTAAACATTTGTGACCATTTATCTTTATTAAAGTTACTGGATAAGTCAGCTTCCCATTTTGAAGTTATAATAAATAATAATAATAATAATAATAATTATTATTATTATTATTATTATTATTATCCTCCATGAGCCACCACCTTATCGTGGTGGAGGAGTTTGTGTGTCCTGACGATCCTAGCAGCTATGTTGTCGGGGGCGTATGCCCCTGGTAGGGTCACCCATGGCAAACAGGTGTCTAGGGGAGGGACCAGACGAAGTGTGGCTCACAAAACCCTTATGATGATGAAAAAACAAGGACCAAGGTTTCCCTTGCCCGGACGTGGGTCACCGGGGCCCCCCTCTGGAGCCAGGCCTGGAGGTGGGGCACGGAGGCGAGCGCCTGGTGGCCGGGCCTTTGCCCATGGGGCCCGGTCGGGCTCAGCCCGAAAGGGAGACATGGGCCTCTCCTCTCATGGGCTCACCACCTACGGGAGGGGCCATAGGGGTCGGGTGCATTGTGAGCTGGGCGGCTGCCAGAGGCGGGGACCCTGGCGGTCTGATCCTCGGCTGCAAAAGCTAGCTCTAGGGACGTGGAATGTCACCTCTCTGGCGGGTAAGGAGCCTGAGCTGGTGCGCGAGGTTGAGCGGTTCCGGCTAGATATAGTTGGACTCACCTCGACGCATAGCTTGGGCTCTGGAACAACTGCCCTCGAGAGGGGCTGGACCCTCTTCCATTCTGGAGTTGCTCCCGGTGAGAGGCGCCGAGCAGGTGTAGGCCTGCTCATTGCCCCCCAACTTGGCGCCTGTACGTTGGGGTTTACCCCGGTGGACGAAAGGGTAGCCTCCCTCCGCCTTCGGGTGGGGGGACGGGTCCTGACTGTTGTTTGTGCCTATGCACCAAATAGCAGTTCAGAGTACCCACCCTTTTTGGAGTCCTTGGGGGGGGTGTTGGAGAGCACTCCTTCTGGGGACTCCCTCGTTCTGCTGGGGGACTTCAATGCTCACGTGGGCAATGACAGCGAGACCTGGAGGGGCGTGATTGGGAGGAACGGCCCCCCTGATCTGAATCCGAGTGGTGTTTTGTTGTTGGACTTCTGTGCTCGTCATGGATTGTCCATAACGAACACCTTGTTCAGACATAAGAGTGTCCACATGTGCACTTGGCACCAGGACACTCTAGGCCACAGTTCGATGATCGACTTTGTAGTCGTGTCGTCGGACTTGCGGCCGCATGTCCTGGACACTCGGGTGAAGAGAGGGGCGGAGCTGTCAACTGATCACCACCTGGTGGTGAGTTGGCTCAGATGGTGGGGGAGGATGCCGGTCAGGCCTGGCAGGCCCAAGCGTGTTGTGAGGGTCTGCTGGGAACGTCTGGCAGAGTCCCCTGTCAGAAGGAGTTTCAACTCCCATCTCCGGCAGAGCTTCAACCAAGTCCCGGGTGAGGCGGGGGACATTGAGTCTGAATGGGCTGTGTTCCGTGCCTCTATTGTCGAGGCGGCCAGCCGCAGCTGTGGCCGTAAGGTCGTCGGTGCCTGTCGTGGCGGTAACCCCCGAACTCGTTGGTGGACACCGACAGTAAGGGATGCCGTCAAGCTGAAGAAGGAGTCCTATCGGGCCTTTTTGGCCTGTGGGACTCCAGAGGCAGCTGATGGGTATCGGCGGGCTAAGCGGAGCGCGGCTTCGGCGGTCGCTAAGGCAAAAGCTCGGGCGTGGGAGGAGTTTGGAGAGGCCGTGGAGAATGACTTCCGGGCGGCTTCGAGGAGATTCTGGTCCACCATCCGGCGGCTCAGGAGGGGAAAGCAGTGCTCCGTCAACACTGTATACAGTGGGGATGGGGGGCTGCTGACCTCGACTCGAGACGTTGTGAGGCGGTGGAGGGAATACTTCGAAGACCTCCTCAATCCCACCAACACGTCTTCTGATGAGGAAGCAGAGTCTGGGGTAGCTGGTGCTGGCTCGCCTATCTCTGGGGCTGAGGTCGCTGAGGTGGTTAAAAATCTCCTTGGTGGCAAGGCCCCGGGGGTGGATGAGGTCCGCCCAGAGTTCCTTAAGGCTCTGGATGCCGTAGGGCTGTCTTGGTTGACACGCCTCTGCGGCATCGCGTGGACATCGGGGACAGTCCCCCTGGACTGGCAGACTGGGGTGGTGGTCCCCCTCTTCAAAAAGGGGGACCGGAGGGTGTGCTCCAACTACAGGGGAATCACACTCCTCAGCCTCCCCGGTAAGGTCTATTCAGGGGTGCTGCAGAGGAGGGTCCGTCAGATAGTCGAACCTCGAATTGAGGAGGAGCAGTGTGGTTTTCGTCCCGGTCGTGGAACAGTGGACCAGCTCTACACCCTCTTTGGGGTCCTCGAGGGGGCATGGGAGTTTGCCCAACCAATCTACATGTGTTTTGTGGATTTGGAGAAGGCATTTGACCGTGTTCCCCGGGGACTCCTGTGGGGGGTACTCCGGGAGTATGGAGTGCCGGACTCGCTTGTAAGAGCTGTCCGGTCCCTGTATTAATAATAATAATAATAATAATAATAATAATAATAATAATAATAATAATAATTTCATATTGTGAATTGAGAATATCAAATGACAAGAAGTTTCCTTTTTCTATCATATTGTCTGTTTTATTGCTCTATTTTTCCATTGAGTGAAGTTTCTCATCTTTTTGTTTTGCAGAATGTCAGGGTTGGTGTCCAGATGGGTGTAAGCTTACATGGAATAAGTGAAGACTTGGTTTTTAGACTGATACTTGATGGCGCCTCCCTGTGGTGGTGCAGGGTGCCCTTCCCCTTCATGGTGCTCAGATCCTACCTGCCTCTCCTTCAGTGCCACACAAACCAGTGGAGGCTGAGTTCAGAAACTGGCTTGTTGGAGAACCAGACAACATGAATGTCAGAGAGCACGGTGTAGAGATGGCACAAAGTGGATACTGGCATGATACGGATTGTAACAGTTGAAGTACACTGATCTGCTCTGATGCTAAAGGTGAGAAAGTAACGAATTAACAAAGTTTTACCTCCATGTTGCATCTGTTGGATCACAGACTGAAGGTTGATCCTCTGTCATAGTCTCTAGTTGCTTTATTTTGTTACTGGTGAAGTTTTATTTACTTTTATTATCCAGTATATAAACCTGAATGTGTGTCTTCTCCTCATCCGCCCCCCCCAAACTTATTGGGACCCTTTTTTCTGTTTCTGAAATATCCGGAAGCATGACATGGAAAGGACCGTTTTAAAAAACAAAACTCCATTCAGTCCTTTTTCACTTTCAACTTTTTGGTGAAGTGGTTTGTAAATACTGTCAGAGCTGTGAGCAGTAAGTTTCAGTGTTTCTGGACGCTTCTTCACTGATCTAATTTCAGGAGAAAATGAAACATTTGTCTACACCAATAAAGTAATGATGTGGACTGAGGCTCAGAGCTACTGCAGAAAGAATCACACAGACCTGGCCACTGTGATGAACGTGAGAGACAACCTGGAGATAAAGGAGATGATACCTGAAGCACCTGCAGAACCACTAATCTTGATTGGTCTTTTCAGAGATTCCTGGAAGTGGTCAGATGGAGACAATTCCACATTTAGTTACTGGATAGAAAGCCAACCCAATGGTTGGGGTGAAGCTTGTGTAGGAGCAAGCTTTGAAGACTCAGGAAAATGGGGTGACTGGTTCTGTGATGACCATCTACCATTTATTTGCTACGACGGTAGGCTATGAGTCATTTAGCATTTACTTTACTTCACTTTGTTTACGGATACATGAAAAGTCTGACTGAACATAGACGCGTGTGTGATCAGATGTAAGATAATACCATCAACAGCGGGGAGTCGTTTCAGTCTGAAACTGATCAAATTTCATTGGTTTTTAAAGAAATTCTTCCTGCTTCAAAGCAAGTGGTGAACCTGAGGCTGCTGAGTGGTTCCTCTGTGGACCCGAACGACCCTGCTGTGCTGGAGGACTTGATGAACAAGGTGAACTTCATTTTAACATGAATGAAAATGCTGATTTTAATGTTGATTCTTAAAGCATTACAACTGCAGAGGAGCCTTTTGCTGATGTGATGGTAACGTTCATGATGAACCACTGGTTGAGGATGATTTTCGTCTTCTAAAATGATTCAGATGGTCTCAAACCAGTCTCATCCTACTGGAGATGAGTTCTTCATAGACTGAAACAATACTGATGGTTTGAAGCTGAAAGTCTGGAGTTTCTGTTTGTTGATCTTTAGGAGAGTAAATCCATTTTGTTTCAGCTCAAACAGAAGCTGAAGGAGAAGGAGGTGGATGGAGACATCAAGCTGAGCTGGAGGAAGCAGGCGGATCTTCCACAGGGAGGAGAAGGAAAACCCAAAATAACAAGAGTCACGTGTTAAAGTCTGTTTCCAGGAAATATCTGAATCTCCTTTTTATTTGTTTGTGTTGAACTTATCATTTATGCAGATAATCAGTAACCAAATAAATAAATGAGTAGGAAAACAGAACATTTCATGAAGAAAGATGTCCAGATGATCGACTGTGAGGGTGATTTTTCCTCAAGAATCTAGCACAGGGTGAAACTTCCTTCCTTCGTGGGGTAGTAGCTTGAAGTTGAGTTTTCAGTGGATCATGTTGGAGAAAAATGTTAACATAAAGTTGGGATCTGAGCTGGAAGTTAATGACAACGTGAATATCGTTATTCATGCTCCAAAGAGGTCAAAGCTTTTACAAATGTCACAAACTTTCAGCACGACTTTATTTAAAGAAGAAAAAGCTTTGACTCCGATGTATTTAAAATGTTTAATGACGGTGATATAAAATGGAACTGACCTCAGTAACAATTCAATGAAAAAGGCTGACGTCTTCAAAACCACTTAAAATACAATACTTGGAGCAAAAAATTCCTAAAGAATGTTTATTTATGCTGAAATTTTGGTTTGAGTGTTTCAGTAGTTGAACATCATTAAGACTAAATTCATAGTCATGTGAAAACAACATCCAGACAAGAAAAAAAAAACTAATTTGGTCTTAAAATTATGTAAATACAACCTCAGATTAACAACAAGACAACAGAGTCTAAGATGTAGCTCTTGGGTTTTTCTGAACATTACCCATCTGATCTGGACTAAACTTGCTCAGACATCCACTCATGGAAAGATCGGCTGCTGTCTTGAATGTTTTCCATTTCTGAATAATCTTTCTCTCTGTAGAATGATGGACTCCAGATAGCCTGGAGACATCTTATAACCCTTCTCAGACTGATGGCTATCAATTAGCAACAGTTGTTTCTCTAAGATCAATACTGATGTCTTTCCTCCTTGACATTGTCTTAGTGTACCTGAATGCAGCAGCAAACTGATTAAATTATTCTGACTTTACTGACCCTCTTAATTCCTTTAGAACCAATAAGGGTAGACTTCATACACTGTTTCTGTAGTTCACTTTCAATTAAATCAATAATGAAATGATGAAGAAGGTTGCATTGTGGTTCATCTGATGTTGTAATTAACTCCTGGTAGACCAAATAAATTATGCCCTGATAAGTAAAACCAGAAAGAGTTTATTTTCGCAATATTTTTTCATGGACCAAATAAGTTTGGTCCATGAAAAAAGTCTGCAGTTTCACATAATTCTACCCAGTGTTGCTTTAAACTCACGTTCCTGCCCAAATCTATTAGTGTATTCTTGAATATTCTCAACTCATGGCAAAGTTTCAATTACTTCCAAGAGGGAAACTACTACAAAATCCACAGATGCCTGGTCTTCGGTCAGTGTGCGAAGAAAACTACAAGTTTTCAGATTTGCTCTGCCATGTGTTTATGGCTTCTCTGCACATCAGTAAAATCACATAAAACTAAAAACACATAAGTCTGAACTCTGAGTCTGAAGGCGACATAAGGCTGCCGTACAGAGACGTGGTATGTTAGATGTTAGATCTATCTTCAGCATCCGGCTTTGCAGGGTTGAAGGTGTCGGATATAAAGATCTGAAGATTTCTTTTTTGCTTTACTGGCCTCTTCAGGGCCTCCTGAATGTCCAGCCTTTTACGCATAATGGTTTGGTCCAGCTTTCTCTCAAAAGCCAGGAGATCCATGTAAGCCTGAGACTCAGGGACCAGTTCACTGATCCTCTGAGGTAGAATTTTATCAGCCATCTTCTTCTTCTTAGTGTGCTGGTTGCGGTTCTGCTGCTGCTGAACCTGCTGAATCTGTTGAGGGGCCGGTCTCTTTTGAGACGGGTCCATCACACCAGGCATCCCAGGCCGAGACACAGGGCTGCTGCCATATCCTGGGGGCCCCATAGCTGGTCCCTGTGGGGTCATCCGACTGGATGGAGGCATTCCTGGCCTCAGGTAGCCAGGCCCGGGCATCGGAGAGCGGTACATGTGGTTCTGTGTGGCCGACGATGGTCCCATTCTTCCAGAGGGAGTCCCGGGCCCCATTCCTGGTCCTGCACCAGGTACAGGCGGTCCAGGTCCCATTGCTCTACTACCCTCCACCCATTGGTGCCGACTGAAACCCCCCTCTAGCCGCCATCTCCTCTCCGGATGTCGCCTTTTATTTTCATCATAATTTGGGATTATTATTATTATTATTAACATTATTATTGTTGTTGTTGTTGTTGTTTATTAATTAATTTGTTTATTTATTTGAAGATGTTGCTACCTTGTGATCTATGAAAATATTAAATTAATGACACGAAACTGGGATGTTTTAATTTATTCTAACATTTAAATAAAACATTTCTGGAAATATTGGAGTTTATTTGCAATTACTATAAATCATCAGCATATAAGACAAAAGGAAAGGCTTTTTTTTCTATGTTTAAAAATTTCTTCTTTTTCTTCTTTTTCTTCTTCCTGTTATAAGTGTGTTTTTTTCTACTTTTATCTTCTACTTTGAAAAATATTAGTCTTAATATTGTTAAACCATGATCAAATAAACTGCGTCTTTTTATAAAATAAACTTATAATCATGCTGTATAATTGCTACACATCAGTAGTTACAGCTCTTAAATACAACATGTACTCTGAATTCTGTCAAAGAGCAATCCTCTAATTTCCGGTCCAGAGGGGTATTGCACGAAACCAAGATAAGGGATTAAGCCGGGATATGTTGGTTATCCTGGCTGAATTTAGCCCTAAGTCGGTTGCATGAAAGCAGCTCAAACTAAACCCGGCCAAGTTACTGTGGTGATTTATCCGCTGCAGCTAGCCTGCTCCAGACCAGGCTAACTGCTCAGGCTAAGATTAATCCTAGCGAGTCACCTGCATGTCCAACGTCAATTCTGTGAGGAATTAATGTGTTTTACAGCATGTCCATGGTCTTCCTAAGTATGGCGCGTCATTTTAATCATCCAGTATTAAAATATTACATATACAGTCACTGTACATTTAATCGAAATCTGTTCGTAATCGCAACAGCCTTTTTATATGGATTCGAGTTGCAGTATTATTACTCAGGCCAAGTGTTATATTGCTATGCTAATGAAGACTGCTCGTCAAATTGCTGTCAGAGGTTTTATAAATATGTGGTTTATTGCATTAATTGAGATTACAAAACACAGCGGATGAGGTTACAAAGGTGTATTCAAAGAAATCCGTGATGAGGGCAATGTAGAATATTCAGGTCCAACTCCCCTTCACCTGTTCCCTCTTCATAATGGCTTTCCCTTTTTCGGAGGATGTGCTGGACGAGGAAGCCCGAATCCTCAGAAGAGCATTCAGACGTGAACGAGTCTTCAGGGACAGCTCACATCCCCTGGCCTTTGGAGATGACTGTGTCATTGAGAGATACAGATTTTCGGTTACTGGATTTCCAGGTCCAGTTTTCTGAGTGTCCGGCGTTTAATCTCAAGATCCAGCTCCATTCCTTGGAGCTTGCTCTTTTTGAGTCAGCTTTTAACATCTGCCAGCTCTCTCTCTCTCTCCAGGTGCCCTGAATAAAGCGTTCTGACAGTTTGTGAGGTCTGTAAAGGAAATGTCAATTAGCACAGCAGGATTTGTGCATAACGCAGATGTACTTTAGCCAATACTCACAATGTTACCAGGCCGATTAGGAGACTGTGCAGCATCCGGGTCCTGCTACACATTTTCTATTAGCACCACATCACTGACTTCATATCCTTCATGGAATAAATAAGCAGGCCAATCCCATAAAACTGACATGCCTCAAGCCTTCTGGACTCCACTGACACAGTCTCCTCATCTGCAGACGTGCATTCTGCAGCTGCAGATGTGCCTTCCCCCTGCCGTATACATGCAGCGAGAGGACTTGGATTAAGATTTCACAGAACACTAAGCCTGTGATTTCGAGACACTGTACTAACCGGATCATCTTCTGGTGGCTCCAAAAGTGTAATTGTGTTCCCAGACACTGCAAGGTTATCCAAAGTCAGACACTATATTATATTTGATTGTGTTCCATGTGCAGTAGAATTGCAGTACGTGATGTACCTTGTATGAAGCGGACAGTTTCTGTGGCTGGGACAGAGTCAGTTACTGTCCCTCCCTGGATCCCCTCCATCACTGGCCTCCCTTTATTTAAATGGAGTGCCAGTTCCTCTGCTGGAGTCACATCCTGGCTTGGTGGGCCGCCCCCTGTGCCAGTTTATAGGCCTTTTTTTTAACTGCTACAATCATACAGACATTGAACATGTCAGCAGACACCTCATCTATTCACCTCATTTGTTCACTGTTATCTACTTTGGAGTCACTTACCAGCCTGCAAAATGTTCTTATATTTAATTTTTTCTTGCTGCCAGGTCCTTTTATGGCCACAGGTTTGTCCTTTATGAAGGACAGAAAGATAAAATAGATAAAAACGTTACATGAGGAAAATAGATTAAATGACACATTGTGGATAATTGTTTGCACCTAATCATACTCTATATTTCCTGAGTAACATGCACCTGCTTGTCACTCTTAAAGTATACAACAGTTAGTGGATTTGAAAAGTAACTCCTTTAATTGTAGCCTAATTATGACAGTTCCAGTGGAGCACTGTTTATTAATTGTACAGTTTTTGACTACTTACGCATTGAGCTATTGAGTCGGCTATTGTCTGCCAGGCTCTCTCGCGTTCTTTACTTATGGCATTGGTATTGCCTTTTTTCCTTATAATATCCTCAACTTAGTCAGAGAACTCCGTCAGGAGCTGTTGTTCAGCGGCCGTGATGTAGGACGCGCGACTTTTATCCATTTCCCCATCGGTGATTCTGTGAGCGATCGCGAGGTCTGCTTCAGTATGCCGTGCACACGCACTTATCCCAACTATCATCACCTGGCTTAACCTAGCCGCACCTTCTCATCCTGGCTCAGCAAACGTGCAATCAATTAAGCCAGGATAGGCCGCGCAAGCTAGGTCAAGCTGGGCTTGCTTAATTATCCTGGATTTCTTTATTCTGGTTTCGTGCAATACCCCTCAGGTCTATGGCTATACACTACACCAATTTACTTAACTCCGAGGGTACGTGAAGGCGCCATCACCACGGTTTCGATTACTGTTACCATGGAAACTCATTCTGGTGGAATAAATATTTGGAACAACGTTTTGGTTAGCTCAACAGAAAAGCGCAGGCTCTCCCAGTAAAAGTCTTTCATTTAATTCGCACTGGGTGAGTAAAGCTATAGTGGATAATTCAACATAGTTTATTAGGGGTAATAACATTGTTAATTAATTAAGTTAAAGTTGTTTAACCGTTTGCAAGTTAGCTTCCATACTAAAAGATAAAGTTAGCAAACAGGTTCGTAGCATTCCGTCTTCTGTCTGGTGAGCATCCCTGCTTGTACCTACATATTTCAGCAATAATGGAAAAGTCTTCCTAACCAGGGAAGCAAAAATCTACCTCCATAACTTCCTAAATTCAGTCATTAAAAATATTCAAAGGTGTATAACTCTTAAGATGTTATCATGGCTTCTTTGTGCTAATTATTTTTTTCCCCTTTCTCTGCCATTTACTGTGTCTTTTTTGTTTTATATTTCTTCCTCTTTTGTCAGTCTTAATACTGTCTGATTTGGTAACTAAGAAAAACAAAAACAAAAAGACTTGATCTGGGGAAACTCACTTAAAAACAAAAGTTTAAACCCTTTTATATTTAGAATTTATAATTGTACTATTTGTTTTTTTTATGTTTTTTTTTTTTTGTTTGTTTTTTGTTTGTTTGTTAGTTTGTTTGTCCCCCCCCCCCCTTGTTTTTATCTCTGTCCAGCATTTCGATCAACTATGGTTGTTGTAAAGTGCTTTATAAATAAAATCTGATTGATTGATTGGTTCTGATCAAACTAACTAAGCAGTAACTCTGTTTTTGTGGCTGAAAGCAAAAGCTCCAGATTTTAACTTAAAGAACTAAAGGAAAAACAGTTTTTACTTTCAGATGAAATGAAAACATCTGAATTTGCTTGATTTGCTCTTCAAAATACTCCCATTAAAAAGCAAAATCTTCCCTTCAACATGTCACATTTATCTTGTGAGATGTGTCCTGGTGTCAGTGGACAGATTAAAACAAATGAAGAGGACAAATGATGACAGATTTGAAGAGACAGTGAGTTATGCTGCAACATTTCATTATATAAATGTCATGTAAATTTACCTGTAAGACAGAAGCTACATCTCATCAAACTATACATGTCTCCTAGAGATGACTAGCCCTTCTCAAATGTTAAACTATTTATTTTTTTAACTGAAAACAGAGTACGGCTTTTACACACCTGGCATTGTTAATCCTTTTTATTTGACAACCAGTGAAGTTTTTATCTTCCTTTTACGTTTCATGTCTTCTTTCCTTGTTCTGACAAACTGGGATCAGTGGGCGGTTCATTGATACCCTGTATGCACTAAATAAGTTTTGACTGGTGAAAACGAATGTTTTTCTCTGTGCAGTGTGATTTTATTCTTCAGATACCAGACAGATTCAGTCCTTTGGTAGGAGATGGAGACTGAGCCGGAGTTTGTCTCTTGTAAGCAAATGAGAAGTAAAGAAGACGAAAAAGAGGAAAAGGAGAAGGATATCACAAAGCAGACAACGCTGGAACAAACTCCTATTAACTTTAACATTTTAAAACCTCAGGAGCTTTGGTGAGCGTCCATGACTCACACAAACAACACACACTCACACTGGAGGCAAGTAGAGGTCCGAAGACATGTGTCTTATCATTACAGTCTGAACTTTTCTTCTTATTTAAGTGGATTCACAATAGAGTGAACAGATTAAACTGTTTGTTTCACCTGAAGCACCTTAATCATGAAGGTCAGGAAGCTGGTCTATGATTTAACAGTGAGACTAAAGGTTACTGTCAGAGCTCATCCTCTCCTCAGACTCAGTTTTAAAGAAAGCCATCCAGATGGATGACCTCGTTGTGCCGTCATAAAGTTATTTATGTTATTTCAGATTTATCCAGGCAACAAATGAGCATCCAAATGAGTGATCCTTTAACATTGTAAACATGAAAAATTGTGATTTTTGGACAAACAAAACATTTCAAAATGTTCTTGATGTTTGGAACAGACTTATTCCTAATGGTTAATGTATAACTTGTTATAGTCATGTTGCGCTGCATTATTTGTGCGCTGAAGATTAGTCTTTCAGGTCTGTACCTTTAAGTAGTTGTTTTTTCCCCCTTTGAACCAAACGTGAAAAAAACAGACAAAAAAACATTTAATTTCTTTTTATCTTTTTCTAAATCAAAATGAAAATTGGATAACAAACTGTTTTCTGTTTTCTGGATCATCATGATAAATACATCCAGAATGAAATATTTCCATGACGCTGTTTCACATGTGCATTAAAAAAATGAAGATTTATTTTAAATGGTTTGTGTTAAATAATGAATTTTCTTTCCACCGGTATCCATAGATACCGAGCAGTTGAATCGATAGTTTACAGGACTGATAGTTGGCCAACAATTTTAAAGGCTCTTTAACCTTATTTATCTCCAGTATATTACATTATTTAATCTTTAGTTTCAGGTCTGAATGCTCATTGTAAACTTCACTTTAAGTCAGGTCTATAGACACAAGGTCAAAATGATTACGTGCAGCTGTGTTGGACGTAGAAACACTGAGGGGTGTGCACCAAGTGCTAATAGATAAGCACATATTCATTTTCACTTTTCTACCATCCAACATCAAATATCTTTTTCTCTTTTCATCACTTACTAGTTTTGCCACAAAGACGACGAAGGACAGTTTGATTTTTCATTTTCTCTTTTATGGTTGCAAATATATAAAAAACAATGTTGATTTTTTTGTCAGGTTTTTTTTTCTGTGTTATTTTTATTCAACTTCAGAGGAACTCTGTGTGTTTGTAATGCCAGACATCAGTGTAGATTCAATAATTCTGTGTGATGGCGTTTAAATGTTGTTTCATTCAAATGTTTCTGTATGAGACATCATCAGGAACAAAACCTGTGACATTTTTTACATGTAGTTTTAGCTGAACAGAAGCTGCTTCATATCAGGCTGAATGATCTGGTTCTGATAGGACCAACGTCATTACACTTTAGCCTGCTAAGCCACAAAATCATCTTTTGTGTCTGAGCACAAAGAAAGAAACACAAAACGGTAATTTTTTATTTTGGTTTAAGAAATGAGAAAGAATTATTTGGTTTAAGTAAAAGCAAGTGATTTCTCGGTTGTTTTTAAAAATAAATAAACTATCTGAAAGTACACTTTCAACCAACTGATGATCAAGCTGACTTCTGTAGGAGCTGTCATCCAGTTCCTTCTTACAGTTTTTAGATAAAATGAAATGATACATGCAAAAGACAGAGAGCATCAGACATGAGAAGATGAGTGATTAATTTATGGAGAAACTGGTCTGTTCTTGTAGTTCGTCAGAGTAGGTATCTAAAAATTGTGACACCTACATGTTTAAAGTGAAAAATGTCATGAAAACATTACAAGAAGATGAGTGATCGCTGTAAAGCTGCAGCGTCTTTTCCTCTTTCCCTCAGCGTCCCTGAATCCTACAGGACGAACTCTCCCCGTGAGACCCAGCTGTTGGCCATGGCAGACAACTTCCAGCGTCAGTATTTGTTCCTGCATCCTGACCGCAAACCGCTGCTGCTCTGCCCCCTCAATGAATGTGGAGTCAGGGTAACACTCAGTAAACATTATCTGTCATTGTTTTGTCTTTCTGAGGAAGTGAAGAAAACCTCTTTGTGCACAAACAGGTTGCATGTTTATCCGTCTGATTTTTGTTTTTTTTTCTAATAATCAGAAGTTTGTATCTACAAGTCTTTGTCCCACGACAACAAGTCACTGTGAATTTCAAACCTGGCAAGGCTGCGCCTCGTTTGTGGCTGACTTCCTGTCCCTGGACCCTTTGGAGCCGCCTGCGGACCTGGTCAGAGAAGTCTTTATTGCTACTGAATGACATTGGGAGTGCTGCTCCAACTGGTGCATTTACAAAAACTATTTAAAAGAATAAAAACAGAGGCAAGAGTATATTAACTTAAATAAATAAATAACAAAGAATAAAATCTAGGAAATACAGTGGCAGGATACTGGAAAAATATTTATAGTATTATAATGATAACTAATCTCTTGATGATTTAGTTAGTTATTGCACAGATTGAGTAGCTTACATATTTTATTTAGTGAGTGTTTGTGAGGGATAAAAGCTCTCTGAGTCTGTTTGTCCAGGTTTTGTGAGATCTGTAGTGAAGGCAACAGGTTGAAAAGGACCAGGATAAATTGAGTCCCTGACTATGTTTGTGGCCCTGCAAAGGTATTGTGAATTTCCAGTGTCCTCAAGGGAGGGCAGAGAGCAGCCAGTGATCTGAGCGGTGTTTATCGCTCTGCAGATGTCTCCTGTCTGCTGCTGAGCACCCGCGTACCACGCTGTGGTGCAGGACGCATCCACTTATCTCAGTAACTGTCTGAGCATCTTGAGAAGCATTTTCATTTCTTACAGGCAAAAGACTTGTTGTGACAAACTGAAAAACTTCTATGAAAAGAAGATTGTTATCCTGTATGATACTAAGAAGCGTTATATATCAGGAATATCAGGAAAATATTTCCAGGCTGTTCATGAGTGCTTGATGTTCATCAGCTGCCTTTAAAAGACAGACAGATCTATAATACCAGACTCGTGTTCACATTCACATCATTCTGCACTAACACACCAATTATCTTCAGTGTGTGTGTGTCTGATAGTGAGGATGTGTGTCATGTTGCAGCCCAAGCAACTGTTCTCCTCAACCTCCGTGCTGCAGAGTCAGCAAGCAACCTGTTTTGAGTTTGCCACCCTGCTGTGCAGCCTGCTCCTCGGGGTCAACTACGATGCGTACTGCGTCAGCGGCTACGCTGTCAGAGAGATGTGTCTGCTGGACCAGAGCCTGCAGCAGTGCCCTCTGCTGGAGGTTAAGGTAGGTTCTGCAGGTGGTGCTCCGCCCAGCGTGTGCTACCAGACACAGCCAAACAGGTAAACTCACAGATTTAAACTTGTGTGTGTTGAATCTGCAGAGTGAGCTTCCTGAACAGGAGCAGCAGGAGAATGGAAACTCGATGAAGCCTCTGAGGGAGATAAAGAGTCGATTTTTGACCCAGCAGGAGAAGAAGAAGCAGGAGGCCGAAGCTGAACAGAAACTAAAGGTGGTAAACTGATCTTCTCACAGCTGGACTTTCATCACACTCTTGCTGCCCCCTCACTCATGACATTAACAGAAGGAAACTTAAGGCTACTGAGAGCACAGAGATCAGATTTACTCGATTTAAGATGGTGACTCAGAGTTACATACAATAAACAACAAGGAAAGGAAATCAGGGTTTTAATCCTCAACATCTGTAGTTTGATTTCAGCTGAATATTGTCTTTTCTGTCAAGATAAATGACCTAATTGCATCATAACCGCAATCTTTAAATAGATCTTTTTAAAGGTATAAATAACTGGAGCTGTGTGTTTGACACAACTGTGTGTAATTACAGCTGTTACTGATTCCAGCTATAAAATGGACTCATGGTGATCCTAATAAAACCCGTCCTCACTGTTATCCCATTAAAAGCTTCAGTGCTATTTTATTGTAACTATAAGCTGTTAAATCGACAAGTAACCAGTTTATTTAAACCAAACTAGATTTTCTGCCTTGTAGTTGTTCATTTTTCCCAACTCATCTGCTCACAGTTTCATCCATTTCCAGTCTGGAGGAAAAGCTGCCCCAGGACTTTCCTGGAATTCAGCAAGCTCTGAGTTGGAGACCAAGATCAAACTCTTCTTGTTTCGCTTCATGAGCAGGAATGTGAGCAGCAGCCTGCCGACTTCCTGCGAGGGCTGCGGGTCCACTGCTGGGTGCTGGTGCTGTCGGGAAGCCACAGCATCCAGGAGAACTTCTTTATCGACCCGCTGACCGGAAACAGCTACCCCACAGACAACGAGAACTTCCTGGGCATTGAGAGCGTCTGGAACAACTTTAACTATTATGTTAACATGCAGGACTGCAGGAACAGCTGCACTGTGAGTCCTCCTCCCAATAAGTCTCATCAGAAAAATCTGTCAGACGTGTTGAAAACACTCCTGTGTGTGTGTGTTGTCTTGTGTGTGCAGAGTATGGTCTTTGACCTGGAAGATTTAAAGATGTGGACGCCAGTGTTGTACGGTGCAACCAACAGAAAACAGCTGGTTCATGATGTCCTAGAGAAAAAAGAGAGCAAGAAGCAGAGCCAAATCAGCAGTGAGGTGGTTAATATGTGTGTTTTTCTGTGTTTCTCTTTGTTTTTATGTCACAGTTCTGGTGATGGATGTTTAGACCGGCAGAAAGTTGGCAAGATTCATCTTAATTTCAAAATAACAACAATCTAAAACCACTGATTTGAATACTCAGACAAGTATTGTGTGAGTGTCCAAATCCCAAGACTCACCACAGACTAATAAACTATTATATTAAATGATTTAAGTGTTTACGAGACTTGTTGATGAGAAACATGAGGAATAAGAACAAAATCTTTTTCTATTTTCCAGATTTTAAACTTAGTCCTAAATGTCTCTTCAAGCGTTTTCCTCCTTTTCTGTTTGAAATTATGTCAAATTTACACATAAAGAACAAAAAGGGAAAATAAATAAAAACCCTTTGAAAACCAGTTTTCAGTCAGGATTCTGCAGATCTTCATGTTTCATGTTAGATAACTAATTATTCTTCTGTTAAACAACAAAACTTTATTTTTTTATTATTATTGTATTTTAACAAAATGCACAAGAAAAAAACACACACTGATTTTAAACATGTCAGCACTGAAATGTTCGTTAGAGTTCTGCTGAGTGTTTGTAGGACCTGTTCTTACCCAACTCCATAAAGTAGAACCTTAAAACAAATTTGTAAGAATAGCTGGTGAATGAGGTTAATTCTGATCTGGTCGTTGTTTGTTTTAAAGGAGCAGCCCAGAGTTTTTGAGATGCCGAGATCCTGGCTCAGTTACATCACCATCTCAAAAAAAGGTAAAAGGTGCAGGAGTGAAGTTAATGTTGTCACCTGTAGAAAATAAACAGCTGAACAGGGACGTGCATGTTGTTTGGTTACTGAGCTCTGACAGCTGACTGCTGGAAGAGAGTCAGATCTACTTCTGATGGATGTTGTCGGCTGCTCTTTGTTATCGTTTACAGAAGTTGAACTGATCTGTTGTGTGAAGAGAGAGGTGAGTTGGAAGTCTAGGATGTTGATTTACCATTCTGACCATGTTGCAAACCTCACCTATGATCAGGAGCTGTAGGTGGTGAGCAGCAGAATGAGACTAGGAACTGAATCCATGAGTTTCCTGCGTTGGGTGGCTGGTAGCACTCTTAGAGAATCTCTTAGAGATAAGAGGAGGAGCTCAGTCATTCTGGAGAGATGAGTTACAGATCTTCGACATTAAAAGAACCCAGTCTGATTTCCAGAGGCCTCCTAGAGGAGGTATTTCAGACCAGGAGGTTGCTGGGGAGAGGAGCGTGCTCCCCCCTCAACTTGGACAAAGATTTAGCATTTCTGCCTGATGATGTTGTGGTAGATTTAGCTCTCTGAGACATCATCAGGAAAAAACAGGGAATTTAAATAAAAGCTCTTTATGTAAACTTCTCTGGAGCTCAGTTATCTTACCAGGTTAAAAGGGAGACTGATAACTTTTATTATACTGATTTATTCTAGACACCTCATAGCGTAAAACCTCCTCAAAGTTCTTACTTTTAATTCAGACCTGGAGAAAAGGTGGCCGGGAGGAAAGAAGGTGATCCGCTACAGAAAAGCGAAGCTGGAGAAGTTTGCACCGGGTCTGAACCCGGACGGCCTCATTACAAGACTGACCACATACAAAGATCTGGACTGTGAGTGCAGAAAGTTTTCTTTCTGTTAGGTGTAACAGCTAAACATGGTCATCTAGAGAAATGTGTGTGTGTTGAAGGTACTGAGGTTGCCGTGGTGAAGGAGTGGTACAAATACAGATGCGACAAGCTGGAGGAGAAAGAGATCAACAAACTCGACAACTCCACCGCAGAACGCTTCGGGTACGGAAGAAGTTTTCAGCTTTTATGTAAGTCTGCTTTTAGCGTATGTCCAGCTCACCCCAAATCATCAGACACACCTGTAACACACTCCTGTAACACCTGGGCACACCTTTAAAACTTATTCAGTTCAGTCATACCAAGATATGCATTTATGTATGTCCTGACCTTCGTTGAGATCAGAACCAACTTTGCCTCTCCTTTTTACTGATAATCAAATCGACCTTCAGGTATCAATAAAGTTACCTTAGCTAGTAAAATCTGGGGGAGAGGCAAAGAGATTAATGCATGAAGCTGTTGGTTCATTTTATTCAGTCCTATGTGGGGTTTATGAGTGGCTTTTAAAGAACTGAAAGGACCGATTTAGAATTTAGTTTAGAATTTGATTATCTGTTTATTCATTCATTTATTTTCCATACTCACTCTATCTCACCAACAACAACCTAACCCAGCTCATACCCAGCATAGGGCCTTCCACACTGGAAGATTACTCTGCAAAATCTGGATGTCCTTTATTCTTCCCTCCAGCTTACTGTCACTGCTCATTTTAAAATGCACATTACACTCTCTGTTCTTCTGTTAGTTCACCATCCCTCCACATTTGTAATATTCATTGCCTCATGTTCATGTAACTCTCCTTGATGTTTCCTCTTCTTTGTGTTATTTTCTTTTATCAACCAAGTTTTTACCAATCACTTTTTTTTACTAACACTTGTTCGGGCAAACACATCTGGTTAAAACTTCCTCCAACAAAAACACTTTTTGACGGCTCATTTATTGAAGCTGCTGCAGCAACGGACTGATACGATCTACAAACTCGATTCACGAGTCTGACTTTAAGGACATTATCATGAATCTTCTCTCTTACACATGCAGCTGTTTTCACTGATATTTCTTATGCTGGCTCTTGTTTATGTGTAGGTTTATTGTTATTCTGTGTTTTTTAACATGAGTGGATTTTTTTGCCTCTTATATCTCATATAAATGTTAAATAAATAAAATTACACAAAGACAAACAGCCATGTGTACTCATCTATTGGCTCCATCTAAAATCACTAACGGAACTAACGTGCATGTTTTGAACCATGACAGTTAGCAGCCAATTCCCGGTTGAGATATGAACTGAAAACCATCTTGCTGTGGCAGTAGTACCAAGAAATGGACTCAGTTGTGACTTTAGAACCTGATGTGTGCCCAAAGAAAACATTCATATAAAAGACAGAATCAGACCAGCAAAATTACGTCTAAACATGTGACTTCAGCTTCACGTTCTTTAGACTCCTTGAATCAGTCTACGTCTAGTTCTTACCTGTAGATTCTGCTTTGCTCTCCCTCTGCTGACCCAAAATATCTACATCACTACCAGATTACCTACAGTGCAACTTTCTTAAACACGAAAACTTAGCTGGACTTTAGAGATGACAATACACTCTCATACCAGAGCTTTTTTTAACTGTAATATTTTAAGATTATACTTTTTTAGTCCTGCAGTTGCAAAATGGCCAAGTTTAAAATGCAGATAGAAAACAAACAGCAGCTTAGAAAAGTCCCATAAAAAGACAATAAATCAGAATTCGTTTAAATCGGTTCAGCCTCATCTGTACAGCACCAATTCACAACAAATTCATCTTCAAGCATCTTTATAGATACAGTCCAGTTGAATCTAATTCGAACCAAACCATTATATGAGCCACATCAGTCCAATTTATAATAACTGTGTTCATATAAACCAATTCATAAAAAATACTTACTCAGCTAAGGAAACCAATGGACGGCAGCAAATCTTCTATTTGATTCAATCTTCCATCAGAACCAGAACTAGGAAGGATGATCTGCATGGACCTGGCACAATGAAACAAAATCATAATACAGAGTAATAAACTACAACCACCATCACAATGTGAAAACTAGAATTTGGTTAAACAGTTGTTTAACAGTATACAGAGAAATGTGTAGGAAGCCTGTACAGATGTGGCTTGGACAGGAGTATACATTTTTTTTAACATGTTTTTCTCCATGTTACATACTTCAAACATCATTTCATATGTTGTTTATTCTCTGTATTCCCTCTGGTGTGTAGTGTAAGGCTGACCTCAGGATGTTACGTCATCTATCTGCTGCAGGACCTTTAAAAAAGAACTGTTCAGGAAATTAATCATGTAAAGTACCAGATCATGAGTCATTCTGCTGAGTGGTGATGTGTTAACTCTTCTCAGTTCACAGGTGCAGATCTCTGACCTCAGGCATCGAGCAGGAGATGGAGTTCAGTAGCAGCGCTAACAGTCTGGTGAGGAGGCTGCTGTCTCCCACAGAAATGAAGGAACACTTCGAGGGGCGGGGAGACTTCCTCCGTTACCGTCACGTCCTCTTCAGCCAGCATCGTCAGCCTCATGATAAGAGTCATCTAACTCCTGAGCTAAAGCATCTACAT
This sequence comes from Melanotaenia boesemani, assembly GCF_017639745.1. Taxonomy (NCBI): domain Eukaryota; kingdom Metazoa; phylum Chordata; class Actinopteri; order Atheriniformes; family Melanotaeniidae; genus Melanotaenia; species Melanotaenia boesemani. The sequence goes on along the minus strand of NC_055694.1, from coordinate 31,914,844 downwards.
GTACTGGTAAGCAAGTATAATACAGATGTAAACAGAATCTTGGATTCCCAAGGTATGGCTTATGGAGCAGTCTTGGCTCTCTAGAATATTTAACGTGATTCAAAGTGGGCAGATTTACTTTTTCTGGCAGGGTTGGCAAATAGTACAAGTCTCTTCCTCTGATAATGTCCCCTTGGTTTCCTCCTCTCTTGTTTCTTTGCTGAATCAGCCATGGTGCACATTTAGATGTCTGGTTGCTAGCGAGTGACACAGTGCCATTAAGCAAAGTGTAGCTGTCATGTGATGCTCCGGGAAGTGCAGATTCTCCACCTCAGGACGCTGTTCCAGTAATGTTTATACTGAATGTTACTGTACCTTAAAAACGAGTTAGAAACACAGAGTTTCAAGGTTCAGAAAGTTAAAGTGCTTTTTTTTTAATCTTTTTTAACCTTTATTTACACAGCCCCAGACCTGTTTTGGACAGACAAAAACATTTATTTACAGTTAATAGACATCTCTAACAATACAGAATATACACTAGAGTTAAAGGCAAAAAAGCAGGTTACATACAAACAAACAAAACAACAAAAAAAAACACTAAAACAAGAACAATTAAAAGATGCTGTCTTCAGACCCCTCAGAATAACTTTAAATTTCCCTGATGGGTCAAGGCAGCTTTAGATCTGGCTGTATCCTGTTCCAAGTTGAAGGGGCAGAGTAAGAAAAGACTTTTTTCCAAGCTCAGTACAAACTGAGGCATCACTAGGTAGCAGGTAGGAGGAATAATAAGATGACAGCAGTCCAAGGATGGGTTTAAAAACGAAGATACAGTAAATAGTGATGACCAGAGAGGACAATGTGCAGCGGTGAGTGAGGGGTTTACAGTCGGCTATGAATCTAAGCGCTCCATGAAAAACAGTGTCCAGCATCTGTAAAGAGCTGGCAGAGGCGTTCAGGTACAAGATGTCTCCATTGTCAAAGTGAGGTATTAAATACAGGAAACAGCAAGACTCTTTCTGGCATTGAATGTAAAACCAGATTTTATTATGAAAGAAAAATCCTAGGCCACAAATTTGATGTTCCTATAACATGTTATAGAAGGGAGAATATTTTTGTTTGAGAACGGCATGCCCTTTGTTTTCTCTGCATTTACTACCAGCCTAAGATGGAACAGCTGAGACTGAATCATGTCAAATGAAGACTGGCGATGTTCAAAGACCAGGGGAATGCTGTTTGCACAAGAAAACACCACTATATCATCAGCATAAAGATGCATCAGTAACATTCTGACCCACATTGTTGTTGAAATAATGAAAAATAACAAAAATATCCTGGACTGGGGACCATGCCAAACATTCCCAGCAAACCCTCACTAAATGCTGGAGTCTGAAGTTACTACAGATAAAGGCTGGGATTTATTCACCTCTGCTACTAGAAAGCTTCCTGACATCACGTTGGACTGTACTGAGCCGACATGTTTGAAATATATTCACATTACAGCTTATCAGACAAGGAGAGAGCAAACACTGAGTCTCATTAACAAATAAAACCACTGATATGGATGATGGTTTAGATTATATAAAATATTCACCCTGATGTGTGTTTCAGAAAGTGGTGGAGCGTTTCAGCAGGAATAAATCCAAACCTGCCAATGAAGACGTGGCTGAGAGGGTGTTCCTGGTGCCTCAGGGGAGGTTTGAGTTGACCTACCACCTGATGGATCACCGGTTTATCCCCTCAAAGAGGAGCTTCGTGGAGCCAGCACCAGGCCACCAATTCACACAAGATTTGGTCACCACTTTCCAGGTAAAGACACACCAACACATCAAAACAAAGGAAAACATACTCATGACCTTCTGCCCCAGTTACAGTGTGTGTGTGTGTGTGTGTGTGTGTGTGTGTGTGTGTGTGTTTGTGTGTGTGTGGGGTGTTCAGGTGGATCTGTGTGAGAAGCCTCTGAAGACCCTGACTCTCTTTAGGATCCTGAATGACCTCATAGTTGACAAGGAAGGTGTGGCTATCCAGATCAAAGAGTCACTGAAAGAGGTGAACATGTCTACGACTTTTCCAGGTTTCACGTTTATACACGTGTGACCACGTGTGTACAATGATTTAAATCAGATGTTGATGTTTTATCTTCATTTTTAATAAAAGTAAAAGTTTAATCTGATTTTTAAAAACGGGCAGGAGCTGGTAAATACACACCACCACTAAAGTTATTTTACCCACCGCATGTCGATTAAACATCAAAGCCAGGTGGTAACCTCTGTAAAAAGGGCTTTAGTGATATGTTTCTGCAAAACATTAGTTATTGATTTTAAAAAATCTTATATTGGGTCTGTAATATAAACGTATATTACAATGAGAATTTATTGGGCAAAGGAGAGAAAAGAGTGTCCGTTTTATTTCCATTATTGACTATTGCAATTATTTAAAACCACTCACACCTGTCAGAGGATGCTTCTACACTACAGGTATAGTGTCTAATTTCAGCTTTTATAGAATACAAAATGATTGTTTTGTTTGTTCATTTAATGTCATAAGAATTAAATGTGAGTCCAAAATGGATGAATGTAGTGGAGCCACCTGCACCTTGTTTCTTAATGTCTTACTTCACTTCCAGTAAATGAGAATCAGCCGTCCATCCAGAATGAAACTTTGATCCGATTTTCTTTTTTTTTTTTTTTTTTTTTTTTTTTTTTTGATCCGATTTTCATAAACAAGGGAAAACTAAGGTGCCCCTACACTAACCTGGTGAGCTGCTGTCATCAGTCCTCATCACATCACAGCAGGGTGTTAATGAGACAGGAAAATAACACAATAAAACTAAACAGAAAGTCTCTGTCTCCAGGTTCCAGTGCTGCCTTCCTACTCTCATTCTACCTTTCTCTGTATATTTTAGATATATATTTTATTTTATTTTATTTATTTATTCATTCATTCATTCTATCCTTCCTTCCTTCCGTCCTTCCATTATGGCTGCAAAAATAGGAATTTTCCTGTGGGAATAAATAAAGTTTTCTCTTTGTCATATTATTAAATAAAGACAACTTAAGAAAAACAGACTTGTTCCATTGTTTGAGAACACATTCTTTGCTTTTGTGAGAACAGATATGGTCTTTAGTAAAACTGATCACATCAATGAAAGAACTTGCAGACCTCTGTGTTTCATTTATTAAATCCTGTCTTTGTGTGTCCAGGTCAGAGACATCGTGGCCTGCAGAGAGAAGGAGGAAGGGAAGATTGAGCTTTGGACCAAAGCAGCAGCTACACAGGCTTTGAGAGACAGAAAGAATAGGGTGAGACACATAAAAATGCTTTTAAGGGTTAAACAAACACCAGAGTCTGGCAGCAGTAGCAGAGTTTACTGCATCACAGCAGTGATTTACAGTCAGTCATGTTTGTGACATGTTGTCAGTCACATCTCTGCTCCTGCAGGAGATCTTGGCTGCAGAGAAGGAGAAGACGCTGCAAGAGGATGATGTCCTGGCTCCCTTCCTGATCCAACTCGGCAACCCAGAGACTTTGAATCCTGATGAGGCCAAACAGGTGTACCAGAGCTGTTTGGCGGAGTTCAAAGACAGAGAGGCGGAGCAGATCCTCCTCCTGCAGCAACGCTGTGACAAGGCATGGCATAAGTTTACATGTGATGTCACATTTCACCTGTTTTTCAGGTTTTGTCAGCAAGGCTGTTGGATGTTAAACTAGTTATAGCACAACAACAAAACAACAATAACCACCAGTTTGGGTAGAGAACAGATTGTAAACAGAGATCAGTGTTGAAAGAGACGCTTGTTTGAGGCAAGACCACCTCCAACTTCATGTGTGCTAATGTTAGCGAGCTTAGATAGATAGGCAGGCAGACACGTTCACTCGATAAGATGTTTGCACACACCAGGAAGCAGCAGTGCTGACATGTAGCATAGAAACACGACAGTTAAACTCAGCTAATAGACTCTACCAAGCACTGGCATCCAACCCCAACCCAGCTCAAACCCCAAGCAGTTATACGGAAATGTAAGAAAACCATGAGAACAGCTCTGTCCACTTTAGAGCTTCTGCTAATATCTCCACTTCAAACAACACAAACCAGGAGTTGTATGAAAGCAGAGACTCTGCTGATTACAAAGATGTCTGCCTGTGGGCCGGTTGTTCAAACGTAATCCTGCCGGATTTCAGTTATCAGATAGGATCAAATATCGAAAATGGGTTGTTCAAAAGGGAGATCCGGATTCCGAAATCCACTCCTGGTTGTTATCCGGACAAAACCCTCAGTTTGGGTTGTTCAAAACTTTGGAGTAGAATCCGGATAACTTTGATCCAAAAAACAGGATTATCCTGATCCCAACCAAGGGTAGGATTACAAGGCGGATTTCAGAAAGAAACTGCGGTAAAAACTAACAGCTGATCAAATAATAGAACTTTTTATTTGGTGCATATGTTCTTATCTTTGTATTTTGAACCTGACTTCTTTAATCAATACAGGGATGAAGTGGTTAAAATAGGCATAGGCTACCTATTAAGCCTTTCAGTATATTAAAGCAAGAATAAAACACAACATCATTATGTCCCCACGAAATACACCCCTAAACAAATTCAATAAGAAACACAAATAAAATATACGTATTATGTTACATGCTCCCCGTGGTTCCACTCGCAAGGCATGCAAACCGTCTCTGATACTCGTTCTTCACATGACCGGCAGCGTAAATTGATTTAAATGCTGGAAATCTGAAAAACGGGATTTCAGATCAGGGTGATCCATTCCTATTTTTCTTTGAACAACCAGGGTAAAAGGAAGCCGGATTACGTGATTTGCGATCCTGAAAAATGGGATTCCCAAATCCGGATAGCTTTCATCAGGATTAAATTTTTTTTGAATAACTGGCCCTGTGGAACAAAAAAGATTAGAAATCATGTCTTACTTTTGCTGTTTTGTGGTGAAAAGTTTGGTTCCAGCTCTAAAAACTTTTCTAATGTTTCTCCTACAACCTTTGTTTGAAACCAATGAAGGTCCTGCTGGTTTCCATGGAGACAAATGAGCTTTTATGTGAAAGATTCTCTTCCTATCATAGACTATCTTGAGCTTCACTTCTTTCTGGACCCTCATGGTGTTTCTCAGGTGAATGTGGAGCTATCTCTATTCTCGTTCTGACCATTGATAGAGGCGTCCATCATCAACATTGACTGATGGCTTCCTGAAATATTTACCTGTGTAACACCTCTATTAAAACACCTGGAAATTTGTTTAGGTTAATTTCTTTTAGCTTCAGTTCCTCATCAGATATTACTTTACTCATTCCTAGATGAACTGGGCTGCTGTCCTCTGGTTTCCACTGAAAGTCATGTGGTTTACTTTTAGAAGGAGATAAACATTTACATTTTCTACTGTGTTCCAGGTGAATTTACTCTGACACAGTAACACATAACTTGATTCTCACAGTTCTGTAGTAATCTCACGTCTCAGCTTTCTGTAGATCATACAAACAGCCTTGTACTTGTGAAGATATACTTAATTTATTTTGTGTGTATCATTTTAGACGAGAGGCAGAAAAAATAGGTTTTGTCAAGAAGAGGTTCCAAGGAGACATAATTCACTGATTATCATGAATGATCAGGCCACAGAGTACCAGCAGGACATAAATACTTAAAAATATTCGAGGAGCAAGCACAGACATTACTTGCCGCTGGTGATCTAACATGGTCCCATAACTGTGTTTAGGAGACAGAGGAGCTGCAGGCAAAGCAGAAGTGGTACCAGCAGTCCCACCAAAGTCTGAGCCAGCAGCAGGCGGAGGATTACCAGAAATACTGCTCTCAGAAAATACAGAAGATATCTGTCATCCAGAAACGGTTCCACAGGTACACAACACAAACGCACCCATCTTTAAAAACACTGCATAAATACTAACGTTCTGTGTGTTTGTTACAGGCAGAGGGAAATGGCTGGTGATAAATACAACGATCTCATTCAGAAGCTGCAGAGACACCCTCGACTGGCTGCTCACCTGAGCAGCTGAACCAGATGCCCGTCGCCTTTTACCTCTGAACTTCCTTCATCTGCATACATATATCTCTGGAGGATTATTAAGATCCCTTTTTAATGTTTACATGCCATCAAACATCAAATCCAGAAGAATACATGACAAGATTTTTTTGGAAATGTCATAAATAAAATATGTTATTTGTCTTTTTCTGTTGAAAACAGAAATGATTGTGCTGTAATCCCTACTGTCTGTAACAGGAAGACCTCAAAAGGTCTAAATACAAATTCCAGTAATTCTTACTAAATATATATTTGTAATATGAATCACAGTTGAGCAGTATCAGGCTGTGTTAGTGTGTAGTCCAACTGTGTCCCAGTGAGGAGACAAACTATGTAGCAATCCAAACCATCCCAGCAGTCCAAAGAACTGGGCCAAAATGGAGAAACTGGGAAAGAGCAAGACAAAACATTAAAAAAAAAAAAAAAAAAAAACATGAGGAAAATGCCCAGAAAACTGGAGATGGACAGAAATTTGTTTCCAGTTTTTATCATTAGCATGTGTGCACATCAATTGCTAATGTTAATATTTGAATAAATGAAGGAAGATTATAAAACATTATCTCTGACTTTGGAACTACCAGTGGTAATATAATTGTTTTGTTTTTTTTTGTTTGTTTGTTTTTGTTTTTTTTAATAATGCAGACAAATATTGGTAATACATTAATAAATTAAACATCTGATTCCTTTTTGTATTTGCGCCACTGACCTGGTCTGAAAATATCAAGGATTTATCAGATTCCTGTCAAAAGTTCTATTTCCATTAACACTGCCTTTATCAGAATATTCTGAAAACATACAGATGAGGCTGGAAAAATAATGTTAATAACTTTAAAAAAAATCAATTTATGATATTCAGCCACACTTATTTAAAATTAAGTCATTCGTACTTAAAAAAAATTAATAAATGGTGTAATATTTTCAGATTTAAAAATTACGCTTATAAGAGCAAACCATAAAGAACTGGTAAACACTTCCATGCTGCGGTTCTTCTTCATAGGTAAGTCAATTATGAAAAGACTGTGTTGTAAAGCATGAATATTTTTTAACAGATTCATTTTGTATAAATGGTTTCTTTTAGACTTAAACGTAAAGTCGAAACGAGCTCTGCACTGTAGTCTGCAGATTGTGATCTACAGTTCAAAGACGGGACAGCTGACTTTGGCTTCGCGCATGCGCATCACAATCATCACAGTATGAGTGAAGCTCAGAAGTAGCTCCAGAGGTAAACAAGCTTTTATGCGTTTACATTTCCAACAATAATATTAACATTTAAGTAAGGACGACAGCTTTATGAAAGATTTATCTTTCAGAGCAGTGCACTAGTCTTCATGAAGTGTGTATGCGTGTGCAGCTGTCACTGACTTTTCAGACTGAGCTAGTTCACCTCAGCTGAGGCTAATAGTTAGCTATGTTAGCTTACCTATTCACAGTCAATGAAAATTCAAGTCCACGCATCTGCACAAGCTTTATGGGAAATTTTAAAACATTTAGTTGTCTGCTTGTACATGTAAATGGAGTTAACAACAGCGTGGGTGTGAAATGATTTGCGCTTCGTCTTGTGTTACTGCTTTTTGCTTTTTTAAGCTAACACTGTCAGACAGCATTAGCATGTTAGCCGCTGTCATTTGAGCGGATCCCTAGGGGTCGGGACACGGTTTTAACAGACAGCGGAGATCTCCAATGAACAGGCGCCTGGGTATGTTTTGGACCAATCAGCTTCTTCCAAATAGGGGTCTGTCTAAATGTCAAAAGTACTTTAGCAGAGTTCCTTTTATTTATTTTACAAGGTATTTAGTGTCTGTTGTTTTAAAATCAATATCTGGATATTAAGGAGACATCAGCGAAAAAGTTAGACTACAATAGTTACTGGAGACTTTCGGGGCGTAATTGTACAATAAGGATTCTGTCATCACGTAACGGAACGTACAGCAGACGTAACCAAAGACACCCTCAACGTCATTATAACGGCCGCATGCGCGTGTGTGTGTGTTTGGGGGGGGGGTTGTCTGGTATAACTTTGAGATGATGAAGAGAAAATAATAACTGACTTTTTTTTAAACAAAACTCCTGGATTCCAACATTGTTTTATCAAAAATTTATCAAAAGCCAGAAAATGCTGGCTTGCTTACTTTTACATGGGTGAACGTTAACTGTCTATCAAGCTGTGTTGCCAGATTCTGTGACAGAAACAAGCAGCCCTATCGTTGAGAACAATCCCATACAAAATAAGAAACCCAAAACCAAGTGACCATAGAAACAAATCAAGGTATAATATAACCTAATAAATATGATATTTTATTAATTTTTGGGTGTTTTTGACGCTTCGACCCTTTACAGATATCTCATACCTTGCACCTCAAATGTTCCTCAAAAGTGTTGGAAGTTAACAAGGGTTAAATATGCAATTATGGGGACGTATTATGGTTCAGTCGCTCTGTTGCGATGCGCTGTAGTAGCTCGACTCGTGACTGTGAATAAATGATTTGGAGAAATAAGGAGCCGAGGTGTCAGAAAAATACATTTACAGAGGAAAGTGTTGTTGCGTATTAGTAAATGATTTATTGAAATCTCATATTCAGGACTAAGCAAAGATTTTATTGAAAACACTGAATCTTTTATGACAAATTTTAAAGATTTTCTCTGCTTCTGATAGATGAAGACTCCACCAGACCGGTCGGGAATTTCATTTGAGGTTGGAGCTTCACTAGAAGCCAGAGATCGACAAAAGAACTGGTCTGAAACACACACACAACTACAGTTCATATTAACTATATATCTTTTTTCAGATTTTGACATCCTGGAAATCATTAAGTATATGCTTGTTCAAGTTTATAAATATAAACTACCAGCTTATCAGTAAGCTAGGTTGAAGGTTAAGTGAGTTGTTTATGAGAGATAGGAAATGAGCCACACTGGGGTCAGTTTTACACAAAGTGCTGAGAAAAACTGTGTGACAGTGTATGTTTTAGTTGATGGATGTTGTTTAATTCTGTTTAGGATACTAGCAAGCACTAAAAGAATGCTGTCATCATTTTATTATTTGATACTGTTAAATATAAAAAATTCCAGGTAATCAGCAGTATAACACATGAAGTTCAGCCCACCTTCAGAAGAACAATGCTGTTAGATTAAGTCTTTGAAGGTTTTTATTTAAATAGAAATGTATGCACCTCTGTAAACAAAGTGCTTGTCATCTGGTCAGGTACGCAGCCACCATCGAGAAGATCGACTTTGACAAAGAGCGCATCCTCGTTCATTACCGTCAGTGGAGTCGTCGTCATGACGAGTGGTTTCACTGGAGCTCCCCGTACCTGCGGCCACTGGAGCGGGTCAGCCTGAGGAGACAGGGCCGGAACCCACCGCAGTCTGAACCGGTACATAAAACACAGTATGAACTAGTACATAAAATACAGTCTGAACCGGTACGTAAAACACAGTCTGAACCGGTTCATAAAACACAGTCTGAACCGGTACATAAAACACAGTATGAACTAGTAAGGCAAGGCAAGGCAAGGCAGTTTATTTGTATAGCACATTTCATGTACAGGACAATTCAAAGTGCTTTAGTACATAAAATACAGTCTGAACCGGTACGTAAAACACAGTCTGAACCTGTTCATAAAACACAGTATGAACTAGTAAATAAAATACAGTCTGAACCGGTGCATAAAACACAGTATGAACTAGTACATAAAATACAGTCTGAACCGGTACATAAAACACAGTCTGAACTGGTACGTAAAACACAGTATGAACTAGTACATAAAATACAGTCTGAACCGGTACGTAAAACACAGTATGAACTAGTACATAAAATACAGTCTGAACCGGTACATAAAACACAGTATGAACTAGTACATAAAATACAGTCTGAACCGGTACGTAAAACACAGTCTGAACTGGTACGTAAAACACAGTATGAACTAGTACATAAAATACAGTCTGAACCGGTACATAAAACACAGTATGAACTAGTACATAAAATACAGTCTGAACCGGTACATAAAACACAGTCTGAACTGGTACGTAAAACACAGTATGAACTAGTACATAAAATACAGTCTGAACCGGTACATAAAACACAGTATGAACTAGTACATGAAACACAGTCTGAACCGGTACATGAAACACAGTCTGAACCGGTACATAAAACACAGTCTGAACCGGTACATAAAACACAGTCTGAACTGGTACGTAAAACACAGTCTGAACTGGTTCCTAAAACACGGTCTGAACCGGTTCCTAAAACACAATCTGAACCGGTTCTTAAAACACAGTCTGAACCGAACTGAACTGAACCTACATACTGATTTTCAGCACCAACATCAATTGAATTTAATAATTCTATAAAGCATGTTGTTAAATAAAGCTTTGGGGATGTATTTACTCTTCATGTTTTATATCTACCCTTTTGTCTCTGTTGTTCTTATATTAACTTCCTGTCTGAAATGATACACCCAAAATAAATTAAGGATATCTTCACAACTACAAGGGCTGTTTGTATAATCTTGGTCTCAACAAAATGCTGAGACATGTGAGATTATTACAAAAGTGTCAGAATCAAGACTGTCAGAGTAAAATCACCTGGGATGCAGTAGAAAATGTAAATGATTATCTCTTCCTAAAAGAAAACATTACTTTCAGTGAAAACCAGAGGATAGAATACCAGTGGAGTCTTTTAGCATGTTGGAGCTACATTAAAGCGCATTAGGTGATAAAAGCTGTTGCTGCTTTCTGGTTTTACTAATCAAGATGGGAATTGTTAAACAAGAAGCCGACAACACGAGTTAAGCTAATTTTAACTTGACTGTTGGTTTAGCTTCGTCCACAGTGTCCTGGCAATCTTTCTGATGAGGATGACATAGACTAGACTGGACTCCTACGAAGAGTCTAGACCAGTGGCCCCCCACCCCATGATCCCGCTACCCCATGCGCTCCAATGCTTGCAAAGAAACATACAAAAAATGTCCTATAAAATAGTCTTTAGTTAACTGGCTGCTACTTCATTAACTATAATTAAAACCATGTCAGTGGCAGAGGGAATCGGTTCCTCTGCTCCAGTGTGAGGCGTTTTAAACCAGGAAACCGCAAACTCGCAAACTACTTCAGGTAAGTTGAGCTTTCGATGAGATGGATGCGGTTTAGTTAAACAGCTCTGCTGTATACAATAATTTAGTGGTAAAGTAAGACGTTTCACACTGTCAGATGCTGATATTTTGAGACAAACGACACACTGTGGTCTCTTTTCTTTACCCACCATTGACCATTACTTGACCATTACCTGGTCAAGCCTAGGGCAACATATGCCCCATTATGTTTTTTTTTTTTTTTTGCCCATTGGTACTTTCAGAAATTTGTCCATTTATTGCTAGCAGTGCAAAAACTAAAGTTTTTTTTTAGCCTTGCTGTGCCCCCCAGTGTCATAACACCATCGCCCAGTTCAGGAACCACTGATCTAGACCATGATAGCATGAAACAGCCGATCACTGCTTGTTTACAGTACCATCCACATTCCAAGAAGTTGTAGACTTCCAAGATTATCCATGTTTTCATCTGTTTGGCAGCGTGGAAGCTTCAGATAGTTCCAGATATCTGGAGCTGAACTGATGGGCGTTTAAAGCTGAGGCTCCGTTTACACCACAACGCTAAGACAGCTAAACGCAAAAGTTTTGTTGCATTCTGGCCTCTTGTTTACACGGAAACAGTTTTGGGTGGATAAAACCGCAATGATTTGACAACGACCTCCAGAGTGACATTTTCTCACAACGCAAGGCGAGTACCGTCAGTGTAAACTGAAATCTTTTGGCAATGAAGACGTATTTGATAATGGTAAATTATATAGCACTTTTCTATTCCTCTTGACCATTTAAAGAGTTTTACACTGCATGTCACATTCAGCCCCACAGACACTCATACAGCACCATGCTGTACAGACTAAATGCTTTTTTGCTCTAAAACCTTCATTCTCTGAAAGACACATCAGGCGATGCGAGGTTCAGTGTTGAACTTGGTGTCCGGGGAAGGCTGCAGTCAAACCAGACTTTCAGGTTGGATGATTGCTCCTGAGCTTCACCTGCCCCCAATTTCATCTCGCACTTGCGCACTCAGACCCTGCTTAACATGCGAAAGCATAAAACCAGCATGGTTTCTGGATGGGGTGGGGCAGGGGGTCCGTGGCTTTTCAGTGTTTGCATGGAAGGGGGCTTCAAGGAAAATAGGTTGGGAATCACTGGCATCGACCACCACTTTATTCACTATGTGAAGACATTTGACTGAATGCCAATAATTTGCCTGATACTGTAGCAGAAACACTAAAGACCAATGACATTTAAGTTCTGGGTAGTTTTGGTTTTGGCTGGCTGGAACGGCTGCATCTTCATACCTTCTATCTCTGTGTCTGCTGGACTCCATTTTTTTTTTCTTTTTGTTTCAGATGTTTGTTTCGGGTACAAAGGTTCTGGCCTGTTGGACCGACTGCCGCTTCTATCCGGCCAAAATCCTCAGAGTCAACAAAGATGGTGAGACTCAACTTTGATGTTTTACTCCAGGTTTTATCTTGCTGCACATTGGAGCTGAAACAATCAGCTGATCTACTGACAGAGCTTTCCAAGTAAAATCTTCTCTCTTTTCTTTAAGGTATCTTTAAGTGTTCTCCAGATTTTTATTTATGTTTTATGAGGAGAAACTTCAGAATTTGAAGCTCACATTTTTCTGTTATTAAAGAAAGTTTCCTGATCAATCAGTGTCATAATTAGGAAGAGACGCTGAAGTTGGGGGCTGAAGGAGTATGGTTTGATTCTAAGGTCACGTCCACATGGAGATGATATCAGGTGTTTCCTCTAACGTTTGTCATTGCTTGGATGTTATGTCCACATGAAACCAGCAATTTGGGAGCCAGAAAATGTTCATTTTTGAAAATTGGTCTCAAAATGAATAAATCTGAAAACACCATGTTTACAGCCAATACGCATCTTTCCTGAACCGATGATGCCGCAGTCCTGCTTCTCCCTTCTCCCTGCATGCACAAAGCCAACAGCTACAACATTGGAGTTGTTTGTGCTGCAGAAGCTACTGATCATGAAATGGATAATACAGCAAAATCTGTAAAAATCTCAAATCCACACAAATCTTTCTTTTAGCTCTCTGCCATCTATTACAGTGATGTGTGAACTATCGATACCTTAGATACTAGCTATTTTTTCTCTAGAAGCAATTTTCATGTTAAAATTTTTATTTTTTACATCATTTAAAATAGTTTATCATTAACTGGAATACAGTTGGAAGTAACTGTAGAGGATCAGGATCGTTGGTAGGAACCGCTTTTTCTTCCGCCTGTCATGGTCATATATAAAAATAAAGCACAGCAGTCGCTCACAGTGCTCACCCTGTCTGAAGCTCAGTCAGGTGTGGAGCTGAAGAGCAACAGGGCTGTATGATCTGTGCTGGATGACATAGAGCAGGCATGTCAAACTGGTCCAGCAAAGGGCCGTGTGGCTGCAGGTTTTTGTTCCAGCCAGCCAAGAGCACACAGTTTGACCAATCAGCTGTCTGAAGACTGAGATCAGTTGATTGAATCAGTCAAATCTGGTGTGCTGCTGCTTGGTTGGAACAAAAACCTGCAGCCACACGGCCCTTTGCTGGACCAGTTTGACATATGTGACATAGAGGTTTCCATAGCAACACCACAAGCATCCTTAAACATCTGTGAATCATCAGAACACAGAATTTAATGAGGTTATGATCAGGTGATCCAAAGAGCAGGACTATCAGGTACCATCAGCTACTATCAAGTACCATCAGCTACTATCAGGTACCATCAGCTACTATCAAGTACCATCAGCTACTATCAGATACCATCAGCTACTATCAGATACCATTAGCTACTATCAGGTACCATTAGCTACTATCAGGTACCATTAGCTACTATCAGGTACCATCAGCTACTATCAAGTACCATCAGCTACTATCAGATACCATTAGCTACTATCAGGTACCATTAGCTACTATCAGGTACCATTAGCTACTATCAGGTACCATCAGCTACTATCAGGTACCATCAGCTACTATCAGGTAATATCAGGTACTATCAAGTACCATCAGCTACTATCAGGTACCATTAGCTACTATCAGGTAGGGCTGCACGATTATGACCAAAATAATAATCACGATTATTTTGATCAATATTGTAATCACGATTATTAATCGCGATTATTCACTGTGTTTGGAAAAACATGTATTTTTATTGCACCAATTATAAACAAACTACTTTGCAACAATTTTTTGTGAAAAAGTAAACTTTAAATTAGAATAGATGATAAATAATGCAATAAATACATTTACCATTCATTTTTGAGAAGTTAATGTAAATTTTGGGGCTACAAAAGATGCTAAATCAAGAGCCGTTTGGGAGCCAAAAGAACCGGTTCTCTGAAAACTAGTAATGGATGCTGGTGTGGGAGGGATGTTGTGAGAAAGGCAAACATTGAAGAAAAGACAACATAAAAATGTTTAGAACAGTAAAGAAATAATAAAAATTTAATTCTTCAGTCAATATTTTCTTTGTTTTTTAAGTTTAATTTTATTAAGTGTAATGTTTTTTTTAATTAGGAGTCTGCAACATGTCACAACACTTTTTAAATGTTAATGTCGACACTCTTCATTAATAAACATTAATATCTGACGGTAAGCCAGCGCGGGACCAGCCAGCAGCAGTTAAGTACGTTTCATTTTCAGCCTGGTCATGAGACAGATCTTCTCCTGCTCTGAGTCCAGCTGCTGCGTGAGGACCAAGCCTGTTCTGAGTGCTTCTGGACGGGGGAGGGGTCGGAGCACCCCCCCCCTTGTTGAAGAGTGAACTATACGCTCTTTCACGTCAGTCTCCAAAAGTCTCCAATATCACCAGAAAAAGTCGTTAGATTAGTCGCTAGTCGTTTTTTGAAAATAAGTCGCTAGAGGTGAGTGAAAACTAGCAACACTGAGTACAACTAGCTGCCGACTGTAAAAGGTGCACGCCCTTGTTCTTTAGGCAGCTTAATGAAGCTTTGGCCTCGCGTTCGCCCCCTGGTGGTTGGCCGAATGCAGGTTGAGAATGTGTGTGATCAGAGAAGCAGCAGAGCTGCGTTTTTAATGTAAATATCGCTGACGATCAGGTTCATTTAATTGTGGCCACCAAAATCGTGATCACGATCAAAATCCGATTAATTGTGCAGCCCTACTATCAGGTACCATTAGCTACTATCAGGTACCATCAGCTACTATCAGGTACCATCAGCTACTATCAGGTAATATCAGGTACTATCAAGTACCATCAGCTACTATCAGGTACCATCAGCTACTATCAGGTACCATCAGCTACTATCAGATACCATTAGCTACTATCAGGTACCATCAGCTACTATCAGGTACCATTAGCTACTATCAGGTACCATCAGCTACTATCAGGTACCATCAGCTACTATCAGGTAATATCAGGTACTATCAAGTACCATCAGCTACTATCAGGTACCATCAGCTACTATCAGGTACCATCAGCTACTATCAGATACCATTAGCTACTATCAGGTACCATCAGCTACTATCAGATACCATTAGCTACTATCAGGTACCATTAGCTACTATCAGGTACCATCAGCTACTATCAGGTACCATCAGCTACTATCAGGTAATATCAGGTACTATCAGGTAATATCAGGTAATATCAGATACCATCAGCTACTATCAAGTACCATCAGCTACTATCAGGTACCATCAGGTACCATCAGGTACTATCAGGTATTATCAGGTACTATCAGGTAATATCAGGTACCATTAGCTACTGTCAGATACCATTAGCTACTATCAGGTACCATCAGCTACTATCAGGTACCATCAGGTAATATAAGGTACCATCAGCTACTATCAGGTCCCATCAGCTACTATCAAGTACCATCAGCTACTATCAGGTACCATCAGCTACTATCAGATACCATCAGCTACTATCAGGTCCCATCAGCTACTATCAGGTCCCATCAGCTACTATCAGGTACCATCAGGTAATATAAGGTACCATTTGCTACTATCAGGTCCCATCAGCTACTATCAGGTACCATCAGCTACTGTCAGGTACAATCAGCTACTATCAGATACCATTAGCTATTATCAGGTACCATCAGCTACTGTCAGGTACCATCAGCTACTATCAGGTACCATTAGCTACTATCAGATACCATCAGCTACTATCAGGTCCCATCAGCTACTATCAGGTACCATTAGATACTATCAGATCCCATCAGCTACTATCAGGTACGATTAGATACTATCAGGTCCCATCAGCTACTATCAGGTACCATCAGGTAATATTAGGTACCATTAGCTACTATCAGGTACCATCAGCTACTATCAGGTACCATCAGGTACTATCAGGTTAGGCTTAGAGGGAGAAATGTAAAGCTGTGAACCACGGATGCTAAATTTTAGGAAAGGGATTTTCATCTGTCTGGTGCAGAGGCTGGTGTCATTAAATATTCAGTACTGGTAATGAAACAACCATTTTGGGATTTTAGAAAATAAAAATACGCCTGAAAAATATTCCATTCCAATATATTAACTTTTTGTACAAATTATCGGACCGGCTTGGTATCGCTGATTCTGGCTTGCATTTTACTTAGTATAGTATTGGAAAGAAAATCAGTGATATCTGACATCACTAATCATCTGTATGGTTGTATGCATGCTTGCTCCATGTCTTCTCTGTTTTAGTGGTTTTTCTGTTGCAGCGTGTAGCACCACCTACAGGACTGGAAGTTATACTGCAGCGTTTTCACTGCTTTATGGAAAACTTTATTTAAAGTGAAATCGGTTCCATCTCCGTGTGGATGTAGCCTATAACAAAATGTGGACATTGTTCACACGAGCTGTTAACACGGTCAAAAAGAAAAGAACATTTTTATTTATTTATTTACTTTTCCTCTTTTATTTCTTGTCCTTGTGTTTTTTCCACCACTGTCATGTGTTTAATGCTGTTTATGTTAAAACCAAGCGGCAACCTCCACCTGTAAAATATGAAGCCTTTGTGGAAGTGCAAAAAATTGCAGTTCACCCCTCATCCACTAGGGGCTGACTCCAAAACAGAGCAAATCCCCATAGACTCCCATGTTAAAAAGGCCAACTACACAACAGAAATAAACATGTTTAAAGCCTGGTACAAAAATCTGTTTTAGGATTAATAGTTCAAGTTTACCTTCATGACAACTGTGAGGGGGGTGCAGTTTTTCTAACTCATCTGCTTGGATGTTTTTTAACTTGAAATTCAGCATAATTAGGGCCATGTCCTTTTGATTGACAGGTATCCAATATTTGCAGAAAGAAGGGAGAGTGCAGCACAACCGCGGTTTGTAACTAACAGCCTGCCTTAGCTTTAGCCCGTCTAGCTGGTTAGCTACTGTTGCTCGGGGTTAGCTCGGTTAGCTTTTAGCTACAGGCAGCTTGGACATTGATGGTAGTCAATCATCCACCTTCAGAGTCCCAATCTCAGCTCGATCTCTCTGCACGTTTTTGGATTTTACTGGACTAATGACACGCATGACACTACCAAGATGGCAACATTGGGAACGCCCAACAAGCTTCACTTTTGCTTTTCAGAAACCTACGAGTGATGTCACGGAGGCTCCGTCCTTTATATACAGTCTGTGGTTAAAACGCTGATGTGATGTTGTATCTGAAGTCAATCCTTTTGTTATGACTTTATCGTGTGTGTGTGTCTCAGACTCCTACACGGTGCGATTCTTTGATGGTGTGGTTCGGACTGTGAAGCCCACGAAGGTCAAACCCTTCCAGAAAGTAAGAAACACCGCAAGCTGATTGGTCCTCATCTGCTTCATCACTTTACAGCTACTGCAGTGCTAAATGTGTGTGTGTGTGTCAGAAGTCTAGATCTGAGAAGAATGCTGTGGGAAGTGAAGGATGGGAGGAAGGGGAGAGTGAGGAAGAGGAGGAGGGTGAAGGAGAACTGAAAAAGGAGGAGGAAGAGAAAAAGGCAGATGAGAAGGTGTCATCAGAGGAGAAGGAAGGAGCTGAGGAGGGGGAGGAGGAGAGAAAGACAGAGCCTTCATCCTCCCATCCACCACAGAAGAAGAAAGCAGAAGACAGTAAGTCAAGTGACCCCTGACCTCCACAGTTCAACATGAAGAAGGTTAGTTTATTCTAAAAGCTAACTTGTTTTTCAGGCAGAAGGAGTGGAGCTCAGAATCAGCCAATAGAAGCTGACTCCGCCCTGGCATCACTTCCTAACCCCCCCCAAATCGACCGAGGTACCCATCGTTTTACACACACACACACATGCACACACACACGCGCGCGCGCACACAACAAAACACCCTTGAGAAAATTTTGATTGTAATCAAGTGGAATAATCTGCCAGGACAGACAGACAGATAAATCTGACAGTGAACTAGCTAGTTCTCCAGGGGAAAATATTAGATCCTACACTCCAGATGTTTGCAGACAGCAGGAAGCAGCAGTGCTAACATGTAGCATAGCAACATGACAGGGAGAAACTTGGCTAAAAGCCTCTACCAAGCATTGGCATCCAAACCAAACACAGTTCAAACTCCAAGCAGATAAATAGGAATGTAAGAAAACCAAGAGAACAGCTCTGTCCACTTCTGCTAAGTCCTCCACTTCAAGCAAACCACACAAACAAGGAGTCGTATGACTCTGCCGATTACAAAGATGTCTGTCTCATCATGGTGGGACAGAAACTCTGGAGCTAGCAGCCAGAACCAGGTGGTGAAAAGTTTGGTTCCAGCTCTAAAAACTCTGCTAATGTTTCTCCTATGACTCTGCCTTAGTTTGAAATGAACCATGAAGGTCCTGCTGGTTTCCATGGAGATGAAGGAGGTTTTATAATGAAAGATTCACTCCTTCTATCATAGACTAACTTGGTCTTCACTT
Organism: Melanotaenia boesemani; assembly: GCF_017639745.1. NCBI lineage: Eukaryota > Metazoa > Chordata > Actinopteri > Atheriniformes > Melanotaeniidae > Melanotaenia > Melanotaenia boesemani. The sequence continues at coordinate 31,895,889 of NC_055694.1, read as the reverse complement.
CTTTCTGGACCCTCATGGTGTTTCTAAGGTGAATGTGGGGCTAACCCTGGATCCTCCTGTTTCTGACCATTGATAGACGTGTCTATCATCATCATCATCGGCCGATGGCTTCCTGAGATATTTACCTGTGTAACGCCTCTATTTAAACTAACTATGTTAGCTCCTACTTTAGTACCGTTCCTCATCAGACATCATTCCTACAAGAACTGGGCTGCTGTCCTCTTGTTGTCATTGAAAGGAAGAGATAACCATTTACAGTTTCTACTGTGCTCCAGGGGAATTTATTCTGACACAGTAACACATAAGTTGATTCTGAAACTTCTGTAGTAAAAACACAAATAAATATAGGTATATAGATAGGAAGACTTTATGTAAGTGATGGTACTATGATAATGCAGCATGGTGATTACAGGTTAAGTAAGAGGAAGAAATTCATGGACAAGATAGTGAAACTGCCGTGTAGATGTGTGTCTTATAAAAAAGAGTGATTATGAATGGGAGGAACGATCTCCTGAACCTTTCTTTATGAGAGCTCCTGCCTCTCCAGTAGGTTTAGTGGGTGTGAAGGACTGTTCATAATGGAAACCAGTTTGTTCAGACATCTCGTGTCTCTGACTGTCTCCAGGTTGTGTCCAGTGATCTTACTAAAACCTCCTGAATAAGAAAAAAAATTCTAGGCTTTAGATAAGTGAGAAATATCTTAAAACAATGAGTAAAACACTCATTTCAAGTCCTTTATTAAGTAAATAAAAAAGCTCAAAACTATCCTGCTTCTTTCAGAGTTGTTTCTTTCTCACTTAAAATTAGAACAACTAAACTAGATGATTCTTCTGAGTTCAGGAATCGCTATTAATAGTTTTTTCCTTAAAAATGTGACACGAATTTACATAATGAAATGAATTATAATGGATTTTAATAAAGTTGGGGTGAGTTTTTTACCACTTGTTTCAAGATCTTTTTCACTTGTTTAAAGCCTAGATATTTTTTCTTATTTCAGGAAATTTTACCCAATCTAATTATCTTGCTGCATTGGCAGATTATCTCACTTTGTTATAATCTGAATCTCCTCAAGTTAAGTGGGTTTCCTCCCCATATATAAGATACCACACATTTGCAGTGTGTTTGAATTGGTACTGGAAGGTCTTGAAACAACTTTCCACAGCTAAAATTTGGTGTGAAAGATACAGCCTGATCTCATACAGATGATAGAATCTAACCCAATATGCGTGTAAAATAATCAATTTTAGGATTTAGTAACTTAAAAAACTCTCAAAACATGATTACTAACCTTATACATCCTGCTGCAAACAAGTGATAAAAGCCTCTCTCATTCTCTGGATATAAGGTTGTGAGGCTGGGTTAGATGGCTAGCCGTTGCAGTGTGTTTGTAGCAGTTAAGCTAACAGCTTCTCTGTGTTCCTCAGATGTTCTGTTGGAGCGTCAGGCCCACCTGCCCACCACGCACAAGTTCAGCAGAGAGCCTCGTAAGCACCTTCACCCTTATACACACGTATACACATGGAGCTTTCTGCAAAGTTTCACTTTTTCAGTGTTCCATCCATTTTTTTTTTTTTGTTCCTCTCTCAGTGTACCGGGTCATAAAGAACCAGCCTCCTCCGATTCTGTCCATCGAGCTGGACCATAACCCCTTCAAGTGCCTGGCTCCCGGATGCTCCAAATCATTCAGGAAGGCCAGTCTGCTGCACTACCACATCAAGTACTACCACTCCGAACAGCAGCTTGATGGAGGCCGCGAGCCGGAGGTGGCAAGGTCGGTTCTGATCCTGCAACAGGAACTTTACAGCTTCAGTGGACTCTTAACACTCACAGGTCTCCATGGTGTCGTTGTAGGAGGAAGCGGTCTTCTTCCGAGGGGGCCGACTTCATGCCAGGCAAGAGGACCGAGAACCAGACTGGCAGCTGTCACCGTGACGACAGTGAGCAGAGCATCATGGGAGCAGGTGGGGCGGCGTTCATGTGCACACAGTCTGACGTGAGCATCTTTATCAATAACACAGTCTGACTTCTGTTAGCAGAGGTGAAGAAGGATGGAGGGAAGGAGAAACCAGGAGGACAGGACAGGAAGGAGAGGAAGCACTTCCTCAGAGTCAAGCTAAAGAAGAAGAAAAAGAAGAAGAAGAAGAAGAAAAGTCAGCTAACAGATAACAGTCAGTGTGCAAACAAACTGCTGCCTCTCTGCTTTCTGTCATCATTAGAAGATCTGATGTTTAAAGGAAGTCAGAAACACGTGTTGGTGGTATCATGGCCGCCGCTGGAGAGGAAGACCTGAATATTTACTTTGACATGCTTCAGTTCTCCTGGTTTACCAACGTTTGAATGAAGCCGAATGAGTCCTTTCTAGCCTGGGAGTGATTTTCTAACTCTGGCCTGTTTTTTATCTGATTTTCTGTTCATCTTGTTGACATGAAATCTCAGTAAAAACATACAAATAACAGCTGGAAAATAAACACTGTGTTTATTATGTAACGTCTTTCTTTCTGCAGGACTCGGCAGCAGCGATGATGAGAGTTCAGACAGACCTCCCATCACTCTGAAGCTTTCACACCCACATGGTTAGAGCTCTCTCACACACACACACACACACACAGAAAATAAAAATGTTTCTAAACAACTATCGGGCTCCAGACTAACTTTTAGCATTGGTTGCACTGGTGTGTCTGAATTTTAAAACCGAGGTGCATGGAGATTTTCCCAGCATTCCTCTCAGCACTGCATTTTAATCCATTTCCAGGATTTCCTTTTAATCGTTACACGTATACATTGATGGTTATTTAAATTATTGGGAACCATAATGAGGTTCAGAAAAACGTTCATCTTTATTTGAAGCATGAACGTTAAATAGAAAGAAAGCTTATAAACAGCTTCACTGCTCTGAATGTAACAAAACATTTAAAGCTCTGAGGTGGATCGTGATGCTGTGCTGCTCCTGGACAAATTTCCCTCCTTCGGATTACATTTCATCCGTTTTTTTCCTGTTAATCAACTGCTTGGACTTGAATTTCCTGGCAGGGGGTTCTCTTCAGCGATATTATATGGCACATTTGTGGCTGCTCAACCAAGTTTTGTTGTTTTTTTTTTTAATACACAACAGTTTCTACGATTGATAGATCTGTCGGCATTGATTGGCATGTGTTTCCACGGATCTTCTCCCGGACGGCCTCCACGTGCAGCTCAAACATCTAGGATGAGTTTGATGGAGGCTGTTCTGGTTTCCTGCCAACGCTCATTGTTTATTAGCCAGTAAATTCTCAGTCTGCTTCACCAGAAACTGTTTTCTCATCATTTCTAGAGCCGCGTAGCGTTGGCTTATTTTTTTTATAAATGATGTTTCTCTTGCTTAACATCTGGGCGAGACTGGAGCTCTGTCAGTTCAGGTGAGAGCTCTAGAGGTCAAAATTCCTTTATCTCTCATCTGGCCTTCTTTTATCTCAAGAACCAGGAAAAACTCTTAAACTAGTGGAGATAACGGGTCACACACACATAAGAGCAGCATTTTCCACATTTTACAGCTGATTCCTGTTTCATGTTTCTTCGTTGGTTCTTTGTCCCAGTTAAGTCAAATGTCCGTTCCCATGTAACTGGACAGTCAGCAGATCTTCCTCGGCTACTCACCAGGCGTGATGCAGACGGGTTAAATTATGGGAAAATATTACTCATTTAGCAAACGTGTGTCATAATGTACAAAGTTTCAAGAGATGTTTAAAAGGTTTGATTGCTGATTTGTAATCTTTGATGTATCTGTGTAATCATTTAGACATTGCTTTGTTTTCGCCATTTGGATGCTTACTTTTATAGCAAAGCATATTTTCTTTAAGATCTCATCTATAATGTTCTCTTATAGTTGTTCTGTTATAGGTGGAGGCTTGATTTGGGCTTTATTTCCTCCTCCTGCTCTTTATCATCTGTTATTTGTTTTACTTTTTTCCATTGTATACTTTAATTGTGCAAAATAAAATGAAGAATGAACAAATTCTCACCTGTATCGCTCTTCATCGGACTGGATGTCTGATGTTCGCTGGTCACAACTGAGGAGCAGAGAGAAGAACCACCTCCTCTTTGCCTTTAATTGGCTTTTTATAACAGTGTCTTTCTCTGAGCTGGTGTAAGGAGGGAATGAACACAAAATACGCAGACAGACGTTTGGGGGGATAAAAGTCCTCCATCCAGACCTGTGACATGTTAGGCGCACTGGTGCGACCAAGATGAAAAGTTGTACTCGACAAAGTTTCGGTCACATGTACAAAGTTCTGTGAAACGTCTTGTTTGGAGTTTTTTTGGTCTCATTTTAAGACCTGATTTCTGATTAAATTTGGGTTTTACTTTTCCTTTCAGTTGATGACGGCAGCGATTGGTCAACGCTGACAGCCGAGAGCGGAGAGGACACGTCCTCTTGGCCGGTTACTATGGAGACAGATGAGTGCGAGGTGGTGAGGTGTGTGTGTGAGGTGGATGAAGAGAACGACTTCATGATCCAGGTGAGGCGTGTTTAGAAAAACAATGTTTAGAAGTGGAACTAAGACCAGCAGCTGAGGCGATGAAGGGTTTTTATTTAGCTGCTTTAGTTTGGGGTTTCGACTGCTTGTCGTGTGGTTGTTCTGCTAACACATCCATGTACTTATGTATCTGAGCTGTGAGTGGTGGAGAGGGGTCTGTATGTGTGATGTCCAGCCTGTCTTTGTGTCTCTGCAGTGTGAGACGTGTCTGTGCTGGCAGCACGGCACCTGCATGGGTTTATACGAGGACAACGTCCCGCACAACTACATCTGCTACTACTGCAGACAGACTGCAGGTAGGACTTACGCTCGCTCTCCTCCCTTATTTATATATTACACAGCTTTCCATCAGTCTGGTGGCAGTTTAATCTGTCCGTGTTGTGAATTCCCTCCTCATATGACCAGGTTTCAGTGTCTGAGCCAGATGAACGAATGAAAACTCTTTGCTTCCTCGCGCCACCACTTTAAGACATGATTGTTAACTTTATTTCATTTCACAACAAAACAAGATGTTATCAAATAACTTGACCTCTGGAAGGACTTGTAGGATTTCATGTGGCGCTGCAGAGACAAAGTCCTCAGGTGAAATAAACATCACATACGTCCCATTAGACAGTTTAACACCCAGATCCTTCTGAAAACTCAACCCTCCCCACTTCCACTCCCTTAGGAAGGTCCCGCCAGTCAAAGTTGCCTGGAATGAACACAGCAGCCACTTCTCAGAGCACTTTTATGAATTTGGGTACATTGACACCAGGACAGTCCGGGGGACATGATTGAGCCAAGAATACAGAGAGATGTCTCATCTTTCTTTGGTTTGTTTTTACAATGCAAACAAACCAGGACCCCCGGTCTTCAAGCAGACCAGAATTTACCCCTTTGTACGGGGGTATGTTTCTATCTTTAATCAAGAGCGTAACTTTTTGCTTTGAGAGCAAGATTTCTGGTTTTCATGCTCAAATATCATCTTTCTCTCTCCCTCAAAACTCTGCTCTCACACTCAGAAAGTCCCTCTTGCTTTCACCTATATCATTTTTCTTTTCAGACCTCTGCGCTCAGACTTGGTGTAATGTGTGATTTTAGAGGTTCGTGGTGGTCGGCAGATGAAACACACAAAGTCAGAGTGCTAGAATAAATGTGTCAGGTTTATTCCCCGCAGCTCATGACACTCATCATTACATCTCAATGGGTTCAGCCTTATAAGCATAGCATAGCTTGCCCTACCTTTGACACGGACTGGAGAGCCAACAATCCCGGTAGAGTGGCTTAGAAAACCCCGGCTGGGCGTTCGTATACGTAACCCGCAGCAGACTCTACCGAGATGTGGGATTTCCCCGTCTTTATACTTATTTAGAAAAACACAACATCGCATGAGAGAGAGGATGGCCGGTCCTTTCCCACAGGCGAGGATGAGTCCTGAGATCCTGTCTTGTAAACATATTTACAAGACACCCTTTTCTCACCCTTCCAAAGATAGGCAGTTACACAGGCACCAAAACAAGCAGAATAATATAACAAAAACAGTATACAGGTGGTCACTTGGGACAAAACAAGCAGTTATATAACACCAATAGTATACAGATGGTCATTTTAGGACACAAATTAGATATTCCCATATCATTCCACCTCTGGCCTAAAATGGCCTTAATTCATAAAACCTTCACCTTCCCAGATAACATCATCATCTTCAGTATGGCCAGGAGCATGTTGATACTCCTGGCAGATAGTATTGACCCAATGACACACGAAATCTAACAACTCCATTCGCGTGGCATATACATCATTGTGCACCCATCGATCTTGATTACTCCAGTGCATATAAGTGAACTGATCTACATCAGTATCTGTATCCACAGTTACATGATAACACATCGTTCCATAAGGTCCATCTTCTGCTAAAATATGTATGTGCATCATCTTAAGGCAGTGTGATATATGGTCCTAGACAATCGTTGTTTAATCCGGCGTATATAAAGGCATGTTAATACATTGCATAGCGTCAACACACATAAAATAGCCACAAGAATCAATAATGGTGGAGCTACATATGTTCTAGCGGTGACAGACATTCCTGAAAAAATGTCCCACCAGTGATGAGCACTGTCCATCTCCACCATCTTTGCTGCATGCAAAACCTGTTCCCGGTTAACTAGAGTTGTTACTAAGGCACGGGTAACATTCTGAGAATGGCTAGACATAATATCTTTAAGATCACGGGAGCGAGACAGTGCACTTTGGAAACGCTCCAGAGAAATTCGCCATGGTAGGTGTAACACTTTCCACTGGACAGCCGTCAGATGAGATTCTGTGGTAAAGTTAGTCAACCTGTAAGTTACATTGTGCCAATGCCATAGGTGTAAACCTTTTAAACAACCTGAGAACGGTACAGTAGGCAACTGAGTATGGTTGTGAGTAGCTACGCAAAGGGTGTTGGGGCCCACTTGCCATAGCATGTCGCTAGCTGGTTCTATATACCATTCACACAGTGCCGTGTCTCCTGTAAAGCATGGATTTCTATACCCTTTAGATAAGAAGCAGGCTTGGCCTCGATCAGTAGTTTCACAGTCCGTCAGGTCATACGTGTGATTGGTTTGGGGACTAAACCATTCACCGTGAGTTCTCAAAAACATATACTTATTATGTACGATCAATGGTAATACCTGAAACTTACAGATGGTGATTACTTGAGTAACATTCCACTGTATCCAACTTACTGTACACATGGTCATATTACATCGAGTCTGTTCAGGTTTTATTTGTAACCATAAAGCATCAGATATATCAAACAATCGTCTCCATTCATTTGGGTTAGGTGTAGTTATTACCCGTACAAACCTCTCCTCCTGTAGTCGGGAATATATCACCTGTAAACCACACACAGTTGCATCAATAGCTTTGGTTACATTTATTAAAACATCGGCAGTGTCATTAAACAATCTAGTTTGCCATTTCAACTGTTGTTGTAAAATGATTGCAGTCTCTTTTTGTGGTCCTATAGGGACCGGCATCCAGTTCCCCAGGCGATGAACGGCCTGGCTAGCTTTATTTCCAGTGTTGGACAACATTGTCCAAGTGGTTTCTCCTGTTCGAACCACAGCGTGTGCTTTTTCCTGGCAGGTCGTCACCAGTGGAGCTGTATGATTTTTAATTACTAGTTCCTTTGGCAATGCGTCCACTGGGTAAATAAAAGGGTTAGTCCGATTATCTATGGTTGTAGCATTTCTTAACTGATAAATTGGCAATGTAACAGGCCTCATTGTTGTTGCGTTCCTCCAGCCCATTCGAAACTGAACCACTTCCTCCATCGACTGGTGGGGGGTCATCGCAGTGACAGTGAGGGCAGCTAGCAGCATGCCCCAGCAGGCAGCACCACCAGGTCTCAGGCGGGCCCTAGCGAGGATCCTTCTGCGTCCCCTCCTTATTGGATCTTCCGATCAACCTCCTCCACTCCCACTCAGACATCCACCAGGCACACCAGGCTGAAAGAGACACATGACTTCAGAAGAATATAGCACACAGCATTAGTCTTTTAAATCCAAATCCCCCTTGACCTCTAGTAGTAAACACCTGTGGTGTTGTTATTTCTTGCACCATTGTCATATTACATGGTTTTATTACCAGCTGAGCTATTTTGTCACCTTTAGTGACCACAAACGGTTCAGCAGCTATATTTACTTGTCAGGTCCAAAACCTGCTGAGCCGTGGCTCGCAGTGGAATTTAGCATCATTTTGTTTTTTTCCACATTTTAACACTTTCGCACCATGACCATTTGAGTGAGTGGTGTCACTCCTTCTGCAAGGGGTCTGTTATTAATTTGTTTAACCACCTCTGGTAAATTGCGCTTCCAATAATCTAAACTATTATCACCTGAGGCTTTCCTCAGTGAGGATTTTAATAATCCATTTAGTCTTTCAATTAACTCATAACTCATCTACCTCTGCCAGAGCCACGATCACACAACTGGACTAAGTCAACCACTTACTGCAACCTATAACTGTCGCTCTGATACTATATATCATATAATTATACAATATTTGTATCCTTTGCACATCATTCAACATTCTGTATCATCTTTGCACATCCTTTATTTACATAGTCATCATCTTGCCACTGCACTTTATCTGCCAATCCACTCTGGATTTCTATCTTTATTTTATTTCTATTTTTATTCCACTTTACTTATATTGTATATTTTACTTCTATTTTTTATTCCTAGTTTATGCCACTTATGACACTGGACTACTGTAACAACGCAATTTCCCTTCGGGGATAAATAAAGTTGTCTGTCTGTCTGTCTGTCTGTCTAACCCTGCTGCTTGTGGGTGATATGGAATGTGATAAATCCATTCTACATGGTTTTCCCATCTCCATACCATGTGACCTGTGAAATGTGATCCATTATCAGTTTGAATTTGCACAGGCATGCCATAATATTGTTCAATCATGTCTAAACACCTTAACGTTGCCTTTTGATTACTAAATTTACAGGGGTGAACTATCAATACTCCAGAATAAGTATCTACAGCAGTACATGCATATTTACAGTTCTGTGAGACTGGCAATGGTCCAGTAAAATCCATCTGCCAGATTTTCTAATTCTCTCATCATCCCTTGTACAGCAGAAGCAGGTCTGTCTACAGCATTTAACATTAATGTCAACACCAGGGGTCTGTAATGTGGAGGACTGGTTTTTATCAGCTGATCCCGTACTGATTTGGGCACATTCATATCAGCCCATGCATCAGCCGTTCCCAGAAACACTCCTTCCCTCATCATTAACTGAGCCATATCCTCAGTCTGGCGACGACGGGTCACTGGTTTTGCCTGATACCAGTCTAACCCTTCAGCCTCATCCCAGACATCCTCATCCCACTTCATGGGATCCCAACTAGCATCCTCCCGTACCCGTGCAGCCACGGTACGGACTTTGGCAGGGTCAGGACGGCGTGGCGGTCTCCTCCGCATTTGCCGCCGAGCCTGAGCCAAACCCACCAAAGCTTTGTTCAAACATTGATTCAGTGCTTCTTTCTCTGCCTGTATTTTCATTACTTCTTGCCTGGCTAAAGACAGCTGTGTTTCCAACTGTTCTTTTTCATCAGTTAACTTTTTACACTTCTCCTGCGATACACGCCATGCTGATGCACAAAACCACGCACGCCTCTGAACCCCCCCCAACGGGGATTTCAGAGGAACAACAATTTCTTTTAGCGCAGGCAATGCAGCCGCTAGAGAGCCGTCCTTTACAGCATCTCCCCACGGCTCGGGACGACCACCGCCGTCCCGCAGACAGAGCGCAACTTCGCTCCATTCGCCAGTCCAACCTGGCACATCAGATTGCTCCACGGCGGGAGACTTCTTATTCTGTTTCTTAAACATTTCTGCAGCCACCAAATAATATCAATTACAATTTATTAATTTATTAATCCTGTTCGTGACGCCAATAATGTAATGTGTGATTTTTAGAGGTTCGTGGTGGTCGGCAGATGAAACACACAAAGTCAGAGTGCTAGAATAAATGTGTCAGGTTTATTCCCCGCAGCTCATGACACTCATCATTACATCTCAATGGGTTCAGCCTTATAAGCATAGCATAGCTTGCCCTACCTTTGACACGGACTGGAGAGCCAACAATCCCGGTAGAGTGGCTTAGAAAACCCCGGCTGGGCGTTCGTACGTAACCCGCAGCAGACTCTACCGAGATGTGGGATTTCCCCGTCTTTATACTTATTTAGAAAAACACAACATCGCATGAGAGAGAGGATGGCCGGTCCTTTCCCACAGGCGAGGATGAGTCCTGAGATCCTGTCTTGTAAACATATTTACAAGACACCCTTTTCTCACCCTTCCAAAGATAGGCAGTTACACAGGCACCAAAACAAGCAGAATAATATAACAAAAACAGTATACAGGTGGTCACTTGGGACAAAACAAGCAGTTATATAACACCAGTAGTATACAGATGGTCATTTTAGGACACAAATTAGATATTCCCATATCACTTGGTCTCTTTCCCTCACATTCAGACACTTTCTCTGCTCTCAAAACTTCTGCTCCTGGATATTTTTTTCCTCTCTCTTGGGTTGCAGAAAGAGCTGTCTGTCAAACCTCCTCCAGCCAATAGAATACGAGCTAATACGCGCAAATATTCCTCACCTTCTTCAGGGTGCGCTTGTTTTATTTGACACAGTGACTCCACACTCTTAGTCCAGATTTTGTTTGAATATAAACTATTTAGTAGTGACTAATTATCATTTCAGTGTCTCATTAATAAAACAAATAAGTTGTTTCTAATAGTTTTCTACATTGTGCAGTGTAATAATAATGATTAGCAAAGAAAACTCAACATGTTACGTTTCTGTCAGAGGGGGCGGGGCTATTTTCAAAACTCAACAAATCCCGACCGCAAAGGCTCATGGGAGATGCAGATTCAGCTGAAATTTAACCTTTTTTTTTATTGCTGTGCTATAAATGTGAGTTTTCTGCTTTAATTCCTGTGTTATGTTAACAATTAGACAATGTTATAAAGTTCTGCCCTCTTTGAATTTTAAACTTGACACCATGAATGCAAAGGTACAGGGAAAAAATCCACCACCAGCGTCTAATTTTATACATCTCTGTCTCACAGAGACTCATTGTGGCTTTACCATATAGAGCAGGAGTGTCTAGCTGCGGTCCTCGAGGGCCACAATCCTGCAAGTTTTAAATGTTTCCCTGATCCAGTATACTTGATTCAAGTCAAATAACTCAGCAACAGCTTGTTGTCAAGTTCTGCCCGAGCATGTTGACCCATTAATCCGATTCAGGTTTGCTGCAGCAAGAAACCTCCAAAACCTGCAGGACAGCAGCCCTCAAGGACCGACTTTAAACTCCTCTGACTCAGAGTCTCAGACTAAACACTACCTTTTATAGCTGGATTGTAAACCTCCTGGACAGGATATAAATCCCTGTAAAACTTCTATAGATCACCTAAAGGGTAAAATATCCATCACAATTTACCCCAGAGTCACACACTTCCATTCCTGAGAACCCGATGATGGTAGAAGTGATAGCACTCAGGGGCGCCGGCAAGCTAGTGGAGTTTTTAGGAACGGAAACAGGGAAAACAGGCTGAGGTATGCAACATGTCACAAGAACTGGACTGAAATCAGTGGCAGCAGGTCTGATGGAGGGATGAATCCTCCCCAGAACCTGGACCTCAACATTACTGAGCTCTGAAAGTGTTAATTGCTACCCCACAGCCCACACATTTTTATGTTTTTGTCACATGTGGTAATTCTTCACATTATAAAGCTGAACATTTTTAGTTTAAAAATTCCTAAAATGCCAAAAATACATATACATTTCAACCAGCTGACTGAAACAGCTGCAGTTTGTACACACAGCTCTGCAGCTGACTGATGTTCGGTGTGTCCATCGTCTCTGTTTTCTTTCTCCAACACGCCTTCAGGTTGGAGGCGGGCCCAGCGTTTCCTGTCTGAACCTGATTTGCTGATCTCAGGTCACATGTTTGGCCTGTCATGTGTGAAGGAGAATTACTCTGAGATTAACGCCTCCAAGATCTCACACACCAGCAGTCTGCTAGCGCACACGCACGGCCTCAATCAAGTCCTCAGTGGGCTGCAGCTGAAAATCAGTCTGTTACAGTGAGTACGGCTCCAGCAGCAGCACGGCTCGCCTGAGTCTGCAGAGACATGTCTTCAGTCTCTCTGTCTGTCCTGCACAGCTCTCCATCTCACCCTGACCTGCAGCTGTGGAGGTTGCCATGGAGACAGGAGGATGGGCTGAGACTGACATCCAGCCCGAGAGGTGATCCTCCCATCTGTTACGTCAGTAGTGAGCACTGCTACCAGAAGCCCGGAGGATCATGGGAAAAAGCTGAGGAGACGGCTGCGGTGAAGCAGGAGGCCGACACGGAGGAGAAGGTAGAGACAGGAAGTGAATGAGCTGATGAGGTCTGTTCATAAGTCAGAATCAGTTCTAATGGATGTTCATCATTTTAATCCTTAAACTGCCCATTTTATAAAAACTCCAGTACAGTCATGTTGACCAAATCACACAAAGCTTCAGGTCTGATTTGAGGGTGTTGAGATCCAAACAAGAGGAGGCGTTTAACATGTTAAACCCTGTATATACCCATTTATATATATATATATATATATATAAAGTGTTGTTTCTTTTTATGTGACCCAAACCTGAAGCAAAAACACCTCATGGCAGCAGCATGAAGCTCCTGCTGTTGCTATGACAACACTGGCAACCAGCTGAGCTTCACTCTGCTGAATGTGGAACTATTTTTGCTTCTGATGCTCCAAATGTGTGAAAGTTACACTCAGAGCTACGTCATTACACAAAATTATAGAAAGAGGAAAGTTCAAAGGTTAAACTCTGTTTTTCCTCTTCAGGAGATCAAACCTGAAGGTGTTGACAAGCAGCCATGCGACGCCATCGAGGACTCGAATGCTGCCAAGCAACCAGACGCTCACGGAGAACTGAGCGTGAAACGGGAGAACCACACACTCGTGTACAGCGGCGAACACACACCAACACACATGGCGTCTGTGGCTGTGTGTCAGCTGAACCTGCTGGAGCACATCGAGTCTCTTCAGCACCAGATCTGCGCCAGGATGGACCTGATCGAGCGAGAGCTGGACGGTAATACATCATTTCATTCCTTACTTACTGAGATGTGACCAGCAGAAAAACTGTCACTGATCCACACACACACACTTGCTTGAGCTGCTTTTTGAAGAAGACCTAATGCACCAGGAGGGATAAAAACATGTTTGTAACTCATGTCTGACCTGGTAAAAGATTTAAATTATTGCGAATTATACTCTGTGGTTTCTTAAAGAAGTGAGGAATAATATCTTTCTATAGATATACATGCAATTATGGATGTATATGTACATATCTCTTAAATCGTGTTATATCATGCAATGTTAACCTGTTTTTATAGAATCTTTGACTGTGTTTGTCATTGGCAGGTCATGTGTACCATGTGACCATCTACCTGTCCACACAGAGGAGCTGCTGTTGTTTGTCTATTTATACACGAATTAAGCTGTTTCACAAACATTTTGCCACTTGCCCTGAAGAAGGCCTCTTGAGGCTGAAACGTGTTGTCATGGATATGTTTTTTTTATTAGATTAGCCATGAGGCAATAAAGGCTTATCTTCTTTAGTGCCTCAGTTATCTTTTTAATAGTAAATAAGATGAAAAGGTGATAGCTGCCAGAGTAAAATGTATAATATAAAAATATAGAACACACAACATTAAATTAGTATTTCGTTTATTATTTCTCTCCTTTAATAATACCAACTGGTGTTGTATGATACATTGCTGGAAAGCCTGATTAGTCACCTTTACAACGGGGTAGAACTTGTAAGGACTGTGTTTCTGTGGAACGAATAACACAGCTAAACATGTGGGGAGCACCCCCCTCATCCCCCCCCCAAACAAATGAGCTAAAATCCCTTGGGATCTCTTAACTGGTCCTCGATGGCCACCGTCCTGCAGGTTTTAGATGTTTCCTGCTCCAACACACCTGATTCAAATGACATGGATCCAACAGCTTGTCAGATTCTGCACATTGAACCATTTCATTTAAATCAGGTGTGTTGAAGCAGGAAAACATCTAAAACCTGCAGGACAGGAGGAGGCGTTTTCCTCTGCAGCCTGGGTTGTATTAGACAGGCTTTCCAACAAAGTTTGGTACAACGCGTGTTGGTTTTCAGAATTATAATTTAAATTTTACATCAAATTCATGAACTGTTGCATAAATTTATTTTTCATTTTATTTTAGTGATATTTATTTATTAATTCATTCATCATTCGCTCATTTTCTATACCGTCCATCCATTCATCCACTTTCTTTACCGCTTATTCCAGTTCAGGGCTGCAGGGAAGCTAGAGCCTATCCCAGAAATGAGCAGAGCAGGTAGCCAGTCCATCCCATTTATTTATTTTAAATTTAATTATTGTTTACTTCTGATCTGATTATTTTCAGTTCTCCAAACTTGAGCCCCAGAAGTTAAACTGGAATCGTTGTTGGCTCAGAAACACTCTGCTGGCTGACTGAAGAATCTGACCATAAAAATACAAATAAGTCTTTATTCTTTACATTGTTTGCTATTGTTTGATTTCACTAGATTAGATTATTTTAAAAAATAAATATATTTAAAATAGCCCACCCAGGTATTGACCGTATGTAAGAAATACTGATGTGAAAATACTCAGACCTGATAAACAAAGACCTTCAGTGCGACAAGTCAGTCATGTGATAAAGAAAATAACCATGCGATGCGATGGACTGGTGACCTGTCCAGGGTGGACCTGCCTCTCACCTGTTAAAATCCTGGGATAGGCTCCAGCTTACCCGCGACCCATAAAGGACTAAGCCAGGGGTGAACAACGTCGGTCAACATGAGCCACAATCCTGCAGGTCTTCCATGCATCCCTGCACCAACAAGCATGACTCATATTAAATGGATCCAACAGCCTTTAAGCATTTGCATAATGACTCATTAGTTTAAGTCAGGTGTGTCGGTGCAGGGATGCATGTAAAACCTGCAGGACTATGGCTTTCGAGGACCGACGTTGGCCACCCCTGGACTTAGCGGTACAGAGAATGAATTAATGTAAAATAACTTAACAAAATGATGCAACCGCCACTGCTCACTGAGGCTAAACTAGACGAGGTTTGAGGTTCCTGCCTTTGACATCTAAAAATAAAGAATAAAAGGATTTCATTTGTTTTTTGCAGAATTACATTAAAGTAAATCTGTTTTGGCTTTGTATGGTTCGGTAGAAGAAGCTGTGATGTTATTACAGGAGCCCAGTAGGGACAAATGAAGCTGTGGGTCTAAAGGAGTTTGTGTTGGTTGCAGTTTGCCGTTGAACCACTAGAGGTCTCACTTTGGTGGTGGTTCAGACACACTGGAGCTTTAAAAAGGACCAGATCATCCTCATTTCTACACAATGACAGAAACAAAGAGATTTTTTAAATTCTCAAAACTGGGTTTATTTGTTTGGTAAATTCAGTTCAGTTAAAGATTTTACTGAAAATCAACATTTTACTATGTCAGTGAGCTTATTTCTTCCTCCTCTCTTCCTCCAGAGTTGGAGTCCTGGTTGGACCACTCAGGCGAGCTCGAGCCTCCGGACCCTTTGTCCCGCCTCCCGCAGCTCAAACAGCGAATCAGGCGGTTGCTAAGTGACCTGTGTATCGTGAAACACCTGTCGGTCTGCCGCTGACTCCTCGCAATCTTTGACTCCCGAAGGAGTGGAGCAACACGACTGGTGTGGAAGGAAAACTGGGTTGTTTCAGGACAGCAGCGCCCTCTGCTGGAGAAACAGTGCTCTGCAACACATAGAGGACAAGTATTTTTATAAAAGAAGCTTCCCAAACCTCCTCCAGGTGGTGATGACAGGGCTGATCATTGATCAGCTTCTGTATGTCTGAAAGCTGGTTAACACGAGGAACTGAGCTAACACAGAGGTCGTCTTATCATTAGATTACAGCTCAGTTTTCTAAACTCTGTCTCTATTTTCTAGCATCCGATTGTAGCAAACACAAAAAAAGAGTTGGATAGACTTAGTTTAGTTAAAGAAACAGAATGATAATTTTATAAGGCAGAGATTTTGTAATTGCACTAATGTTCGTACTAAATGTAAATATGTCCCATTTTCTAAATTTAAAGCAAAATGAAAGGGTTTTAAGGTGTGTTCAGACCGGAAAGTGTTTTCTAGAAACAGACAGCTGGAGCTAACACTTATTAGTTTTTTATGTTTATTTTCTGAGATGTTTGGTTTCCAGCCTGATTACGTTGATCTAAATGGAGAGAAGCTCGCTGAGCACAGTGTGTGTGGAGAAGATGAACCTGACTGAAGAAGTGCCTCAAACCTGCACTTTTTCTGATGACCAGCAGGGGGCGCCTTGTGTCATTAGCTGGTGAAACAGGCCCAATTCCAGTTCCTCCTCTCTGGTCTACCCCTTCACTTTGGAGTGATAAGGTTCCTGTTTTCTAATGGGAATCATGTCAGCCATAAACCGGAGCATCGAGGAATGTTGGGATTATCTCTACTTCTTGATCCCTGAGAGAAACAGATCCGAGATAAGGAAGTGCGATTGGGTTTCAGTTTTTACCTCGGTAAAGTGCATTTTTCCAGTTTCGTGTCTGTTTAAACACAGAATGGTGCTCATTTTTAAAATCTGGATCTTATTTAGCTCAACATGCTTCTCACATGGGAAACAGCAGCTGCAGCAACGGCACGAGATTTGTGCACATAAGACTGTGGAGCTAAAATAGGGACATAAGTTTTTTAACTTGTATCTCCATATTTAAAACTATGACAAGTACAGATACAGATCTAATCTACAAGTACAGATTAATACAAATACGTGTCAGAAAATATAAGGTTGGAAATACATTTACAAAAAATAGAGACGAGTTAAAAAACGTATCGACCTGTCCATAGAAACCAGTCAGAGAGCTTCTGAGGTAAAGTTCAGGGTTTATTAGTGGGATGGACAGTCTAAGATCCAGCTTGCTTGTATAATGAGAGCAGCTCTGTTGCTCTCACATGCTCTGTGACCAGCATGTTAAGGTTTCATCAGGTGAGTGACAGAGCCAGGCTCAGCGACGCTTCCAGAGCAGCAGCAGGTGTGAACGATGGGTTGGTTGAAGTTACACTTTATCCCCCTTCATGCATCAGATTACAGCCTCTTTACTCCAAAGCTTTTTACTCCAAAAGAAAATATCTACCAGAGAACAAAACAACTATAATTAAGATCTAAAAAAAAACTTGTTGGTGAGAATAAAAGCGATAAAAATGTATTTATAGTTGTGGAAGTGAAAACCAGGGGACCAGATAAGAAGTTACCAACTTAACTTTATCAGGGATTAGCTGCCGTGTGGCTGTTTGTGCCTAGATGATGAGTTTACTGACCAGAGGAAACTGAACATCTGTGCTCCTCTGAGAATCCAGGTTATTATTAGTTTCAGAGATGGAAGAAAATTCCGATCTTTGTGGCTGTTCTGCAGCGACGGGTTGTTAAAATTCGTTACGCACCAACTGGAGCTGGAGAGTGATGTAGTGACGTTTTACATAAGCAGGTGATATTTTTTAAATGGAGGTCTGTTAAAGTCTGAGACGTTGTGGAGAAAGAGCATCAGTGTTATTGTAACTGAAAGCACTTCTGCAGCTGCTTTCTTTCTGATCCAGCATGAATACTTCGTTCTTTTATATCCAGTCTTTCAGTCTATCTGCTTAATTTTTTTCCTGATTCATTAAAAAGTTACCCAACCGTTAGGAGCATTGATTGGACTAAACCTCCCAGTTTCAGACATTGTTAGTGGACAGAACTGACTCATAAGTGTTGATTTCTGTAAGTTCTGCTTCTTTAAGTTAGCGCGGACACTTTTGAACCAGATGGTCTTGGACGTTTTCACTCTGTATGTGCAGACAGCATAGCATTGTTAGCATAATTAGCATTAGCATGAGCCCAGTTATGTCTCCTGTTACATTAACAAATTTCCTGTGTACTTATGTAACATAAGCAGCTTTAAAATGTACATATGTCTGAATGTTTTATACACCTGTACAAGAAGCTACCTGTACAAAGCTGTAGATTTATTTTGATGGAGGTTGTTTTTGAGCTACAAGGTTGGAAATATTTAACTTTTCTCTTCCTCACAGCGGTCACCTTTATGCTAGATTCTTTCTTCTCTGCTGTCATTTGTTTTCATTTTGCTTTTTTTGTCACGAGTTCAATCCAGACGGTCCTGGTCACCCACAGCAGCATCTGTTTCACCTCCACCTGAGTCCGAACATGTGATCAGGTGGTGTCAGGTTATGGAAAACCTGCACAAGTTTCTCCTTTTGCTTCCATGCTGTTTAAAGCTTGAGGAAATGTTGCTTCTCTTTTCTTCTAGGAATTCCAGCTTTGAATAAAATTGGAAAATTCCAATTGGTGTTGGTGTCACACATTGATGAGTCCAGATTTCTCTCCTGTATCACTCCAAGTCTCATTTCACTGTATATATATATATATATATATATATATATATATATACATATATATATACACACACACACACACAAAATACCAGTCAAAAGTTTGGACACACTTAACCATTGGGTTTAATGGGAAACTGTATCCAAACTTTTGACTGGTAGTGTGTGTGTGTATCATTTTCATAGTGTATCCTGTACAATGAGAAAGGAGCCCCTGTGGAAAGAGGTCATGGATGTGGTTGTGTTGCATCTAGCTTGGGATTTGGACTGGACTTGTACTAATATAGTGCTTTTCCAGTCACCTTGACCACTCAAAGCGCTTCACACTACCTGTTCACCCATGCACACACACATAGGATGTGTCTATCGGGGTCCAAGAACACTACAACATGTAGTCATGGGAACTTTCCAAGTTAGAAGACAACTGCTCTTCCTTCTGAGCTACAGCCACCCGTTTAAAAGCTCAACTTTATTTACATTCTTCACAATTTCTTTTTTAAATAAAGTTTATTCTCTTCAAGGACCAAACCATTTCCTCTAGACTATGGTAAAACGTCACACTAGGTATTAGCAACACTAGCATTAGCTAAACTGTCTATTGCTTAGCTACAGTTAAAACAAGTCAGCCCAAATGTTCCCATGGCAACAGATCCCACTAATCTCACAGGTCCCATTGCAACAGTGGGCATCTAGTGATCTTACTGTTACCATGACAACGGAGGTAGTCTTGTGCCCTTACTGTTCCCATGGCAGCAGCGGCCATTTTGAGATCTTACCATTCCAATGGCATTGCTGCCTGTTCCTATAGCAACGATGGTCATTTTGTAATGATTAGGAGGGTCAATGCTCAGATTTTTAACCTTCATTGTCTTAATGTGTGCATCTGTCCTAGACTGATATATTCAGACCAACAGACCCTTGATCATTTAATGTTTAGTATCTGTGATTTTCCTGTGGTGACCCAGAATTTATGTTTATGAATAATTTCATGCAATATTAAAGGGAAATTATAAGTATAATAATAATAATATAAAATAACTAAAAGTAAAGAGTTAAAATTTATTAAATAAATAGAAACAAACTACTAACAACTAAAACTAATGAAAACATATTCATTTTTTAAAAAGTAGAAAAATGAAATAACTGAATGAATGAATGAAAATGGATTAGGATGATAATACTAGTATTGATTAAAAGTAATGACTGAAAATAAATATTACCAAACTTAAGATGTGCTACATTTCATTGTTGGATTTATAATTATAAAATTGCAGGAAGTCAGAATTCTGATGTAAATTAATGGTCCAGCTTGACATCCTGGTTGAAGGGACAACCAGTAACGCTCCCATCCCCTCCAGATTTTTATTTCCTATTAGGGATTCATAAAGTACTATTGATCTCATTTCATGATGTTTTGATTGAATTGAGTAGACTGATCAGTCCTCCTCTGGTCCAGAGACCTCCTGTGGTTGGAGATCCACTTGTGGTTTCGAGTCTACTTGTGGCTCTGGGCCTTCAGGGTCAGAGTCCACAGACAGTGTTGAGGACAGTTCTGGTTTGGACTCTGCTTCCACTGAAGGACATCCTGGTTCAGATACCTGATCTGGGATCTCAGGGTCGTTGCTGCTAGTTGCCATCTTGAGCTGGACAGTAAATTCTGCCACATTCCACTCCAGATCTCGACCTGTCTCCTCCTGAGACCTCAGTTTGGATGTGTTTTCATTACAGGGGGACAAAAACTCATGTCTTACTCTCTCAAACTTGAGTTTAAAGCAAAGTTAATAGAGATGTGACATTCATGAATGAATCCATTCTTTTGAATGGCTCTTTTAAATGAATAATAAGAACCGAGCCACAGTTGCAAACCGTTCTTTTATATGTACAAATTCTCCACGCTGCCTTCACATGACACGTGTGCCACCCTGGGAGTCTGATGTCCAACAAGCACCAGTCACATGATGCATCGATGGGCAGAAAGTAGTGATCGGAAACAAATACTAAAATTTACAGCGATGTCACTAAGGTTGATTCTATTTTTATTTATATTTTTCCCATATTTTTTAAAATCTTGTATAGTAGATTTTATATAAGTATATATTTTTAATATTTATTCTTTTTATCCCTCACTCCTCAACTCCTGTGTTAACTCCTGAGATTATACCAAGGCATGTGCCCCAGTAAAAGAACTGGTAACGCCGATGATGGAGCTGGAGGTACTGCTCTTCCCTCTGAAATGTGAGTGGATCTAAAGATGACTGTAAATTCACTAAATGCCCCCTACATAGTGATGACTCAGGCAGCAGGTGTGATGTGTGTGTGTTTGCCCTCATTGAACATCTCGGTGTTGTAAGCTACGTCTGTGTTATGTGTACAGTAAGGACATGGTGGTGTGTTTCTGTGGAGCAGATGGTCCTGCTGTGTGTTCACTGCTACGTTTCCTGCCGGCACAAAGTGTCAAACAGTCCGCTGAACTGGATGAATGTTTTCTGCAATATGAAGCTGTAGTAGGCGGCTTAGGTGTCATCAGCAGCGAAAAGACTGAGAGGTGTTTTATTTTTATTTAAGGGGCCCACAAAGTACTTTCTGAAATCCACATCCAGACCAACAACTGACATCCGAACCACATGTGGCCTACAGGAGACTTGCCATATCCAAACCAGGCTGGCACCTGACATGTGGCCCACATATTGCTTACCAGTGCTGTAACTGAGCCACGAATGCCAAAAGTAGCCTGAATTTGGCCCAAACATGTCTGCTGGGTTTCATTAGACCAAGTTCAGCCTTGGTCTTGCAGAGCAGGGTGAGGTGCCTCAAGGTTGCAAATTCCACCATGACAGCCTCTTTACTTTCCTTGCACTCCTGGATGAAATTACTATGATGCGATGCGATATAGGAGCTGCGGCAAATATGTGTAAATGTGACTCTTTGATGTTCCCTTCAAACTAAAGAGTGAATTTGTGAAGTTACCCTGAGGACTGCAAGTAGAGAGGCTACTGGTCCACTGAAAGGACAATAACATTGTTGCTGTTGCAACAAACATGGAGAAGAAGTATACTTACACCGTTGTCAAGTGATGGAACAAAGAGGCTGTTTCTCAGTATGTGTACTTGTCTGTACTTGTGTTCTTGTGTATTTGTAAAATGTCATCAGCTGAAGCCCAAGAACGCATCCAGACGAGTATGCTCCAAGTTCTGAGATGTGTACTTGAAACCTGAAGACCTTGTAAGATGCTGGCCGAAGCCGGTATGAGAGTGAAACAAGTTCTGTACTGACATGGGCTGCTACTCAGCGAGGAAGAGGCTGTTGCTCCAAAAGCAAGAGGAAAAAACATCAGATTACAGTTTGGAAATGGACATGAAGAAAAAGACCATAACTTTTGGAAACATGTCCTGTGGTCTGATGAAACTGAGGTGGAACTGTACAATGACCCCTGTTACACTTGGAGGAAAACTATGAAGAATGGGAGTGGCAGCATCATGTTGTGGGTATGTTTTGTTGCAGGAGAAAATAGTGCACTTCATTTAGGAGGAGGAACTTTTATGTGAAAATATTAAAGTAAAATTTTATTACTGTTATTGTTGTTAGAATGATAATTATTACCACATAGCTCAATTACAATCGTGCATTCTTTAAGGAGATATTAATGTATATACTATTGTTATTATCACTTTTGTTTTATTATAAGATGTAATGACAAGTGGTTATTACCAATAATACATTTATTGGGGTGGGATTAGATAAGCTCATGTTTCCACCCACTGCTTTTGAACCATTGTGGGATTTTTTTTTATTATTATTTTGTCATTATGTCCAAATAAACTTTCTCAATCAATCAAAAGATGCCAAGACATCAGCCAGGAAGTTAAAGCTTGGGTGCAAATGGGTTTTCCAAATGGAAAATTATCCCGAAACATACCACCAAAGTAGTTCCAAAGGGGATTAAGGATGACAAAGTCCATGTATTGGGGTGGCCCTTGTAAAGCCCCGATTTCAACCCTCTATTTACAGACTTGTGGGCAGATCTGAAAAGACGTTTGCGAGCGAGACAGCCTACAAACCTGACTGTTGTTTGTTGTGAATTGATTCCAAACAAATAAAGCTGAATTGAATCGATACAGTTACACCAGTTCTGTCTGGAAGAACGGACCAGAAGTCCAGCAAACTATGGAAGAAAATCTAAAATGTTTGACCAAAGTCATACAGTTTAAATACTAAAGGAAAGGCATGTAAACGTCTGACTTTGAAGAAAGTATTAAATATAAAAACAAAACAAAACTGAAATATTGTCTCTCTTGTTATTGTGGCATTTAGCAAATAGAAATTATTTAGTTAATCCTAACTGACCTAAAACAGGAGAAATTCCATCAATGATCTTTTTATTGAATTCTCAAATCAAAGAATTGGCAATATTAGAAGTACCATTGTACATTACACAACAGTATAGAGTGAGAAAAGGTATTGAGTACATATTCTATACAGCATATTTAAACTATGGAAACCTATGACCCCAAAAGTGGAAAAAAAGACATAATCAGAGGGTGACATTAGTAACAAGTCCTTAAAGTAAGTACAAGAGTAAACTGGATGTCAAGTTATATATTTTTTTCATCATCATTATTTCCCTTTTACTTGTCTTAAACTAAAATCGCAATAAATAAAAGATAATAGAAACAGGTTCAATGAGAATTTAAATAGTATCTTACAAGGGGTTCACATACTTTTCAAATTTCCCCGTTTGCTTCAAAACAGAGTACCTGATCTTTTCCAGGCTCAGGCAGGACATTATATCCGAGTCGGCAGAGCGGCACCCTTCCATCTAAGCAAAATAGCTCGCCTTGGACATGTGGGTCCTGTGGACCACCTTGAAAATAGGGAGTGACGAGAGTAGAATGATGAAAAATTAACAAGCTCTAGAATGGAATGGTCGTCCGACAAGTGCTGGTTCAGGTCTTGTTCCCAAGATGTCCTGATCCTTGTTATGGATGTATGGTTTAGATCTGACAGCCTACTGTAAAGTTTTGTGGTCAGACCTTTACCACAGGGCTGCAAGCCAAGAATGTAGTCCCAAACAGAACTCTGAGGAGCCTCTGGGAAACCTGGTAATTGGCTTTTGAGAAAATGCCGAACTTGTGAATATCTGAAAAAGTGTGTTCTTGGAATTGTCTGTAAGCTGATCAAAAGAAGGAAAGTTATTATTAATAAACAAATCTTTAAATGATTTTATACCCATAGCTTGTCAGTCCTTAAAGGCCCGATCTGAAGATGAGGGAGGGAAAATATAGCCAGATACAATAGGGGTGAGAAGGGAAAAACTACAAAGTCTAAAACATTTTCTGAACTGGGTCCACACTCTGAGGGATTGTCGTACCATTGGATTAGTTATTGAGTGGGGTATAGAGAGAGGGTACGAGGCTCCTAACAAGGCGGTCAGAGAGGTGTGTTGAGATGAACGGGCCTCCATTGTCAACCAGGATGTAGAGCTGGTTATTCTACCATTAGCCCAGTGCAACAAAGGCCTGATGTTAGCTGCCCAATAGCAAAGACGGAAACTGGGTAGTCCTAGTCCCCATTTGGCTTAGACTTGTGTAGGTGTATTCTAGAAACCTGGGGGCGTCTACCCTTCCATATATAGGAACTAATTGTGGAGTCTAGAGCATCAAAGAAGGACTTTGGGATGAAAACTGGAACTGACTGGAAAAGGTAAAGGAGTTTAGGGAGAATGAGGATCATTCGTTTTCACAGAGTTAACCAATCCAGCTAAAGTGATAGATAGAGGTGACCATTTTGATAGGCTCTGCCTGATCTGATTTAGAAGTGACATGAAGTTTTTTAAAACAGTAATCTGTGCCTCCTTGTTATAGTAACTCCCAGGTAAATAAAGCTTTCTCTTGCAAGTTTGAAAGGGAAAAGAGAAAAATCTAAGTGAAGGTCTTTATCATTCAAGAAAATAGTTAACTTTTGTGTAAATTTAGTTTGTAACCTGAATATCTTCCAAAATTAGAGAGCAGGGATAACGTGGAAGGAAGAGTGGTACAAGGATTTGACATGAAAAGGAGTAAATCATCGGCATATAATGCCAGCTTGTGTCCAATGTAGTCTCTCTGAATACTGGAGATGATTGGATTATTACAGAGTGAAATTGGAAGGGGTTCAATAGCAATATCGAATAATAAAGAAGTTAAAGGACAGCCTTGAAGTGTGTCCGTCTGTAAAAGGATGGGCCTGGATCTTTGCTGATTGGTGAGGACACAAGCAGTGGGACAGAGACAGAGAAGTTTTATCCATGATCTAAAATTGGGACCAAATTTCTCTAAAGCTTTAAATAAATATTCCCACTCAATGTGGTCAAAGGCTTTTTCTGCATCAAGAAAGAGGATGCATTCTGGCACAGTATTCGGGGAGGTGTGTATGATATTGAATAAATGACATATGTTGAAAAAAGAGTGACGGTTTTTAATGAACCCTGTTTGGTCCTTGCAGATAATTGAAATTAGGATTTTAAAATCAACATTCAATAAGGAAATTGGCCTATAAGATGAACATTCTTTTAGATCCTTGCCTTTCTTTGAAATAAGAGTTTTAGAGGCCTCATACCATGAAGGAGGGAGTTTACCTTAATTAAATGAGTCCAATTGTAAATGATTCTGATTGTAAGGAGGAGATGGCAGCCGCAATTTCAGCTTGTGAGAAAGGGGTATCCAGCATCTTTTTTGCATCCTCGGTGAGGTAAGGTGAGCCCATCAAAAAAATTGGTCCATTGCTGAATTATCAGAAAATTCAGATGTATAGAGAGTTGAATAATAATTTTTAAAACTTGTGTTTATTATCCCTTGATTTAATGTGAGTGTGTAAACTTTTTGCTTCATGCCACCTCCACCGTCAGGCCTTTTGCCTTCAAAAGTTGAAATCCAGATTCCTAAATTTCTATTAGAGGTGGGAGGTCACACACCCAGAGATCTCTGATGCAGAAAGCTTTGCTTTGTTCCCCTGACAAATTTCCAAACCACATTGTTCTTGCAAACTACAGTGCAGTAAAACAGCATCAAACCATGGGTGGATACACTCCATGTTTAAATTATTTTCCTTGTAGAAACTGTTTAAAAGATTTTTGTTTAAGTTCATGCCTCAAATCCCAAATGTGACCTTTTTGTGGAGATCACATCTGCAGGTTCTCTGGCTTCATACCATAGTCCAAAAACAAGTATGTCAACTTAATTAGGGATTTTACATGAATAGTAGGAGTGAGTGTGTGAGCATGAGTGATTGCTTTGTCCCATTTATTTCTTTATTGGCTGAGATAAACTGGCTACCTGTCCAGTGTCAACCCTGTCTCTTGTCCCGTGGTAGCTGGGGTCAGCTCTTACAGACTGGTGTTCTGCCACAAGTCCACCAGACATGACTTAAATCAAAATGTTCTTTGAGTTATTGGGGCACATCTGGTCCTCAACACTTTTTACCCATGACAAAAGTGTTTCCCTATGCTTTGTCAACACTATAAAAGAGGGCTATGAAAGCAGTCCATTGTTTTCCCAACCATCAACTAACAATACTGTATTCTTATAACTTTGATTAAGATGCAAATAAAATAAAATAAAATAAAATAAAATAAAATAAAATAAAATAAAATTAAATTAAATTAAATTAAATGGTAAGGTTGATGGCTGACCTCGTGACCAGTTGTTTACTGACGTAACTCCACCCCGGACTGTCCGCGTGCTGCTGACAGTTTTCAGTAGGAGGAGAGAGGAGTCTCGCGACCAGTTCGCTTCGCTACGCTCTGCTCAGCTCCAACGGTTCTCTCTTAATCTGCACACCAGTTTGGATTAAACGGACCATATAAATTGTTTCTGGAGCTAACGGCTGACAGTGAGTAGAATGTTTCTCCGTTCGGTTTAGTTGCCGATGTAGCGGCTACTAACCCAGTAATAGCCACTTAGCCACTTAGCCAGTTAAACGTCAATGTTAGCTAGTAGGCTAATTTGTCGTATAACTGTAACTTGTGTTTAGACCGGGTTAGCTCGGAAACGGCTTTGTCTTCTGCCCATGATCGCTTACATGGCAATGATGTATCTGGTAACAGGTGTGTGTGTGTGTGTGTGTGTGTGTGTGTGTATGTGTGTGTGTGTGTGAGAGAGTGAGAGAGAGAGAGAAAGAGAGAGATGACGAGCGCAAGCAAAACGAGGTAATACGTCTCCCTTAGTAACGGTTCGTTGCTAAGGCTGTCTGTCAGTCTGTGTGTGTGGTGGTTACATTATCATCCAAACCCATTAATTAAGTAGCGCTCAGCGTCAGTTCTCCTTGTGGTCTGTGATCGCGCGTGCCTGTGTGAGGGTGTGTGGGGGCGGACAGATGAGCCAGGAGCACCAGTACATCCAATTTAACCTGAAAGCCAGTCTTTAAATTCACTGTTAGTACAGTTACTGTACATTTGATTCTGTTTTATTTGTAAATGAATCAGTTAAACACCAATCCCGACAACCATTGACTTTAAGGTTTTCATGTTTACCTGCCCTGTAGCCCAACTTGTCCAAAACATTAGAGAGAGAGCGAGAGAGAAAGAGAAAATAAATAAATAAATAAAAAAAAGTATCCACAAAATATGGTACTCTTACATTTGGAGAATATTAGTTACACTGTTTCATTTGGTAAAATAAAATAAACTAATAATACAGAACATGAATATTTTTTTTTAATAAAATATAGTCTTTTTTTACATTTTATAGATCAAGTAGTCAACAAAGGAAGCCACATATGGAGAATGTCAATTTAACTTTTTAAATTAAATTAAATAAAAAAACAAAAAAATGCAATAAAATAGTAATTTTTTGCTTTTTTCCCTGATCGAGTAGTGCAAAAAGAAAAAGTTAATTTAACTGCTTTATTTAGTACAACAAAAAGATGGGTATGAGAATGGTAATTAAAATTTTTATCATGTTATTCAAAGCTAAATAAATGAAAAACAGAACCTACATTAAAACAATTAATAAAATTGTGATTATTAGCAAATTTTTAAAAACAAGTAAAACTAAACATTGTTAACTTCTTTATTTAGTGCAATAAAATAAAAATATTGTATAACATGCATAAAAAGAAATATAAACTTTGTCAGATCAAATAGAACAAAACAAAACAAACAATACTGAATAATTTTCTTATTTGCATTTCTAACATACATACACACAGTCTACATATAATCATGAACGTGCAGGTAAAATGAGTGGAAAAGACTTTTTCCCAGTCAGCTGTGTCTTGCATATCCTTCTTTTTTTCTTTTTCTTTTCCAGGAAATCCTGGACAATATGGCCAAAACTTGTATCATGATATATTTCTTAATTGTGATCAATACAATATAATCCTGATATTGATATTAACAATATAAAAGCCTCAGAAAAACTGCCAGAAATGCCCACATCAGATGCCTGTAAAAATAAAAATAATTTTGCTAAGTCTTTGAACCTCCTCCAGTATAACATTTTAGAAATAAAAAAGGTACAATAAATGAATGTTCACCTTTTATTTGTATTTAGCAAGGCTAAATTAGCCTTCAAACAAAGACATTTGAAATCACTGTCAAAGGTCAAATAAACAAAACTTTTATCTTTCTCAATATTAATAGTTTTAACTTTACAACATAGGCTTATTATGTTATTCTCATAGATTTAAACAAAGGTGCTTCAACTAGGCAAAAAAAATAACAAAAGTGCTCAGAATTGCTACTATAACAGAAAGAAAGAGTGAGCAACAATCGGTGCTTCATCTTCTGACAGCCAGTCCATAACAGAGCTACTTTTAATAAGAAAATTAAACTGGATTTTCATGGACATAAAACTTTGCATCATGATTTTTGGATTTTGTACATTTCAATAAACTTGGTCTCGATGCAGCTCCCTAAATTCAGGTCTGCTCTTGTCATTTCTGTAACAGTTGAGGGATCGCACCATAAATTAATTTAATGTCCTGAATCCCGAATTCTTAACACTGTGCTCACTGTGGCCTCTTCATAGAACCCTTCTAACTCCACTAAATCGCTGGCACCCCCGAGTTTCTCAGGAACAGTAGTGTGTAAACTCTGGAAGGTAAATTGTGACAGATAGCTTTCCCTTTAGGTGTTCTATAGACATTTTGTATGCATTTATAGTTTGTCCAGCAGAATTACAATCCCGCTATAAAATGCACTCTTTTTTTAGAGACTCTGTTTGGTAATTTCACAATAAATGATCCATGATAACACCATTATATATCTCATTTTACTAACAAGAAAAGATCATGATCACTACTATGTTGCTAAGCCATTTCCTGTCAAACTTTCCACCAGTTAGATTGAATTTACTTTAATGTTCAATCAGGAGCAGCCTGAGATCGACAGATGAGCAGAAAGTTCTCTGGCTGTGTCCGAATGTGCACCCTACTCCCTACATAGTGCCCTAGACAGGGGCCACCCCATTTTGTAGGGGTGTCCAAATGTCCAGAGAGAAAAAACTAGGGCACTCAAAATTACCCACAATGCATCTTGAAAAGTAGCGAGCATTGATGGTCACTAGACGGGTCAGTATAGACCACAATGCATTGTGGGCAGAAGCTAAATATGGCGCAAGGAGGCCATATTTTTTATTTTTATTTTTTTATTGAATAGATATGCATCAAATAATAAAATACAACGTAAGGAATGAAAATAAAAATATTTACACACAACTTCGGATTGGATTTGGAATGACATCTTGACGCGTGTTGTGGTTGCCATGGTGACGGCTAGTAGTCCCGTGGTTTGCGGCGAGGAAAAAGTAGGCAGCTTCGTGTCCGAATCGCCAAGAGAATGAGTCACTATGTAGTGTGCTATGTAGTACAGCCCTATGTAGTGAATGAGGGGTTAGGGAGTTGGGTGGACATTCTGACACAGCCTCTGTGAAAGAAAAATAATGCTCCTCTATGGCTGGAATAAAGCCAAGAAGATGTTTCTGATGCACAGTGGCACCAAAAAGCAGCGGAGTTGGAGTTGGTTTAGTGAGGATAGCAGGTAAATAGTAGCAGGAATAACTGGAAATGAGGAAAAAGTGGAAACATGGAAATAGTTTCTGTTGTGTGTTTGTTTCAATAACAATATTTTTTCTCCTGAAAGCCAAGACTTGAGAGAACGATGAGATGAGAAAAGGCTTGGTCATGTTGATCTGTGTGTTATTTCTACAAAGTTCTGTTAGTAATAAATTCAGTTTTCTTGTTCAGCCTTTATGCTGCTATATCTATTGATGCATTAATTTTACATAATGTAGCCTCATAATCTGACAGCTGAGACTGTTCTTAAAAAACAATAGTCGGGATGTGGACTGGGATTAAGGATTGTGCTTCTACATGCATTTAAAAAAAAAAGTGTGAAAATGGCTTGTAGTTTTCAGGATCAGTGTGTCATACTACAATCCACGAGAAAATGAACATGGTATAAATGAAACCCAGAGTTGTATTGTGATTGTTATATTTAAAGTAATACTCAAAGTGTGCATCTCATCATGTGTTGTTGTCTCAGTCATTTGGTCATGCATTAATAACCAGATCAGAGCCAGGATGCCAACAGGAAGCTCAGTATCTATCCAAACCACTCAGCTGAAATGGTGTTACCCAACCAACATGTCTGCCCACACACACACATACACACACACACACAAACACACACACGTCGAGGCAGGGAGAGATCAGTATTTCCATTAGACTGACACAGTTGGATAACAGTGTGAGCTGCCACACTGATAAACTGTGTTAGAGACACAGATTCAAATATCACAGTATGATTATTTACAGAAGATACTTTAATTAGACCAGAAGTGGATGCAGCTAAAACAAATCTTAAGATGTGGTAAAAAACAAATTAAAAAAAATAAATCTTTTTACAAATTATGTTATGTTTTGCATATAGATTGAAAAAATAATAATTAAAAATATTTTACCTTTATTTTCATAGGCAGAACATTAACAAAAGATTCTTATTTACAATGTTGGCCTGGCAAATGCCAGAAAACACTTATGGTGCAGAGAAGGGAATAAAACCATAGAAAATGAGGAAAATGAGGAAAACAATATAAAAACAAACGAACAGAAACACTGGGTAGTAAGACACAAATTATAGTAAATCTTCAGAGAAATAAATGCTGTGTTAGATTGTAGTAAAACATTTAGGTATCATTAAATACAAATTGTCATTGAACAGAGAGAAGCATCCAGTTTCAGTGTTTTCAGACATTTGATGCAGTAAATGACAGGTGTCCAAATTTAGAAACATGAAATGGTTGTCGATTCCAGTTCTGATATTAGGAAGTGATGGTTGAATCTTTACGGGTTGCCTGTTGGATGTTTATATGCAGGCCCAAAAAACTACACTACTCGCAGCTCTATAAACTAATTACATTATAAAACAATCATAGAAATTGTTTTTAATTCAGTAATTTCAGATTCTCTGATGAAAGATTGTTACAGTAAACATGACGCGAGAAAGCCATCAGTTATTTACCTCTGGAAGACCTGGATAAGAACTGATGTATTTAATGTATTTGTGACCATTTTCCCACACTTAAATCCATATCTGGCACCACCATCGCTAATGTGAATTAGCCTGGAACTTCTCAGTTTATTTCTGATTTCCAGTAGGTGCTATCAGTTATCAGAAGGGTCATCTTTGGAAATATAGAATACAGTAGGGGGCTGCATTAGGACTGGGATCTTGCAGGATACAGGATAAATCTTGACAGGAGTGGATGGTTAAATGTTGCTGTGGGTGGAAGTGGGTGGTTTAAAAAAGAAAAATGTCCCAGTGTGATGCCCACTCTGATATTTACAGTAGCTAGCGATGATCCATCAACATGATTTTAAAGGCAGAATAAAGTTTTATTTCTGGAATATATCCTTTGTTACGAGCATGTTTATCATATTCACTTGAAGATGGAAAAGATAAAAAAATCTCCAGGTAATGTTGGGTGTACACATTGACAGACCAGCAAACACAAGTTTGTTTTTGTTTTTTCAGTGTTTCATAAACTGATTTTGATGTTTATTTTGCTGCATCTTCAGTTATGTCAGTCTGTGTCAGAACGAAGAGATCACATTCATTCCTCCACACTTCAGTTCAGAGCTGTGGAGGTTATGATTTGCTACAGTACTACAGAGAAAGAAGATGAATCACTTGGCTGGTGGACCAACAGCTTGCATCAGGAGAGACTAAAATGAGTGTGTGAGCAAAACTGCTTCATCAGATCCACATGAACCATGTTTGTAGCAGCCTTAGGGTGTAAACTCTCAACACTTAATACTTCTGGACAATAATTCAGAAATACTGATAATGTGGGGGTTTTTATGGTTGTCAAACATTAAACATGAGACATTATGATACAGTCATTATTAGTACTGGAAAGGGTGTGTATTAGGTATTGATCCTTTGCTCTGTATGTTCCACATTAGTTAGATGGATGCTTTATTGATCCCAAGAGGAAAGGAGCAAACAACAACACAGTGTAAACAACTAACAGTATAAAAGACAGGAATGATACATAATACAGATGTGGACTGGTGTGTTCTGTTGGAGGATGAGCTCAGCTGGAATGTGTTGTAGAAGGTGGGATGACTGTCCATGAAAGACAGCAGTTTGTTCAGTTACCTCCATCCAGAGATTGTTCCAGCCTTACAGATAAGTTTATTGAGCCTCATTCACCAACTTCTTTCACAAACAAATTTGTTCTTAAGTCCTACTTCTGGACTTTTTAAATCTTTGTATCTTACAAACACTGAGGAGAACTCTTACAAACATACACTATGAGTGCTGACATGTTTGAACAAAATCAGCGTTTGTGTTGTTTCCTGCTGTTCACATCACTAAAATACAACAACAGAATTACAGTAATGTTTTTGTCAGATTTTTAAAATAACTATAATTTACATAACATTTTATTTTAAAAGAAATAGCAAGATATTGCAGATGATTGTGTACTAACATTATAATTTCTCTCAGGATAAAATGAACCGATTTTTCATTTCAGTAATTCAGTTGCAGGTCTTCCTAAAACCATCAGTGAAATAGACTGCACACACACCCCCTGCCCTGCATGTTTTAGAAGTAACCCTACTTTAACACACCTGAATTAAATGAATGGCTTGTTAACAGGCTGCAAGGAACTTGATGTAGAAGTTCATTAATTTGAATCAGGTGTGTTGGAGTAGGGACATGCAGGGCAGGGGGTCCTGAGGACCTGGATTGAGAAACACTGTCTGAACCTCAAGAATATCACTACATAAATGTCCAAGTCACTTAACACTCCTAGATCAACCATCTGAATGTGGTCTTTAATAATTAAGATTTACTACAACAGTGGCTTTTTATTTTCATGATTAGTTTTATTAGGAGATGGCGGTATGCCCAGACTGCCTGGTTAATAATACCAAATTAATAATAACTGGGGCTTTTATTTTGAGACCTTCAGACTCACCTGAAGGTCTTGTTTAATCAGATCCACTCACACTATCATCACTGCATCTTAAAAGGATCCTGGATGTGTTTGTATGCATCAGGAGGTCTTTCGCTTTACAAACTGCCGATGACACCGACCCACATCCAACAAATAAAAATCAGTCTGTTGTAACTCTTTAGTTTCATACGTGTAACTTAGATACATGCTTAATAAACGTGGTGTAAATCTCAACATTAAAATCAGCTCTGCTGAATCATTTATTCATGAACTCTGTAGCTGTAACAGGTAACCTATTGATTACAGTATTACATTGAGAATATGATGTGATAATGACAAAAGAATAGACTCAGCTGTAAAGTCATCTTGCATTTTCAAACTTCATAGTAGACAGGTTTTTTCCATAAATGATCAAACGTTGGTGACAAAACAAAAACAACACCAAAAATACTCGACACAGAGACTTTTTAAATTTCCTGGAGACCATTTCATTCAGTAGAGTTGCTCTAAATATTCTTAAAGTTATGATCTCAGATTAAGGATTGACTGATACATCGGCCTGCTGATATATGTAAATCATGCCAATATGCACCAGCGTATCTGCAGGATTTACAGACAGGCGTCCACAGGCAGCTCATGTTGTTGGAGATGCTGCAGTCACGAGCAGAGCCTGCATTACTCCTCTCTCACTAGCAGAGTGCTGGTGGAAATCCTGCCGCATCAGCTTCAAAACAATGGTAACCCCCTTTACACCGGCTGTATGTATGCCACTTACGGCTGAACCTCAGTTTTGTTCAGACCTCCTTGGCGCTGCAATCTATACCTAGCGTGTCAGATGTGGAGCACCCATGAGTGCAGTCCACCTAGCAGGATCCGCCAGGTCACAAAATCACAGGATAAACATCTGGTCATCTATGATAATAAAGAAAACACTGAAACCCCCTGACCGGTTAAACATGTAATGTTTTCATGGTTCAGCAGCGCAAATCTGCACAGGGTCTTTTATTTTGAAAAATACCGAAAGCTTTTACACTGCTCCTGTGTCTGATTTCCTGTCTGCCCCTATCTGAACTGTGAAAGTGACGAATTCTGGGTGCTTGAAGCATTAAAAAATAGACTCAGCGCATAAATTTAGCGGAGAGCTGCGACAATGCGCTTCTGGGAGGCTTCTGATATATGCTGCAAATGTTGGAGGAAAAAAAAAACCCAGTGTGAGGCAAAGCTGTGCCGCAGTAGAAGAGACCTGATATGCGCTGGCTGAGACTTCTAATTGTCATGCCTAGAAGCTAGCCGTCGGAATAATAGAAGTGAAGGAATCAATAGCAGAGGTGAGAACTGGAAAAACAGACCAAGTTTATTGTTCATGGGGGGTAGGGAAGTCAGAACAAGGGGTCCAGGTATGTGGATCTCTGGGAGGAGAGAGGAATTGTTAGTGATAATTCTGGTGAAGCAAAAATATCCAATAATATAATCTCCAAATGGGTGGCTTTCTGTATCAGGGGGGGGGGGGAATCCTGAACAGAGGGGGAGGTAGCTGCTTTGGTTCCTGAGCAGGTAGTGGGGTGAGCAGGCAGGTTGGTGAGGGTTGAAGGAACGAATGTCAGGTGTAGGAAGTTCTGAAGCTGAGACGTAGTCAGTGGAATACCGGAGTGGCAAGGTAGCACTAGAGTGGAGAAGAACACACGGTAAGGTAAATTACTAGAAGCACAAAAGATCACTGGTGAGAGCCTGACTTACCACGCAAACAGTGAGACAGTCTGGCGAGGTCTGGTTGCTCTTGCAGTCCCCATAAAAGAACTTTTGATGAGGGCAGATGGAAAACAGCTATGGGAGCAGGAGCAGACCGCACCCAAAGCTTCCTGGAACCTGCCCCCACCCATCGAAGACTCAGGAAAAAAAACAAAAGCAGCAGAATTGTGACACTAATAGTTGTTTAAGCTTAATAGTATTTTTCTTGCCTTCTTTCAATGTGCCCGTGCTCCTTCGTGTACAATGGCAGAATGCATGTGATTAATAGGACTTCAATGTGGAAAGAAGGAAAAATTATTTCTGGCTCATAATCTCTGCTGGACGTTCCTCTGCCAGCTAACTACAGAAACCCTTTTGAGGTTTTCAGTGCACGTCTTGATTATATGGACATTTATTCATGCAAGGTACAGTGTGATGCAAAGCATCGATTCATCGCTGCATCTCACCCTTTACAGAAAACTTCCACATGATCTGATCCAGAACGTCGGGAGTCTATAAATAGAACAGCACAAAATCCCGTGCAATGAAAATAACCACATGTGGCCGGAATATGATCATATTTTTTCTGCTCTTTACATACCAAATATTAAAACTTGTTTTAATAAAATTTCATTTAGGACAAGTCAGGGACCAGCAAGACGTTACGATTTGATTTGACAGTTACTGAATATGCACATTTCAAAATGGTCTTGGTCAGTCTTTTTTTAAATGCATGACCCTGAGGCGCTCCCAGGTTAGCCCCAGTGGTTAGCCCCAGTCCTGGGTGGGAGGTGCCCTGGAACCCCTCACCAGCAAGATGTCCTTAACAGATGCCCGAGCCACCTCATTTGGCTTCTCTCGATGTGGAGCAGCAGCGACTCTACTCTGAGCCCTCCCTGGATGACCTAGCTTTCTCAGCACAGCCACCCTGCGGAGGAAACTCATTTTGACCGCTTGTATTCGCAATATCATTATTTCAGATACTACACACCACAGCTCCTGGCCATAGGTGAGGAGGGTAGGAACGTAAATTGACCGGTAAATTGAGAGCTATGCCTTTTTGTTCAGCTCATTCACCACAACAGAGTCTGCATGCAGTGTCCGCATCACAGCAGATACTGTCAGTAACACAAACAGATCGAACGCAGCGGTGTCCTGCAGCCTAAAGACTAGAGATCAAACTATTTCAAATAGCTAACATAATAGGAAATTCACAGCTTTTGCAAAAATTTTCATAACTTTTATAATGGAGGTTTTTTTTCAGCATGGATTGTCAGTTATTAAAATCAGTATCTGTCAGATGACAGTCACTAATGTCGAATATGAAAACGTGATTACCTTTAAGATCTCCAGATAAGATACCCTCATCAGTAACTGTGGACCACTGTCTACCATCGTCAGTCCAGCTCTCCATGCTGCTGTCCATGGCGGCAGGTACCAGATAAGAAGTTAACAACAGCATAGCAGAGCAGAGAAACTTAGGGGTTACTCTACTGCCTGAAATGAAAAATCCAAAATCAAAATGATGCTGTTCCCTCAGCAGACCACAGTAGATCAGATCACAAGACATTCCTTTTAACAACTGTTTTTTTTATTTCATTTGGTCTGCTCACAGCTGTGAATGTGATAGGAACTAATAAAGATGTGATGTCAACCAGTTTTCAACGTCAGTTCCGCCTTTTATGTTTGGTGAAAATAACATCTGTGATGTTTGCATTAATTTCAGTAGTTGTGTAGATTTATGGGAAACTCCTTTGTGTTTATTTACTGTATATAAACTAAACCATACTCTGTCTTTTATCAGGCTAATTGGCGGTAACACGGTCCTAGTATGGAGGAGCTTCATGATGTCCAGCTGACTGAGATCAAACCCCTACTGACAGGACAGGTGAGGGGGCGGGGCTTAGCCTCTCTAATGGCCCACTTAAGGCCCATTTATGCTGTAATTACCGCCACCAACCGGTGTCTGAAACTGATGTCAAAGTGTGGAAGTGAACTCTGAACTTAGCACTGCCCACTAGTGGATGACTTGACTTAACAACTATGGCAACATAAAAGATGCATGGAAGTATGAGGGTGGCAATGTATGACAACGTTTAAAATGGATGTACCTGTTTATGTGTGTAAGGGAGCATGAATGGGCCTATACACATGGTGCTGAGAAAGTCAAGAGGTCCAGCACACACAATGACATCACAGTTCATTTTAGAAACTGGCATGCAAAAAAAACAATGTGTTTTTTTTTTTTATCTCTTATCGTTGTTTCCTATACTGTTATGATTTAGTTTCTTAGCTCATGTCTTTGTGTTTGTTCAGAATGGCAGAAATCTCCAGGACTTTGATTGTCAGGTAAGTTCAGTACCTACACACAACCCAGTCCAGAACTGGTAGGGTTGATAGACCTAAGTACCCGTACGGATCCTCAGACTAACATCAGTACAGCAGGTCTGTCTGACTAAAGATGCACCTGTGGACGATTTAAAACCAGCTGCACAGCTCCACTTATGTCAGATGTTTGATTTCTGTCACTCTGCTCAGGTTGTAGATTGAGCTGATTTATTACCTCACTCGTCTCAATATGTATTATTTATATGGTTTAATTTGGTCATGTTTGTTGTGAAGTTTCATTTCTCTGTGCAACAGGACGAGTTGAAGAAAGAAGGAGGAGGAGGAGATGAAAGGAAGGAATGCAGGCTAAAGTAAAATGAGGCTTGAGAGACAATGCAACAAGTGATTGGCTCTTAAGACATTAAGACCTTCTACCTCTCAGCCAATGACGATGCAGATTATTTCTCTTGATCCAGTCATGCCACTTCCATTCTCTGTCTTTGTTCACTTGGAAGAAGGCTAGAGGACAACAGCAACTTACTTCTTTCTAGTTATACTAAATTCTCGCTTTTTCTAAAACCTTTGTTCTCCCTCTGAGTGAAAACCTCTGATACTGAAACTCTAACTCCTCACTGGCTTCCTGTCAGGATGAATGACTCTCTGGATTTGCACCAGATCTCCTGTTCTTTAGGAGTTGGAGTGGTGAGTTAGCCAGTTAGCTGTTCATTAAGCCTTCGTCAGTCATGCTTCACAAGCTGCTAGCTTACAGGAGTCAACCTACGTAGCCTGCTTGACTCTTTTCTCCTACATGCCGTTAGCTGGAAATGAGTCAGCAGCTTTAGCACACTTTAAAATAAATATCTGCAGAAGCTTTATTTTGTATCATAAACTAGTTTTATGAATCACTTAACTTCTAACAAACTCAAGTGCTCTTAAAACAAACAAATCTAATCAATTTTTGCAGGAAGCAGTCTGGTCTTAAAACTGAATCAGATCATCTCCATCAATAGCACTCTGGTATCTTGGAAAACTGGCCCTTTTCCTTCTGTGGATTGTCTTTTCATGTAATCCCAGACTGACCTCATGATGTTGAGGTCGAGGTTCTGTGGGGTCAGATCATCTGCTTCAGGATTCTCGGTAGCTTTTTAATGACTTTGGGTGAATATTTTTGCTTATATGAATTCTCTAGAATTAATTTGGATGTTTAAGATACCATCTGAATAATCCCTTACTAGAGTTACAGAAATGAAGCCAGAGAGCTGCAAAGACCCCGACACGTTTCAAAAGTTCAAGATGTTTTCATGTGCACAGTAGTAGTTACATCAAATGGCTCAGCGTGATGTTCAGGTGCTCTACAGCTGTGCAGTGTGAGCAAAATAAATAAAGACAGAAGAAGATAAGATGAAAGTGCATCCTTGTGAGTGAGGCAGAACTTCTGATCCATTAATGAGATTTGTCAGATGTTTCCATGGCAGTTTCATTTATGAGATTACCTGACACACTGAAGCAAATGAATATATAAATCCATTCATCTGTCAGTGATGAGATCCACAGACAGCAAAGACTGCACAGCTGTTTCACATGAAAACAACTTTAACACTTCTTCCTGTTCATGATGATATTAACGAGCATGATGACGAGGTTTTTATTGTAGGATTTTTGAAGAGATGGATTTGTTATAGCAGGTTTTGTTGTAGGTTCAGGGACTGGAGAAATCTCACAGGCACACCTGAGTGTGTGTGTTCTCACCGCCTGCAGCTGAGTGTTGTTTACCTCCCAGATTAAGTTCAAGTTGAATCTTGTTTGCCCTCGAGGCTCCTGTTGTGGAAACTGACAGCGTTGATGTTTCTTGTTTGCTCTGTTGTTCAGGAGCACGATGTGGAGACGGCCCACGGCGTGCTGCATGTTACCATGAGGGGGGTTGCTAAGGGCAACCGACCCACCATCCTCACCTACCATGACATCGGACTCAACCGTTAGTAAACATGCGAGTTGTTATTGTGTAGTTCAGACAGAAAGATTGAGAACATTGAGACATTGAGCAACTAAAAGTTACCATTTTTATTTAATTGTTTGTTTTGTGTGTGTGTGTGTGTGCAGATAAATCTTGTTTCAACAGCCTGTTTAACTACGAGGACATGCAGGAAGTGACACAGCACTTCTCAGTTATCCATGTTGATGCTCCTGGACAACAGGAAAATGCTCCCATATTCCCCACTGGGTAATGCTCACACACTCACACCACATCTTTCCCAGGTTATGATATAGTTCCTTTTTCTCCCTCAATGAACTGTTTACATTAGAAAAGTCTTGTGTGTCTGTGACAGGACATCTCGGCTTTAAATAGTAAAAGAATAAAAAATAACAAAATGATTTCTTTAACAACAAAATGTATTTCTTCTTTATGATCTGGTAACAGCAGCTTTATCAGAGCTCAGTGCAGAAGAATAAAAGTAAACACTTGTTGGGGCTGAAGGAAACCTGGGTAGAGTAATACTTCATGTTTTTAGGGATGTGGGTGTAACTTTGACTGTTGATGTCAACAAGCATTCGATGTCACACTTAGGCTACGTTCACACTGCAGGCTGAAGTGACCCAAATCCAATTTTTTGCCCTTATGTGACCTGTATCTGATCTTTTCATAACAGTCTGAACGACACAGATCCGATTTTTTCTAATGCGACCCAGGCCACTTGGATATGTGGTCCTAAATCTGATACGTAGCGGATATTTTGCCATGCGACTTCAGTCTGAACGGCCAGGTCGACCTACACGTTGTACACATCATTGTTTAAAAACTCTTATCTGTAAAGGCTCTCACAAGACTCTCCACCACTCCCGGCTGCGACTCCGTACCCACACGTTTCTCTGTACAGACGTTGCTGCCAGTGCTCCACAAAATGCCATAAAAACAAAGTAACCAGAATATCTCTTTCCAACTAAATCTCCTCCGCTCTGTAAAGAATGAAGAAGTCCTGCTTATTAACTCTGGATTTCTCTCAGAGAAAACAGATGGAAAAGTGTCGAGGTAGTGTGTGGTGTAAGGTGGGAGTGGACCCAAATGCAGACTTTATGAGCCAGGAGGCGGACAGATGCAGAATATGATTTTATTAAACAAAACTAAACTGGAGGACATGGACTGAACTTGACATTTATATTAAAAATAACAAAAGACTACTAAACGTGGCATGAAGACTACGAGACGAAATTTGGCATGAACTCTACAGAACGCGAAGACTGCAAATGGATTGGCAGAGCGTAAATGAAACGGGAATAATGAGAGGCAAATGAGCAAATCAAACTAGGTGAACTAATGAACAGGAAACAGAAAGCAAAACAGACTACACAAGGGAAGGAACTGCAAAAATGAAACAGGAAACGGAGCTAATCACAAGACCATAAATACCAAAATCCAAGAACATAAACCAACATCATGACAGTGAAGACTACAGGACCTCTACCCGGATTTGGGAGGCTTCTTTCTGGAAAATACATTATTAAAATGCTTTTGGACATTTTTTTCAACCTGATTAGAGAATTTAGAAACACAGGAATAAACATCTAGCTAGTTTTGACTTCTAGCTGTCCTTTAGCAGAAAAGCTGCCGTTTGACACATAAATAATATGGGAAGAGTGAAAATAAAGAAACAAGACCACACATCTGGAATTAAATACGCTTTCTTCTGTAGACAATTACAATCTGATGTCAAAAAATGACATAACTTCATGCTAATTTCATCAGATTTTAACAGATAAATGATCTGTCAAGAGTTTTTCTCATCCATAACATTCAGTAAATTAACTCGTCACATTGCTCTGTAAGTCCAACCCGAGTCTTACACATTTAATTTTAACATGAACATTAACATTATTTAACCCAGTTACTGAGTATTTACAAATCAGATGGTTATCCTGCAGGTGGCGAAACATTTTCCACGTATTTCCTCCTTTTACTGCAACTTTTTTATGTCATGCTTTACAGGCTGGTTAGCCGTCCTCCACAATGACACCTCGTCATCTTTTCTTTAACCACAGAAATCCCACACCGATGACTTAATCTGTTTGTTTGGAGCTGCTCCTGCCATACTTTCCACTCTAACATGCCTTTTCATCTGAAACTCAGACAGAACGAAAACAAAGCAACGCAAGCAGTAACACACAGATATTGTGTAACTTTGTTTTATTTCCATGCATGAATTGTGCTGATGGAAAGTGACTAAATTTAATAATGGAATTAATTGTAAAATCAACTAATGGTGACATCATTTAGGGCTGAGTCCTATCTGCAACACCATAATCTGAAAGTCTTATTTAGAAAAAGACCAGTAGTCTGATTATTACTGCGCATGTACACAGGGTGACATGGTGCTGTGTCATCTTTATGTAGTCACAGTAAAGACGTAAACATGGACAGATGCTTTGTTTGTAGCAGGATATTGTGATGTGTTTTAAAAAGGCTACAGTCACATGACCTGCTGTCATTTGTAGAGGACTAAAACTTCCTTTATTTGAAGATGTGGCTCAGGTTCAGGAAAGGGTTTGTTAATGAAAAGTCATGTGAAATGTTATAATGTAAACATAAATACCATTTTCCTGAGTTAATATGATGTCCTGCGATGACATGGCTGCAGGTACCAGTATCCCAGCATGGATGAACTGGCTGAGATGCTTCCGTCTGTCCTGACTCAGCTCCAGTAAGTCTGCTGTTTTCTCTGCAGTGAAGTGAATGGTCGGTGGTTTATTGACTGCTGATTGTGAACTTACTCTGGTGTGTGTGTCATCAGGGTGAAGAGTGTGATTGGTATCGGAGTTGGAGCTGGAGCCTACATCCTCACCAAACTGGCTGTAAGTAAACAATGTGTCACTGATTTCACATGTGTTTTCTGCTACACCTCCTCCTGCTGAGGAATGAGATGATGATGATTGTTGTTTCAGCTGATTGAGCCCAGTTTGGTGGAAGGATTAGTCCTGATCAACATTGACCCCTGTGCCAAGGGCTGGGTGGACTGGGCTGCCTCTAAGGTAACACAGACAGTGTACCCAACACCTTCCTGACACGTTAGGATACATAGCTTGGAAATGAAAAGGTTCATTCTTCATTTTAACCACAGTAGTTTGACAAGATTGTCTTAAATTGGGTTTCTTACAGTTTTATTGACATTTCCGTGATCAGTGACTGCATTTTGCAGTGTGTTACAGAGCAGCTTCAGCTGTAACAAAAACTGTCAGTTTGATGGTAAATTAAAGCTGAAAAGACTTGAACTGTCGGCCAGTTTGTGAGCTGCTCTAGCTGCTGAAAAGCTCTTTAAGGCAGCTGAAGGTCCATCTGAAAGGAATCTCTGGAAGCAGTGGAAGAATGAAGAACTGATGAGTTTTCATTGAGATATGTGATAAAAACAGATGTTGTTTTATGCAGCTGAGCGGCTGGACAAGCAACATGGTGGACATCATCATGGGACACCACTTCAGCACTGTAAGAACAACGATTATTTTATTTTATTTATTTAAGTATTTATTTCGGCATAGTGAAAGTAAATAAAACATATTACAGAAAGGAAAAAAAAACAAAAACAAAGACCGAACGGGTGTAGGCTGAAGCTAGTAGCTTATAAAATGCCTACCCATTACTAAAACAATGTTACCAATTTGCCATAATTTACTAAATTGACATTGAAAAAAGATTTACATCATTACCCCAATTTCTAATAAGAGCAACATGTAAAAAAAAAAAAATTACCCACAAAATCTTTTGCATGTCATTTATCATGATACCTCATTATTATATCATTTATCTACTTTCTTTGAAGTGATTTCAGAGTAGAACTCATTTTTAAGTCATCAGAACAATTGTTCCATAATTTGACACCAGTGACAGATATACAGTGAAACTTAACATTTGTCCGTACCCTGGGTTTGCTAAACATTTCATTTCCTCTAAGTTCATAA
Organism: Melanotaenia boesemani; assembly: GCF_017639745.1. Lineage (NCBI taxonomy): Eukaryota > Metazoa > Chordata > Actinopteri > Atheriniformes > Melanotaeniidae > Melanotaenia > Melanotaenia boesemani. The sequence continues at coordinate 31,852,914 of NC_055694.1, read as the reverse complement.
CATTTCTCCCTCTTTTTAAACAGCCTCTGGATACAGAATGGCATTTGATTATTATTAACTTTATACATGATTTGAATGGTGTTGTAATCTACTAGATCTCTGAATTTCAGTATGTGTAACTGAATGAACAGTGGATTTGTTGGTTCATAATACTTTTTTTTTTTTTTACAAACTATACGTATGGCCTTCTTTTGCAGCAAAAAAACTAAATTTGTGTTTGTGTGATAAGTATTTCCCCATATCCATACACAATAGGTCATATATGGAACAATCAATGAGTTATATAGAATAAAAAGCGATTTCTGACACAGATAGTCCTTTACTTTGTACAGTAGATCTTGACATCTTGATTTTAACATAGTTTATATATGATTTCCAGTTTAGATTATGGTCTACAATAACTCCTAAAAACTTAATTTCTGTAACTATGTCAATTTCATGATTTATTATTTTAATTGGTTAATAAACTCAAACTCTTTTTCCACTGTGTCCAGAAGCTGTTTTAAGTTGTCTCCACTACAAAAGAAAGTTGTATCATCAGCAAATAAAATGCACTTTAACAACTTGGAAACAAGACACAAATCATTAATAAACATTATGAACAATAAAGGGCCTAGTACAGAGCCCTGTGGTACCCCACATGATACCTGTAATAACTCAGAATCCGTATTATTTACATGTACAAATTGATGTCGGTTCTCTAAATAACTCCGTAACCATTCAAGTGCAACACCTCGGATTCCATAGCCATGTCATTTTCCAAGAAGTAAATTATGATCGACCGTATCAAACGCCCTCTGCAAATCCAAAACTACACCAACTGTATATTCTCTTCTATCAATTGCATCTGTTATCTGTTCAAAAATTTCCATTAGTGCCAGTGAAGTGTTCCGATTTTTTCTAAAGCCATCTTGTTGTTCACACAGTAAACTGTACTGTAAGTCTAATGGTAAATATTTTTTCCAGTATTTTAGAAAATTGAGGTAACAAAGATATGGGTCTATAATTCAGCAGCAAATGTTTATCACCAGTTTTATATAAGGGAATGACTTTTGCTATTTTCATTTTTTCTGGGAATTTCCCAGTAGTTAGTGACAGATTGCAGATGTGAGTAAAAGGATTAACAACAGATTTAATAATGTGTTTGATCAGGAACATACTGTGACCGTTCCAATCAGCTGATTTTTTATTCTTGAATTTATCAACAATATCCACTGAAATATTTGCTGTCTGTGTGTGAGCAGGATGAGTTAACAGAGAATAAGGAGATCATCCAGACATACAGACTCCACATCTCTCAGGACATACCACAGGAAAACCTGGCCATGTTCTTCAGCAGCTATGACAGGTGGGAAAAGACTCAGTGTTACTGGTCAGTTCAGCTCAGGATGAACATCTATGTTCTGTAGATCCTGCAACGTTTTCATGTTACAGGAGATGCTGAAGATCAGTTTAACTTCATGTTACAAACATTCCTGTTCCTCAGGCAGCTCCCTGCGTTGCCTCAGCATTTACCTTCTTCAAAGTTTTGTTCAAAAGCTCTTCAGACTTTCACTGTCGCTACCTACAACCTGAGATACCAGGTTAGATTAGAGATCCAGGTCAGTTGAGTCTGACATTAATTACAGCAAAACTAGATGTGGGTTTTGCTATGTGTTACCATGGGAACTAGGCCTGTCACGATAACAAATTTAGCTGTACGATAAATTTTCTCAGAAATTATCGCGATAAACGATAATATTGCGCAGAGCGCTAATGTGTCATTTTGAGACCATTCTCAACTAATATAGTGACATATGCCGTAATAATGCAAGTACACATTTTCAAAGGTCAATAAACTAAATAAATAAAAGCGCCTTTTTCACTGTTGCATCTTCAAATAAACTCCAGACAAGTAGACAAGCATGCCGGTTTTAATGACGAACCAAACTTCAGCACTTTACATCGAACAAAAACCCGTGTTCTTCTTCTGCTCTTCAAAATCTACTGCTTGTGAAACAAAGTCATTCTGCCCTCTGTTGGCCTTATAAGTAACTACAACCCAGCAGTTAGCTGGGATACCACATTCACATACGCCGGGACACCGGCCCAAAAGTTATGCGGCCCACTGGGAATCCTCCCAAACCTCTCGATTAGCCGGCATTGCTCTTAATGTGTATTTTGTCATATACGGTAGTATATAGGCTGATTCTATATGCGTAATGTGCCTGCGGATTACAGGGGTTATTACGGTAGACCAGGAAGTGGGGGCTTTGTACTGACGTCGTAAGCTAGAATGTGTGTGTTCTGCTTACATGTGGGAAGCAGCGAAACAATAAAAGAGGAGATGCTTGCATCTATTATTTACATATTTCAGCATGAGAATCGGAGGTTTAGCGCGAGAGCGTGAGAAGCCACTTAAATACGCAAGTCTCACGGCCATTGCGTGTTGGCAGCCGTGCAAAACAAATGCGGCTTACCGGCTCGTGCTGCAACATGCTGCAGTCAAGTGTGACACTAGAGAGATCACTCCGCAAGAAACCAGAGCGTTTAGTCGAAATACTCCATAGTGAAACCTATTGTCATACACAGTCTATGGTAAAGGGGGGACGAAAAAAAATTATCGCGGCCGGCAAACTTATCGTGCTCTTATTTTCTTATCGTTCAATTAATTGACTTATTGCTTATCGCGACAGGCCTAATGGGAACCATGCTTTAAGTTGTTGATGCAAAATGAGTTTTTAAGCTTGTTCTGATTAACCAAAAGCATAAAGCTTGTTCTAAATGGTGTGGCTGTTAACTGATCTAACACATTATCTTTATATATTTAAATGTTATATATTAGATAATATCAGAGCATATTTAATTAATAAAACACTCTTTGATTTGCTCAACGGTTTCCGTCACTGTCAGAGCTACAAGGTTCTTATCAGGTTAAAGCTTTCAGAGCTATATATGCAGCTGTTATGACAAACAGTGTGCACATATCTGTGGCATTTTTTCATTTTTTATTACGGCAATGGATATTTATTTTTTTCACACCTCTCCATTCAGACAACCTGAAGAATCAGATTATCGGGATTTTTGCCTATGACGTCCTGGAGTCTGAGGAAAGCCTGTTATCTCTATGAGGACATGTAGAATTGGTTGAGGCAGCTAACACAGAAAGCCTGGATCTGTTGAGCTTGCTTCACAATACACCTCTCAGATCGGTTTACTGTACATTTTTACATGTGTGTGTATGTGTGTGTGGTAGTCGTGCTGAGTTACAGATGGAGCGGCCCATCCCTGGTCTGAATGAAAACACAGTCAACACGCTCAGGTATGAAATAACAAATATTTTATTAATTCCTGAAGGGAAAAGATCATAAAGTTTTCCTTCTTGTATCCTGAATCTGTCGGGTGGTCATGTGACTGCGACTCTCAGGTGTCCTGCCCTGCTGGTGGTTGGAGATACATCGCCTGCTGTTGATACTGTGGTGAGTATCTGCATTGTTTCCATGACTACAGCTAGTCTATGATGTCATATTATGGTAACAGTGCTGTGTGTGTGTGTGTGCTGGTCTGCAGGTGGAGTGTAACTCCAGACTGAATCCCACCAAAACTACCCTGCTGAAGGTAGTCGTCTGTCTCCTCACCTGTCTCACATCAGACTGTCATGTTCACCTTACATGGAACGAAATTGCTTCTCTTTCATGTTTTGTTTTATTCACTCGACCTCACCTGCTTCATCAGTTGTAACTGGAAGGGAACTGGTGGGTTTCATTATTCCATCAACAGGCTGATCCATTTTATTTATACACTACTTTCTATAGAAATCCAATTTATAGCTCTAAATGACAGATAGACTAATGCACATTAAAACCAGCTCAACATAACTAAATAAAGAAAAGTAGAACTCACAGAAAATAATAATTTAAATCACTGATGAATTTATAATGAAAATAGTTGTGAGAACAGATGGCAGGAAGGCCGATTAAAACTATACAAACTGAATAAAATGGGTAATCAAAACCAAAGAAATAGCTATAAATACACCAAAAACAGATTAAAATAAGAGAACCAAGTACAGGCAGACATGCTAAAAGTTTAATTAAAATCAGGATTATTTTTAGCATATATACAAAATACTGACTACAAGGCAAATAAACAGGATTTTAGCTTTTCACGCTACATGCCACATTCACCTGATCACTCCTAAACACACTCATATAGCACTGTTAAATATGTGCACAGGGTTTTTTTTATCTGTCACACACACACTCACACATGTGAATGTGTGGTTCAGTGTCTTTGACATGTAGGCTGGCAGGAATCAACCCACTGACCTTCCAGTTGGGACAGAGCTGCTTCTCCTCCTGTGCAGCCAAATGAAATAAATCCAAATGAATTAAAAGACTGAGTGTTGTCGTCTTGGCTCACATCCATGAGGGAAGGTTGATCTAAAAAACAATTATCACAAAAGAAAACACACATTTAATGAACACAATGAAGAAATCACTCGGACGGTTCACACCTCCGCGTCGTCCATTAATTTATATTAATGGACACCTCGTCGGGTGTTATCCCGTTATAATGTTTTATAACGTCTATATAACTGCTATATAACGAAGAACAACTTAATTAAAATGTATAGAAACTAAGCTGAACTCGTAAATAGTTTCTGGGATGTTTTTGTTTATTGTTTTTATTACAAAACAGGTATTACACAACCTTTATTTTTAAACCACAGACTGATCCTTGTTAAGTCTCTGAGTTGTGTTTTTACTCCACTAGATGGCAGACTGTGGAGGACTTCCCCAGGTGGTTCAGGTGAGTTTCAGACTGAATTCATTTTCTTCCTCTTATACAAAACATTTCTATATATATTTGAAAGAATTATGAACGCTGAAGTTGTAAAAATAAATTAGATCTAAACTGATGATATGAACTGAAAATTGAGCTTCTCTCTCTTTAGCCTGGAAAACTTGCAGAGGCCTTCAAGTACTTTGTCCAAGGGATGGGCTACAGTAAGTTTCTGGTAGTCTGTGTGTTTGTAACACAGGTCACACACTTCTGTAGCTCTTAGAAATCTGGTTTTAATGGTTTCAACTAACTTTGTGTTAATTCTGATTGTTCACTGTTAATCTGTGTCTCTTCTGTGTTTCTGCCCTGATGTTTTAACATGAACATGTTATTGCCCTAACCTTTAAAATCCTTCTTAGATTACTTCATCTTTAATTATATATTTATATATCATTTCTACATCCATTTCAGATACACGGGTAACTAACTAGAACATTGCTGTTATAAATCAACTATCAACTAAATCAACTAAAATCAGAAACAAACGCCCTGCCGAGACCAGAACAGAGAATATTTTTATCCAAGTAACAAAAAGGACGAATCTATTACAAGTTGTACTCTTCATGATGAGCCTGAGACAAGAAGTGAAATGAAACAGTCTGCACGAGTAATCATAAATATTTTAATTAATAGTGATTTCTTAATACTGTTTTAATTAGTAATGTACTCACTTACATTCAGTAAGTCTGACTAGTCTGACAGCCTCCGTCATTTTACAGCTTAGGAGGAGTTACCATGGTGTTCTACGCTACACCTAGAGGACCACCTGTAGCGGACCCCTGTAACGAGTGGGATTATTGGGGATTAATTAGTTCATATTTGGCTCATGTGGACATCAGTGCTAATCCACACAGTGGTGGATCTGTGGATCATGTGAAGGTGAAGTGGTTACCTCGGATCATATTGCTGTTCAGGGAGATTTGATTTGCTTCTGGATTATCAGTTTGTTTAAAAATTAACAAAAAAAATTATGATCAAGATTAAAATGTTTTAAATGTTGCAGCCCTGTTATAACATCAGATTAAGATCTGTTTATGTGTCAGACTTAAAACGGTTTGTTGTCATCGTCAGTGTTGTTGGTTTGAAGATCTGTGACAGGATTTCTCTGTTAGCCCATTTCACCTAGCAGAGATGTTGTCCTCTGACAAGGACAATGAGACGGAGACCCACCTAGAAACACAGCATGGATCAACATCAGCCTGGTGGATTCTTTGATGGGATCTTTGGAGGCTGCAGAACCGACACCAGTGCAGGACCCACCGCTAGTTTGACTTTCTTACACATTTTCCAAAGTTCTTCATCACGTCGTTGCTGGCTAAAGGATGAAAAAAGCACCGTAGCTAACAAACGCTGGCAACCATGCACAACAATAAAACATTAATCACAGAGGAGAAAAGATGCATAACTCCCAGTCCCAGTTCCCAGGGCAGGTACACAAATAAATAGACCAAATGTGGACCTGTCCAAAGTCCCAGCGGGTGGTCTGTATGTAGTGGCTCATTAAGAACATTATAGAAAGTTAATATCTGTTTAAAAGTTGAATCATATGAGGTTTAGATTTCAATGAATGTAAAAACAAACAACTTGTTTACTGGATCTGTACAAAGCTGCATCTATGTGTTTGTTGTTTGTTTATAGTCCTGCCGCACTAGTTATTGTGTAACTGTAAGTACCAGTTTGCACTTTTATTCACTACACACAGCATGATCTGCCTCAGGATGTCCTCCACACACCTCACTGTGTGTGTGTGTGTGTGTGTTTATCTGTTTTTCAACCTGTCCTCCCTCCTCTCTGCTCCCGTTTTCTCTATTTCCCTCGTCCCCTCCAGTCCCTCATGTTTTATTAAACCATCTGAGCAGCCAATCAGGTATCAGGATCGTTATGAACCCATCTGCTCACCTTCGTCCACCTGCATCTCTGTTTCTTTTTCATTCCTCATCTTCCTCTGTCCTCGTCTTGCATGTAGTCTGTCTGGCTGATGTTGGTTTTCTCCTGTGGTGACGTGAGCGGCAGGTTGTCCTGCATGCTGGAACTGCTGCTGTGCTCACTCAGGTTGCTCTCGTCGCTTTTAAACGGCTCATGTCTGCGGCGGGAAGAAACTAGATGAGCTGAAAGCCACCAGAAGAGCAGCGTTAGCAGAGCAAACACCATCTGTTTGCATTCCAACTTTTGGGCCTTTTTGCACATCAGGAATGACGATCAAACCTGAACCTTTAGCTCTGCTGAAGTGTTTAAATCATCTTTTTACTCTAAACAGTGAAGACCAATGTCTAAGTATAGCTTACATCACTGTTAGCTGGCAGGAGGTCCAAACGTTCTGCTCTGAGCAGCTTAAAATTGGGGCGGCAGTGGCTCAGGCGGTAGAGCAGGTCGTCCAATGACCGGAAGGTTGGCGGTTCGATTCCCACTCCTGCAGTCATCTGTCGTTGTGTCTTTGGGCAAGACACCCAACCCTTCTTGCCTCCAGTGTTGGCATCACTGGTGGATGAATGTTTGGTGGTGGTTGGAGAGGCCGTAGGCGCGGACTGGCAGCCACGTCTCCGTCAGCCTGGCCCAGGGCAGCTGTGGCTGCACACGTAGCTTACCATCACCAGGTATGAGTGAGGAGTGGATGAATAATGGATATACAATGTAAAGCTCTTTGGGTGCCTTGAAAAGCGCTATATAAATCTAATCCATTATTATTATTATGAAAATGAAAAACTCTGCATTGTGCATCTTATCGTGGACACTTACCCCACAAACAGCCGCAGATTCACATTTTCCAGTTTTTCTCCCTGCAAGCTGTTAAAAATGTGACTCGGTGCAGCTTTCTGCTGTTCACAGAGAACAGAAAGTGAGAAATATTTGGAGCTTCTGTGTGAATAGAAGCTCAGACCCATCTTCATCTGATTTGAATCCAGCTGCTCATCACAGCGTGCACGATTCAAATCAGTGCACACCGCTGAGCGTTCCATGATTTCTGTGATCTGACCCGTCCCTGTCTGTCGCCCTGCAGTGCCCACAGCAGGAATGACCCGGCTGGTTCGCTCCAGGACTCACTCTGCTTCCAGCGTGGGCTCCACAGATGGCGTCCGCAACCGCAGTACCACCAACACCCTGCCAGAGGGCGCCACCTGCACCGTCCCCGAGCACACAGCTGTGCAAACCATCGAGATGACGGCGTAGGGCTTCCTCCTGCTCCGCTCTCTGTCTTCATCTTTTTCTCACATCCTTTCTCCACTTGGCTCTCTGCTGCCTCAGTCCCAGACAAACTGTTCTGTCCCTGTTCCACCTGAAGACCTGGAACGTCCTGGAACATCCTGGAATGCCCTGGAGTGTAGAACTGAAGGTAGATTTGAGCGGTGTCATTGATGTTCTGCTGATGGCTCCTTTAGATACTGATGATGGTTTTTACTCTTTACTCCCGTCTCCATGGAGCCATGCTGTTGCCATGGTGAATCTCTTAGATGTAACCATATTATTAGATTATTCATATTTATAAGCAGTGGTGTTGTTTTGTTCCCCAGACATTTTCACCTCTCTTCTCTTCCTTTCTTATTACTTAATATATTATAATCAGCATTATTTTATGCCTCTTGTTGACGGTTTATGAGGAAAAAGCTCTTTTTTCCAAACAATAAAACTACATTTATAGGAATATTTGACCAAAAATGTAAATGTGCTTGACTGTGACAGTTAGTGTCCATCAGGAACTTTCTCCTCTCTAACAGATGCATCAGCTCTCAGCCTGAGTCGTGTTGTTTCTCTGAATCCATGAAGCAGTTTGTTCCTGAGACTCTGCTGGGATGAGAAATATTCCCAATGCGGCTCAACAGCAGGAATACTGTCGGCATGATCAATCAGTCAAATTAAGTATTACATGCAAGACAGTTAAATAGATGTTTTAGGACCATTTGGATGCATTTCCAAACAAAAAAGCACAAACATACCGACTTCTAGTGGCATCAATAGAAAAAATCCAGAAAATGTTTTATTTATTGCACTAATTGAAAATGTATGAATACGTTGTTACATTAATGAAAGCAACACTGCAGGACATCACGTTCATGGTGCAAACCTTTAACCCTGATGAGTGTCACTTTCCAACACCAGCAGCGTAATTTAAAGAACCAAAAGTATAAACAGAGCAGAGACTAAAACTCAGTGTTGCTGCTCAGCTTGTTTTAGAAAAATGGAGGCACAACTCCGACTCACATGTAATAACAAACAGGAAGAACACTGAACATGTGTAAAACAAATAACCGCACCCTACTACAGTTTAACTCATCTGGAGGACAGATGTCCCTGTTTCAGTCTTTCTCCCTGAAGCACATTGACTGGTTTCATGTAGGATTTGATGCTAATATTAAAACTAGACTTCGTATCAGAAATGACCGCTATTTAGTTTTCCAAGTTCTTCCTGTGATGGAGATCCTGAGCGAGATCCATCCTGATACCTCGTCTGTTGCTCTTGTTACGATGCAGCATGCTTGTCGTAGGTTTGTGGCATGTGAACCGTGTAGTGGTTAGTGTGGTTCGTAACAGATGTCCAGCTGTAAACCCGACGCCATACATCACTGAAACTTGGACTTGCGACAGCTGCTTGAAACCCCATTAAAGAAACAAAACAAAAACATCATCTAAAAGTTTGAGGCAACATTTTACTTCACTGTTTTTTTTTTAAAATAAGTTTTGATTTAAATTGATGCGGACAAAAAAAGGAAAAAACCTCCCTGCATGTAAAATATCCACGGATGAAAGTGAACCTGAACATGATGAGACTCGTTTTCTTCCTCAGCCCTGAAGAACCACTTTAATATAGTCAACAAGGTAAATGTTCCACGTTATTAATCCCACACTTGTTGTTATAGTTAGATCCGACCCGTGGGACTGAGTTGTGGATTGTCAGGATGTTAACAAACAATCCACCATGTTTGGATCGAAACCCCAGAGCATCCTGATGGGAGAAGTTGTAGCCATCAGTCAGTGGAGTCTTAACCGCCTCCCTGCAGGAAGATTTTCCTGAAAAGAAGATAATTCCAGTCTGGACTGAAAACAAAGCGAGTTTATGACCCACAGTCTGTAACTGGAGAACATTCAGTTCTTTAACTGCATATTCTGTGATGCCGTCTGTTAATATTGATTATAACCGTTACTATGGTGATTTGTACTGAAGCATTGTAGCTGTTACACTGAGGTTTGTATTTACTGGATGTTATGATTTATTTAAGAGTGTAGACAAAGTTTGTAATGAAATAAAGCAGATTAACCAGAAAGAATCTTTGATCTGAACATTCTTCTGATTTTAGTGGAAAAAACTCACGAATCTAACATGAAAACACAAATCTCTGTTCAGCAAGTTGTATTCTTCTCTTTACAGGTGTTGGAAGAAAATGTGTTGTAGCCAAAGAGGGAAGGTGTGTCAGAATAAAGCACACAGAAGTAAAATTTTTACCTTATTGAGTGCTGAGTCTGCAGTTCAGGATGACTAGACATTTATCTGCAGATAAATTCAGGGGTGTCATAAGAGAAACATTTACATTTTCTACTGTGTTTTAGGTGAATTTACTCTGACGCAGTAACACATAACTTGATTCTGACAGTTCTGTAGTAATCTCACATGTCTCAGCTTTCTGTAGAGATTATACAAACAGCTCTTATGGTTATCAAGTAAAATTGATTTATTTTGGTGACATTTCAGACAGGAGGCAGAATAGTAGGCCTTGTGATAAAGAGGTTCAATAAATTCTTGTTTTTTAAGCTTTGGATTATCAGTGAAAACAAACTATTTCAGGAAACAAAGAGAAGCTGCAGGATCAACCTAACTTTGATCACAAGTTTAATTTAATTCTGAATCAAACAGGAATCTTTCTGCTACGCCCTGTTTTTACATTTGATGTGATTTGTTTGTTTTTGAGGCAAAAACTGTTGTGGTCCAGATGACACCAAAGACAGATTAAAGCTTATCCAACTCAAATGAAGTCACCTACTGAAATTAAGACATTTACCGTCACATAGTTGGGTCATCAGAAAATAATCTAAGATCAGAATTAAAACAAATGCTGTTGTAAAACAAACCCCAATAAACAAAGGAGAGAAATATCCAAAGAGAATTTCCCTCCAACCCTGCAGATGAATTTAAATAATATTCAAAGTAAAAAAAAACAAACAAACAACAAAACATGGCGGCTCTGATCGGTGAATGTTTATTCCGGAAGATCTACTTTGCTGATGCTTCGAAACTGAGGCAGGTGTAACATCTGGTCCGACCACATCTGGATCAGAACCGTGCCCAGGACCAAGGATGAGGGGGTAAACACTGACAGTCTGCTGCTGTTGGGAGGGTGTGGGCTTCAGCTTGCAGCAGGGGGCGCCGTCTTGCTGCAGAGGCGCCCCAGCAAACCGGCCATCTGCAGCAGGGAGTTGACGCCTTCAGCCACCCGCATGTGAGTGTACCCAATTTCCTGAAGGAAAGACCCGGAAACACAGAACAGAAGATCAGACCTGGATGTTTGTCACAAACACTGAAGACACCAGTTTTTCTTTCCATTGTTTTATCGGGTTGGGACCCATCCAGCTGTGATCCATCAGGATGGATGGATGGACTCTTCGGTTTCATACAAGTAATTTACATTTACAGGCTTAGTAAACAGGATGGAAATCTGTCCGTTACAGCATCGCCGTGGGAACATGACACGTCTGATAACCACAAAATAAAACCTACAAAGAATTTTGGATCCATTTTAAGCCGCAATACGACTCAGAAATTCCTACAATGATGCTGGATTCAGCTGGTTCAGCTGTGCGCGTCCCCGAGATGGACGTGGCGTTCCCGTGATGGATGTGGCGTTCCCGTGATGGACGTGGCGTTCCCGTGATGGATGTGGTGTTCTCGGCGTAACAATGGAGCAGGGTACGACCGTCAGGATACTACAGAACGCCGTGCCAGTGTGGAAAATTAATCCGTGGAATTAACGTGTCAAACTATTTTTTAAGGCATTAAAGTTAAAACAAAATTCAAATTAGGCACGATGTCAGTGACAGAAGGCGATTTTGGGCATGTAGGTGTCTTGTCACAGATGTAAACAGAATCTACCAAAAACCAGTTTAGTCGCCTTATTTCTGAAGATTCTGACAGTTTTCCAGTCTTACATTTACAGGATGCTGCAGGATGAGACACGACACTGTTTATCACTCAGTTAACCAGGTAGTGGTTGCATCGGGTCCACACTCCTCACCTGTGAACTGGGATGGATAGATGGATGGAGCGAAGCGCGCCGTTTGTAATAGATCTCCATGATCCTCATATCAGCAAGGACTCAAACGTTGTGAATAAAAAGTGGTGCAGGTGCCTCCACTACTAACCATTTCAATCAATATTTAGTGCCGTGATGTTGTTACCGCTCCCAGTTCAGGCTTCAAGGTGGAAAATTCTCATTTTTCATTAAAAAATATGTTCCAAATGTTACATATATAATATTTTTAATGCATCTGACTTCTGTTTGTATGAGGTGGGTCTGTTCAGGTGGTCAGGAATGTGGAAATGTACACGTATGTACATTTAAAATAACTTCCAGCCCTTTAAAAGTTCCTCTAATCATAATGATAAATACTGGATTTCTCAGACCTGATTAAATGTTTTGTGATTTTATAGATGATCTGGAAGTTTGGATTCACTCAGAATATTGTTCATGTTTTCTAAAAGTTTAGTCCATTACATATTACTGGGAGTTTTTGTTATTTATGGGTTATTTCACTGCTTCGCCCCACTTCAGATCACTTTGTGTTGTCACCTTGATGAACTCCAGTTTCAGGTACTCGGCCATCTGGTAGGTCTTGCACACCCTGAAGATGTTTCCGATGATGTCCTCCGGGGAGTAGCCCAGTGCCCACAGCCGCGCCATCACCTCGTAGGCCTCGTCGATGTTTCCCTCCACACAGTGTTCCAGCATTTTTTTCACCTGCAGGGGGTGGGGCTCGTCGCACACTTTAAACACGTTCTCGCCGTTGATGTAGCCGAAGCCGGAGTTGGTGGACTGCAGATTGTTCAACGCCTGGAAACATGAAAAGGGGAGCGTAAGTAAAACCAGTCTGCGTCTGGGCCAAGAACTGGACTCTAGACTCTGTCCCTCACCTGTCTCATGTCTCCCTGAGCGGTGAAGATGACGGCCTCCAGCCCGTCATCAGACACAGACAGGCGTTCCTTCTCCACCACCTCCTGCAGCCGGGCGAGGATCTGCCCGTCGGTCAGTTTGGAGTAACGCAGCACGGCGCAGCGGGACTGGATCGGCTCGATGATCTTATCTGAGGCGTTGCAGGCGAGAGCGAAGCGCGTCGTCTTGGAATAGATCTCCATGATCCTCCTTAACGCCTGCTGAGCTCCATCCGTCATGCTGGAGAGGCAAAGACGTTACAGACCAACCTTTAGTTTTTAAAGAGTTACTGTTTACATGTAAAGTGTTTTATCAGACAGTCGCGTCTCAAAACCCGCTGCTCAGAGCGCAGATTTCCGCCAAGCCAAATGGTTTTTTTCCCAAAGATTGTGGGTATTATTTCTGAGTTAGAAGCTCAGAATGATCCGTATCTGCCCATAGTGAAGAATTCTTTAAAAAAATCCCTCGATCCACGCAGCGATCCGGATCAGCCCAAAATCTAATCACTTCCTTATTCCATTTCTAAGATTTCCTGAAACTTTCATCAAAATCCATCCTTAACTTTTTGAATTATGTTGCCGACAGACAGACAGGCAAACATGACCTCCTCCGTGGCCGAAGCAGCAGTAAAAACTATGAAGAAGTCTCACCTGTCAGCTTCATCCAGGATGATGATCTTGTGTCGGCCTTTGGGCAGCGTGACTTTCTGCTGTGCAAACATCTTGATTTTGTTCCTCACCACATCGATGCCCCTGCAGACACAACACCCTCCATCACAGCTCATCACACCATCGACATTGTCAGACATCAGGGGCCTCATTTATCAAACTGCGTAGCAAAGCCAACTACAGGTGGCGTAGTAAAGGGAAATGTGGCGCACAAAAACTTTCAGATTTCTCAAAGCATGCACATGACCATCCTACACCTGTTTCCGTTTATAAATCAGAATCAACTCTAAAGAGGGTGCATGTGAGGGAACATCTTCCTATGCCCACATGGTGGCTATAAATGGTCAGGTGGAAGCCTGGAATAAATATTCATCACATCATGTGCATGATGACACAGGATGGAAAAGGTGGAATTTTTTGGAGTGTGAGACAAGATCCTGATGGACCACATTAAAAAACGTAAAAATGTTTAATTGGTGGGCAGGGCGTGGGCATTACTGGTGTCAGAAACGCAGAATAGTGGCAGATGTTGTCATCGCAGTGTTAGAAGGGAAGACACGCCAGGGGCATCGGAGTGTGCGGCTGGTTATCTCAGTCTGTAGATCCTCCGTCTGCCATGCAGGAGATCAAAGTTCGAATCCCACAGGGGTGAATCGCTTTGGAGAACAGCGTCGGCTCAATGACAGTACTGATGTAGGTAATTTTGTCATTTGCTTTAATTTATAAAATAAATATGTACAGATGCACCTGAGATCGGTAGCAGTTTATTTAGTGTTAAATAATATTTCTTTCTAGTTGCTGGGTGCTCCAGCTGGGTGGGCGGGGCTCCAGCTGGGTGGGCGGTGCAGAGGGACACAAAGGAGTAGCGGGAATTAAAGACCATCTGGACAGAAATTGGGACAACAATAAAAAAAACAAAAACAAAAAACAAAAAAACATTGTGTAAGAATAAATAATTAAAAGGAAATCCTCCTCTTGTGTGTTTCATTAGCGTAGCATCACTTCTAGACCTCCAGCCTCCAGTCTGGTCCCGCTCTGCTGGAATGAAGGACCAAAGCTACTTTCCACACTGACTGCTACCTGCTGGCAGCAGACTGTCACCTTATTTATCTGGATGGATTTTATAACATGCAAGTTTAGTTTCACAATGACAGAACATATTTTAGTGGTTGAGGTTCTTATTTATATCTCCTCCCTTTTTCATGAAAACCCTGTTTTTTCTCAGTGCACTCTTAGGAGAATTAATATTGAATATGCCTCTTTATTAATTTCTGCAAACAGCTTTAATATCTAACATGTGGTGTGAAAGGTAATAGTGGATCATGCACAAATGTCTCACATCATTTCCTTGATTTTATTCTGTACCGCTGGTGTTGCCCGTTTCTCTACATTATGTATGTACACCAGGGTCAGAGTTGCTGTGAAGGCAGGAACATTTTCCCGTCAAGTTGACTATATTTGGCGTATGCTGGTTTTTGTTCCTAAGCCAGCTTGATAAGTGAGGCCCCAGGTGCAGTTTGTGTCCTTGTCCAGAGTCTGAGTCTCACCTGTCGTTGGAGGCATTGAGCTCCAGCACAGCGTCTTTCATTGCAGATCCCAACAGAGCTCGGGCCAAACAAAGGATGCTGGTAGTCTTTCCTGTCCCAGGAGGACCTGAACCACAAAAGACATGTTTTCCCATTCTGTCCTCACCCACGGGTTGAAATGACACAGTAGAGCAGGCATGTCAAACTGGTCCAGCAAAGGGCCGTCTGGCTGCAGGTTTTTGTTCCAGCCAGCCAAGAGCACACAGTTTGACCAATCAGCTGTCTGAAGACTGAGATCAGTTGATTGAATCAGTCAAATCTGGTGTGCTGCTGCTTGGTTGGAACAAAAACCTGCAGCCACACGGCCCTTTGCTGGACCAGTTTGACATATGTGCAGTAGAGGCTGCAGGGTTTGGTCTTAATGCTGATGACAAACTAACCAATAGTTAATATCTGCTGCTGCAGTTTTAATGATGCAGTCAGCATCTCTAGTTAATGTATATAAACTCAAATGACACTTTGTAAAGGGTGTGTGGAACCTGGTTACACAAACTATAATAAAGAGTAGGAGCTATGTGATTTCTATTTCCCTTGTTTAAGCTAAATAGTAGAAGCTTCATGCACTTCTCTGTGTCGTTTTTTGATGAGTCAATCTCTCTTTGAACGCCTAGCCTGACCGTGTCTAAGGTGAATCCAGTTTCTGGAGAAAACACTTCTTATTCCGTGTGTCCACACTGACCTGCTATGATGATGTTGGGCACGTTTCCCTCCCTGGCGAACACCTCCAGTCGGCTCACCGTCTCTTCGTTTCCTACGATGTCGTTCAGCTTCAGCGGCCGGTATTTCTCGACCCAGGGCAGCTCATATGAGCTCCCGGAGCTTTTAGAGGATGACTCGTCTGGACCCGTTTTGTCCCTGCTTTCTGTGTGTTTCTGGTCGCATTCCTTCTCTTCCATCTCCACATCCATGATGTCCACACTGTCAGCCCGCGAACGCCACTTTCCCTCCCTGACAACCGCTCCAGAGTAAACTCGCATTTCATTGGCTGAGCGTTAAACGTCAGAGAAGGTGATTGGCCAAGAAAACCTCGCGATCGTTGAAAGCCACAAGAGATGCAATGTGTCACAAATAAACAAACAACCAATAAACTCTTATCATAATCTAATGTTTTAAATTCATGGCAAATATATGCTTTATTTGATCTAATTAGAACAAAAATGGCAAAATATCCTAATAAAGTGTTGAAGTAAAAAAGTTTAGGTAATCTGTGTTAGACTATCCGTTAATATAATTTGACACAATGTGTCTACAAATCGTTGGATGGTTTTCGGTTGGTTTTGGTTTTGACCAAATCGCGTCCCCTTGCGGATTAAGTGCGGAGGTTGTATTCAGGAAGTCGTCATCGCCCGGGTCTTAACCACTTCCTACTTCCGCAAACACAGCTCCCCGTTGCTTCCCTGTTCATCGGTTGATCAATGCGGCGGTTGACTTCTTCCTTTTGCTTCCTGGCTCTGTTTGATATTTGTTACAGTTCTGACATTTATGTGTGATTGATAAGCATCATGACGGCCAACAGCCGCTGTTCTAGCGCAGAGCCTCCGGGTCTGGAGACCCAGCGGAAAGAGATCGAGTCTCTGTTGCGGGAGTGTGAGCTCCGGGCTGGAGACAGTTGGTGAGTAGCCGCCCGTCGCTGTTCCGCTCCACACACACACAGACATGCAGTGACAGGACTGACTGATAGCATCACACGGCTACCTTAATCTCGCTTGCGATTGACAGGTTTTACAGCAGATTCGAGCTGTCCTGGTATCGGTCTGGGTTTGTTGGGACGGTTTAACGGCTCGGTGTGCCATGTTAGCTGCTCCTGCGTTAGCCCAGGCTAACCAGGTAGTCGCTGATCTCACAGTTAGCCGTACCTGCTAACGCTAATGGAAGTCTGTCAGTCAGCTGTGGTGAGACGTTCAGGGTCTCATTGGAAGCTTTCAGTTGTTTTTGTGTGTTTCATTGACGGTGACTTCAGTCCCTGTTTGTTCTTTAAAGGTGTCCATTTCAGAATATTTAAGCATTTTTAAGTGGTGCTGAATGTTTCAGTTTCGGTTTCATGTAAACTAGTAAACACATATAAATATTCAGAGTAAGAAATACTGCAATTAGAAAGAAAAATAAATCACTGAAAAATTTAGAAAGAGGGTAGCAAGCCACGTGATTAGCACAGATTTCCTCAATGTTAGATTGTAATGTCACTAATATATTAAAGTGAAACTTAACTGTTTGACTCAGTCATAAGACAAACAGGCAAGACAAGAATAGGTGCAATAAAGCCAAAAGTAATCTGTGCAACGAATGCAGGTGGAGTGTCAATGATAACAGTCTTAAATATTTACTATGAGGAGTGGACATCAGTCAAACAGGATGATTAAAAACAGGTCGGTTGTATAATCGGTTGTGATATCATACCAAATCATTTGATGTTGAATTAGTTGAATTCATTCATTGCAGCACAAAATCTGCCGCTGGTCAGGAAATATATTTTTTGAAGGTAAAACTAACAGAAAATGATCTTTGAAATGATAAATGACTCAATTTGTTTTGTAAACGATGAGCACCGTGTTGGAAAATAAATTAAAATCTTTCTATTGTGGTTTTATCGTGGTTACTTAATTTTTTTTTTTTTTTAATCAACTTTGCTTTAAACCAATCAGTAGTAGACTCTGACAGACACCCACTGTCCACTTTATCAGGTCTGCCTTTTAGTACTGGGTTGGACCCGCTTTTTCCTTCAGAACTGCCTTAATTCTTGGATTCTTGGTGTGACAGATGGAAGCAGGTGTTGGAAACCTTCCTCAGAGGTTTTCTCCATATTGACATGACAGCATCACACAGTTGCTGCAGGTTTGTCGGCTGCATCCATGATGAGAATCTCCCGTTCCACCACATCCCAAAGCTGCTCTACTGGACTGAGATCTGGTGGCTGTGGAGGCCGTTGGAGTCCAGTGAACTCATCGTCATGTTCTAGAAAGCAGGTGGAGATGATCTGAGCTTTGTGACATGGTGCATTATCCTGCTGGAAGTAGCATCAGAAGATGCTCCACTGTGGTCATAAAGGGATGGACATGGTCAGCAACAATACTCAGGTAGGCTGTGCTGGTTAAACCAGGCCACGTTGGTACTAAGGGGCCCAAAGTGGGCCAAGAAAACAACCCCCCACCATTACACCAGCAGCAGCCTGAAGCGTCGATCCAAGGCAGGATGGATCCATGTTTTCATGATGTTTCCAGCAGATTCTGAGCCGAGCATCTGAATAGTGTATATTAATTTGGTATTTGTAGTTGTAATTTGTATTTGTATATATTGCTCTGTATATAGTAGACATCAATGTATCAGAGTCTGTATTATCAATTACTTCCTAGTCATTTTATTCCTTTACTTATTTTTATTGCTTTTACTTATCCTAATACTTCTACTAGAGTGACAACATCTGCCGGCAAACGATTCCTTGTATGTGTTTATACTTGGTTTCTCCATCTTCTATTGTCCAGTGTTGGTGAGTGTGTGTGAATTGTAGCCTCAGTTTCCTGTTCTTAGCTGACAGGATGGACCCGGTGTGTCTTCTGCTGCTGGAGTCCATCTGCTTCAAGGTTGGACGTGTTGTGTGTTCAGAGATGCTGGTCTGCAGATCTTGGTTGGAACCAGTGCTTGTTGGACTTCCTGTTGTCTTTCTATCATCTTCAGCCAGTCTGTCCATTCTCCTCTGACCTCTGACATCAACCAGACATTCTGGTCCAGACAACTGCTGCTCACTGGATATTTTCTCTTCTTCAGACCATTCTCTGGAAACCCTGGAGATGGTTGTGTGTGAAAATCCCAGTAAATACTCAGACTAACAACCATCCCACGTTCAAAGTCTCTTTAATCCTCTTTCTTCCTCATTCTGATGCTCAGTTTGAACTTCAGCAAGTCGTCTTCACCACGTCTACATGACTAATGTACTGAATTGTTGCCATGTGATTGGCTGGTTAGACAACAGGAGAAACATCAGTCTGTATCTGACTCAGTGTCCCACCAACTCCTAGTAAAGACCATGGTTGCTGAGGTACCCTATAAATGGTCCAGAACCAGGTGGTCCATCTGGTGTGTCATCAGGCATAAAGACTACACCTCCCTCCACTCTTTATTAACCTCAGCTTGGTATCCATGGCTGCCTGAATGAAATCCCTGTCCCTAATGCTGCCTACAGAGAGACTTCTGGATGTGCAGCTGCTGGTTAAACTCAAATGATACCTGAACTGAGAGTATCCGTCTTTATCTTCAAGAACCTCACCTCTTCAGAGAACACCTCCTCTCCTGACACCTTAACGAACCAAACTCACCCTTACTTTGCACTTATCTACCTGTTCTCGGTCCTGTAGGTAGATTTGAATAGATTTAGGACTTAATGCGTGGACCAGGCTGTTTAACTGGACTGAACCTGGAGGGCTCTTCCTCACTGTGGATAAAAGCTGCTGCTTAATTATCCCATGAAGATGTCAGCCCCTTCATGCATAGTGTTTGAAATTAGTTTCAAACCACTTTTGGCATTTTAAAAAATTTATTTCTTTTCATCTATTTAATATATTTTGTTAGTTTTTATTTATTCTTTTTTTATGTAGCTTTATATTATTATTTATTATTAATTTATTTAATATCTGAATGTCTTGTATTTTATTCCTGTTTTTTCTTTATTTCCTGTATTTAGTTTGTTTTTACATATTGGTAATTGTAAATAAATTTGGGCATCACGGGGTTAAAGCATCAATCCAAAAAGTTTAGTTGCAGTTTGTTGATTTATAGAGTCCGTGATGATTGTTGTGATTAGCTGCCATTAAGTTTCTCAATTCTTCTGTCAGGAAAAGAAAATCCAAGGAACAAATTTATTTCACTGGTCTGGTGAATTCTTAGCTTATTTTTCGACCATTTACGTGCATCTTCCCAGTCTGAGTTTTCCTTCGGCTGAAGCGGTCCTGGTGTCAGATTTCATCTCTGGGCCTCCAGTGATCATCTGGTCCAGATGTTCGGTCCAGACTTGATCTTTTGGAAGGTAAAATAATGTGAAGACAAACATTTTTTTACGTCCATGTGTTGCACAACCAGAAACTGCTTCAGTGTTTTTAAGCCCATATGCAGAGCGAGGAACATGTCAGCCAGCAGTCGTCATTTCCTCTTCGGTGTCACTTTTTTATCACTGATGTGCAGCACTTTGTATCAGATGTGTTTATGTGAAAGTTGGTATGGAATGATAAGATCGGTTCAAAAAACTGCTGTTGAGAAATGTGTGTTTGGATAGATGTAGACTGTCATCTGAGTTCATGTCTGCTGAACTTCCAACACACCTGAATCAAGGGAATGGCTTGTTACCAGACCTCCTCAGAGCCTAATGCCACGCAGATGAGGGAATTCATGCATTTGATTCAGGTGTGCTGGAGAGTGGATGCATCTAAAAGCTGCAGGATGGTTGCTCTCGATGACCGGACTTTGGCACCCTGGTTTAGACCGTCGAGATTGCTATCATTCTCGACGTCGTGCACGCTGGCGCTCCTGAAATCAGGCGCATTCACACTGGAACAGCTTTGTCCACTTTAAACAAACACTGGTCTGCTTCCACAGATAGTCTGTTACCCATTCAGCCATGACTGCAGGTTTCACTGGTTTCAGACCAGATTAGTCCTGGTTTTGGTTTCTGTTCTCCATCAACACATCAGTAAATCATAAAGCAGCTCAGGTGTGTTTGTTTGCTGTTTTTGTTTTCAGATAAACATTTTGATCTACAGAAAACCATCCAGAGAAAAACATCTACGGCAAGATGTTTGAGCTAAAAAAATCTGTTAGGTTTTTACTTTTTAATCAGACGGTGGAAGCAAAGTGGAAGCAAAGTGGTCATTAGTCAGATGGCGATGAAAGAATAATGAGGCCCAGAAGAGACTGAGGAGACGAAGGCCTTTAAGACTGGCAGAGAAATCCAGTTTCAGGATCAATCCTGTTCCACATCCGGGGTTCCTATCACTGCTGCGTCTTCTGATCTGATGGATCTTCTGGGTTTTTACTGTTTGGCATGTGATGACGATCGTTTCCATCAACCTCAGCTGTACTCGCCGTTTACTGCAGTTAGGATGTTTTTTCCATTGATGTTTAGAGTTTTTGCTGAAGTTGAATAATTTAAAGGAAATTCCATGCTAACATGTTTGGGTTTGCTCTGTCTTGCCAGCAACCTAAGATCCAAACAGGGTTCTCTCTGTGTCATGTTGTCTGATGAAGAAAAGCACAAATAGTAAATATTTAACATTTTTGCTTGAAAACATTATTCTGTAGTTATTTATTTTACAATAAGCTCATCAAATATCTGGCTAGTAGAGTTCCTCTCCTGAGGAGCTAATTAGCCAAATTATCATGTTATTGTTTGTATTTACACCACATCCGTCTCATTAGTGTGTTGCATGAAGCTGTGGCGGGCCTCGCTAGCATGTTGTTGATCTCTGGAAAATTACTCATGTTTGCGTTGTTCTTGGTTGTTCCATTTGTTCAGGTGGTGAAATCTTTCGAGGTTACTTCAGGGTTCCTTATGAAGTCATGTTAGTTAAAGCTTTAGTGACTAGCTGATTTGTTAAGTAGAAATGGAAATTAAATTAATTACTTATGTTAAGCAAAATATCAAGTGTAAGATGGGATTTGATGTCAAATGTTCGTAAACTGAACATCTTTAAAACGAGACCGCTGTTTGTTGCATTTCTTCATTTCTGAGCCACGTTTTTTAGTGTTTAGAGATATTTTGTGAATCACCATCTGAAGGCCAAACAATTTGTTCACCCTTTGCTGGTTTTGAGGTGTAAAAGTGAACGCGTCATCAGTTGATTGGAGATACCAACTCAATAGTTATAGAATAGCAAGAAAAAAAGCATTTATTTGATGAACTTCCTGTAATAAGTTAGTAATATGGCTCAGTAAATGTGTCGAGGCTTTCTGGCCAATTGCATTGCCAAAAGATTCCTTACTTGAAGTTACTTCTGCTGGTTACTTGACATACAGCAGTTTAGTCACATTACATGTGGGCTACATACCAGCAGATCTGTAACCATAATAAGTGTCTTGTCAGAATCCTTATTTAAAGTATTGTAGAGTCAGATTAAATATATAATTGCTGGATGTGGTATTGACACAGACTTCATTTGGACACGCCCCCGTTTTGCTTGACACAGATTTCATTTGGACACGCCCCCGTTTT
The DNA here is from genome assembly GCF_017639745.1 of Melanotaenia boesemani. NCBI lineage: Eukaryota > Metazoa > Chordata > Actinopteri > Atheriniformes > Melanotaeniidae > Melanotaenia > Melanotaenia boesemani. The sequence continues at coordinate 31,830,506 of NC_055694.1, read as the reverse complement.
GCTTGACACAGATTTCATTTGGACACGCCCCCGTTTTGCTTGACACAGACTTCATTTGGACACGCCCCCGTTTTGCTTGACACAGACTTCATTTGGACACGCCCCCGTTTTGCTTGACACAGATTTCATTTGGACACGCCCCCGTTTTGCTTGACACAGATTTCATTTGGACACGCCCCCGTTTTGCTTGACACAGGTTTCATCTGGACACGCCCGCTGTAACATCGCTAACTTCCTGAAATCCGCTGTGATGTTTAACAAGTGTGTTCCTGCCAGGAAAATGCTGTGATGTGTGTTTCTGTGTGTGTGTTGCAGGTATGTGGTGGATCGGCGCTGGTTTGAACAATGGAAGGAGTTTGTGGAGACCGGAGACCAGAACTCTTCATCCTTCCCGGGTCAGATCGACAACACCGAGCTGTTCGAAGGTCAGTGAATGCCTCGGTTTGCTTTAGAGAGATCTGGAACTAACTGGTTCAGGATGATGACACTGAATGTCGTTTTCTTTTGCAGACCTGGACTCGTACCACCTGAAGGAGCGTCTGGTGGAGAATGAGGACTTTGTGTTGATGCCGACGGAGGCCTGGCACAAGCTGCTGGTCTGGTATGGTGTGGCGGACGGTCAGCCAGCGCTGGAACGCAAGGTAATGCAGCACATACACACCACACACACTTCTCAGTGAGAGGGTGTAGCTGTGAAATGGTGAGGAAACACGACTCGTGTGTTTTAGGTGGTGGACCTTCCCAGCACACTGAAAGTGGAGGTTTACCCCGTCGAGATCTTTCTCTGTCTCCATAGCAACATGGAGAATGTCATCACTGCACAGTTCAGCCGCACAGACAACATACGTGAGTCTGTTTGTTTGTTTACACCTTCTTATTAGGTGCTGTCATCTGCTGATTTTTTTTTTATTAATTCTCAGGTTTAGTTGATCATCATCACATCATTTAGTTGGTTTGTGTAGCGTTCGTTGATTAAACTAAATGTTTACTTTTAGGGCTGCCAAGTGATTAAAATTTTGAATCAGATTAATCAGCTTGTAAAAATGTATTAATCATGATTAATCTTCATTGCCTGAAACTTGCCTGTTTTTACTGCAAGCCGATGCTACAAATATTTAGTGTTAACTGACCTTCCCTTGAGTAAACATCAGATGTTGAAGGGTCTGTAAATGCAGCATGTAATGTACTTCTATGTTGTTCTGCATTATCTCAATGAGGGACGACGACGCCTGTGTGTTGTTCAATAAAAGTTCTTTTTATTCTCAAATCCAGCCATAGAGCCACCCGGCTCATCTTTACCATCTTGCCTCTAGACGCCTCCATGTCCCGTCACAGCGGAGAAATGATGGATGTATTGGGCTTGTTATGCAGCATGTGCATTAATTGTGTTAAAAATATTAATGCAATTAATTATTCAGTTAATTACATAAATTAGTTACTGCCATTAATGTGTTATTTTTGACAGCCCTAGTTTATTTACATCTTAATGATGGCATCTTCCACTTGTGAAGCTACAGGTTAGGTTGTTGGTTTGACAGTGATTTTGATGTGGTGCTCTGAACATCAGCTGACTTCTGCTGCATGTGTCGATCCAGAGTCCCAGAGAAGCATTTTTGTTTTAAGGGGACCAGCTGACCAATCAGAGCAGCTCGGAACCTGAAACAGATCTTTTCTGACTGGAGATGCTCCAGCAAAGAGCAGCATGTGGAAAGAAAAAATGTTTATAGCTAATTAAAAGATGTAAATATGCTCATGTAGATCCCCAAACACACACTTTCTTTGGGCTGAACATTCCTGTGTGTGTGTGTGCAGATGTGATCCAGCGGGCCATGTGTGAGGCCTTCTCTGTGCCTCCGGGCTCAGAGTGCCGTCTGTGGATGAAGAGTTCGGACAGCAGCTGCGAACGTCTCAGAAACATCCACATGAGTGTGTTGGACGCCTGCCTGAGCTCAGGGATGGTGAGGACAAGTCCCCCCTCACACACTCTCACAACAGCCATAATGTCTCCACATGTGTGAAGTGAGCAGCTTGTTGAAGTTCAGGTGTGTGTGTGTGTGTGTGTCAGACGGTGATCATGGAGACGAGGAATGCTGATGGCACCTGGCCGAGCTCCAGACCTCAGATCATGTGAGAAAAAAACTCCTTTTTTATTCTTCATTCATGTTTTTTACATCTAACTTCACTCGTCCCGTGTGTCCATCCTTCTGAAGCACGATTCTCTAAACACACTCCTTGTGGGATGTGGAGACACTTCGAGGGGGGGGTGAGAAAAAAAAAAAAAAAGAAAAATAGGGTTCATGTGAAATTTTATAATCATGTAATTAAGCTTATAAACTGAAATTTATATTCAGTTTAATTCATCGTGGCACATTCTGGCTCATGTCAAATGACTTCACCTGTCAATCACTAGTCGGCACGAAAACTTGGAACATGGTTGAAGTTTAGCATCAATGCTGCTGAAAACTCAGCGTCAGGAGCAAAACAAGGCAAAAGTAGAGCCAGGAAAATTCTGTCTGAATTTTGTAAAAATATTGTATTAGCATTTCCGTCCAAAAGCTGTAACTCACCGAGGACATTAAGATGATTATGACGCAGCTAAAAGCAGCATGAAACCCAAACATCTCCAGCTTCGTCCTACCAGAAAGCTCATCTGACACGTGAAGAGTCTCTACCACGTCATTTAAAACCCTGGAGGCTTCTTCAGTGGTGTCTTTGCTGGCAGCTAAGGCCAAGACAGCCGTCCTGCTCCTTCCTGAGACGATGATGCAGAAAAACGAAGCAGAAAACGTGTATTTTTTTATCCTTAAGGATAAAAATTTAAACAGATGTTGAACAAGTCGTTGGATGAATCCACAGATGCGAGTGGAAATCTACAACGTGTTGCTTTTGTTAGATATGTTGATGGATATTATCAAACATGTCCTGTTCCTCTAAAGTTTGGATGGAAAACAGGGGCGGACATCTTTAATGTTGGTAACACACTTCTCTATTACACAATCTGAGCTTTTAGCGATGAGAAAAGGTTTGATGTGAATTAAATTAACGTGTTTGAGATTTGTTCTTTTAAAAGATTTTAAATTGGAGCCTTTTATTTTTTCCAGTGACAGATTTGAACAAACCAGGCTCTGATGGCACATTGTTGTTTCCCACCAAAAAAGCTCAGTATTAATCAGACAGTACTTGGTTGAAAAATGATTCCTCAAGCAGTTAAGTGCTGAAAAGTTGGAGATACTTTGCTCTAAAGGGGCAGCAAGGGTAGCCCAAAGGTTGCCGGTTCGATCCCGACCCGGAGAGCCCATGTCGAGGTGTCCCTGAGCAAGACACCGAAGCCTAATGGCTCCTGATGGATCGTGGTTGAGCGCCTTGCATGGCAGTTCCCGCCTTTAGTGTGTGAATGTGTGTGTGACTGAGTGAATGTGACGTATGTGTAAACGCTCTATAAGTACAGCCCATTCCTCCCCTCCATCAACCAGCTTCTCTGTCTTTTTTTCCTCTTTTGATTTCACTCCTTCCTGTGTGGTGAAGTGGAATAAATCTTCATCCCTTCATCGAAGATGTCATGAAAAGTGAAAATGAGTTGAAGTTGGTGACGTTTCAGATCATCTGTTGGAGAAAGCGGGTTTGACGCAGACGAATTGGACGCAGTGAACCTGGTTTTGTTTTCATCCAATCAGAGCGAGTGGTTTCTATCCAAACAGTTTTTTCAGTGTCGTGTTATTCTGATGCTGAGCTGCTTCTTCTCTCCAGGAGGAACTCTGTGGAGGAGCAGGACTCTTACCGAGGACAGCCGGGTGTCTGCGGCCTCATCAACCTGGGCAACACCTGCTTCATGAACTCTGCTTTACAGGTTAAAACACACACGGAGAAAACAACCAGGCTAAAACGTGAAGAGAAGGCTGACGAGCTTTTTCCTTCAAGTCTGACTTGCAACTCATTTTTCTCCCCACTTTTTCTTGGAGATCCAATTTCGTGTTATCCGTCCAGATTGTTGTTCCTCGGTTTTTCTTCTTCTGCACTTGAGATGTTCAAAACTTCAGCCAAACACCTCAAACTTTCACCAAATCTGTGAAGCTTTAAGTTACTGAGACCCCCAGAGGACACAGATCTTTTGCACTCTTGCAATATTTTACGCTTCATGGGCTTTTATTGACAGCGTGGTTGTAATCAGGGTTTTGGGAAGGTAATACACTGAAGGCTGCTTGTAGTGATCATGTTTTGGGCAGCAGAAAACTGTTTTACGTATTTGCTGTGTGTTATGACACAATTAACAGTAATTTAAACCTTAATAATAAACTAATAATAAACTGTCATGAAAATGGATGGAAATGAAAGGGGGGGGGGGTCCTTATACAGCTGTTGGAGCATTGCTGTGTGAAATTTTAATGTCTGAGATAACTGAGGCACAGTTTTACACTCCAGGACACTGGCTGCGTTTACATGGACAAATATTTCCGGTCTGATCAGATTCCGACCAGTTAAAGCTTTTGAAGTGAGCTAATTTGGAAGATTTTCAACTTGTTTTGAGCCTTTCGACCTTCAAGACTCTTAGTAATCCTCAACTCAACTCGACGTTGTTCCCTCCTCAGTCCCGTTGTGTTTGCTGACACCATTTTGCAAGTCTTTCCTAAAACTCACCAAAGCACAGGAGGCTGAAGCATGCGTAGAAACAACATCCACCACAGAAACCTGCAGAATGAGCACAGACATGTTTTTTTTTTTTCCCTGATGATCCGCATGTGAATAGGTTTAAAATACCCAGATCAGATAAGCTGAGGTGTTTTACATGACGCTGCTTGGATCTGATAAAAACTGCTCCATGGAAACGCAGGTCGTTTACTTATTCAGCAGCAGGAGAGAGAATGAAAGCACAAACTCTCAGTTTCAGTCAGCTGGAGGACGTGTTTCACCCTGACTTCTGTCTCCTTCTATCCATCCTAACTCCTTGTCTCCTCCTCCCTCTCTGCAGTGTCTGAGCAACACTCCTCCTCTGACTGAGTACTTCCTGCAGAACGGCTACCTAGAGGAGCTGAACTTCACCAACCCGCTGGGGATGAAGGGGGAGATTGCTGAGGCATACGCCGACGTCATCAAGCAGATGTGGTCCGGGCGGCATCACTCTGTGGTGCCACGGGTCTTCAAGGTACCCACTCCATTTCAGTTTGACGCGTAGATGTAGAGATGAGCTTTACTGATGAAGGCTCTGTCTGTGCAGACGAAGGTGGGCCACTTTGCGTCTCAGTTTCTGGGTTACCAGCAGCACGACAGCCAGGAGCTGCTGTCCTTCCTGCTGGACGGGCTGCACGAGGACCTCAACAGAGTCAAAAACAAAGAGTACATCGAGCTGCGGGACGCGGATGGCCGACCGGACCAGGTGGGCCTATGAGTTTGACTTCCTGTCTGCAGCGTCAACACACCATCTTCCCGCCTGTAAACATTTTTTTCCTTTTAGGAGGTAGCAGAGGAGGCATGGCGCAACCACCACCGGCGGAACGACTCGGTGATCGTCGACACGTTTCACGGCCTCTTCAAGTCCACGCTGGTCTGTCCAGAGTGCCACAAGGTGTCTGTGACCTTCGACCCCTTCTGCTACCTGAGTGTCCCGCTTCCTGTCAGCAAGGAGCGCGTCATGGAGGTTTTTTTCGTCTCTTTGGACCCTTTTGCCAAACCTGTCCAGGTGAGAGTTGGCTCCTGATGACGTTGTCCTGGTAACGGCAGTTTTCATCACTTTCAGCATGACCACATTTTTTGTCTGTGTGTGTCTGTGTGTGCAGCATCGTGTCGTGGTACCTAAAGCAGGAAAGGTGTCGGACCTCTGCTGGGCTCTATCTGAGATGACCAGCGTACCGCCCTCACAGGTCAGTGATGGGGACGTTTAGGGTTTTAAGAAAACGGGAAGAAAAGATGCTGTTTAGACATGATGTTACAGAACTGGAGGTTGTCAGGAGGGCTGAGTCTGTAAGGAGCAACGATGGACAGGATTGAAGGAATTTACATATTTCTCCTACTGGATGCCATGATGTTCGATTCCTTACATGGACCTGAATCAGAATCATTAATCAGTGGGACCGAGCAGTGAAGGACAATCGTTTGTGTGGATTGAAGCAGTTTCTGTCTGATGAAGCAGAGTATTGGACATTAACTAATCGAGGATTAATATGAGAATCAGAATAACTTTGAGAAGGCCAGATAAGATGCCCTCATCAGTAACGGTGGACCACTGTCTCACATCATCAGTCCAGACATCCACAGCTCTGCCCTTGTCAGCAGATATGAGGTAATTAGGACTTGCAATGTAGGCGGCACCGCAACACACAAACTGTGGGCTGGGTTCATCTGTAGCTCCTTGTGATTGTCCTGTAGGTAGGGTCAGTGGTTCCCAACCTGGGGTCCCAAGGGGGTCCCTCAAAGAGCATAGGGGGTCTCCGAGGGTTTGAACATTCACAGCTATTGTGATTGATGTCCACACATTGTCCCTATCTTGAGAAAAAAAAACTAAAACTATATGTTGTTAAAGGCAAAATAAGTAGCACTGACACCTAGTGTTTCAAATCAGAACTGCAGTCGGAGGAGAAAAACGCGGAGAGCGTTCTCCCCCCCTCCCCATCGGAAAGTTTCACGTAGGTTGCCGGTTTGTGAGAGGACGGTTCTTTTATATACAGTCTATGAAGGATGGAGAACATAGTGCCAGCAAATATCATGATGAGGAGAGAAGATGATTCACACACAGGAAGTTGCTATGCTTTGCAATGCTAACGCTAATGTCACGCGCTAATTTACGTTAGCATAAAATAGAGTGTAAACAAAAGCTACATTAATCGACAAATGCCACACATCAAAGTTATTCCAGCACGGAACTCTTATTTTGAAGGAGAAAAACTTGGAGGAGACAGATTGTTTATAGGGAAGCTTCCTTTTATCCCTCGCAGCAAATGAGAACATTTTAAATAATTTTTAAGGAAAAAATCCAAATTATTCAGCCTTTAATTTAACTTTGGCTTTATGGAAGGACAGGACTCGGCCAGAACAAAAGGTGAGAATCGCACTTTTGAACATGTGCATGGTTTCAGCACGAGGTGGGGCAGGGGTACACGGCTTTTTAGTATTTACATGAAGGAGTTCCCCAAGAAAAATAGTTTGGGAACCACTGCTGTAGGTGGCAGCAGAGATTAAACATGTGTCCTGTGGTGGTTGGCACAAGTATTCGACATGTCTTGCAAAGCATCTGTTAGTAGTGGGTCATCTCTCTTCTAATCAACGTAGTTCCAAATAGCCAACGTGCTGTTCTGTTTAGCCACAAGTTCTGCATCCACATTTTCCTCGTACCTGTCATTACCTTCCACCGTCAACACTCTCACTCTCTAGAGCTGCAGCTGTTAGCATCTACATGGAGCAGGAATCCAGGACAGGAAGAGTCCATTTGATTCGCTGCACGCAGAACAGGAACGCTCAGCAGTGTTTGAGACAGCATCACGTCACTTCCTTAAAATATGTAAATAGGGACGACTATTGCAGTTTCGGCAGTTTCACTACGTATATCACGAAGGCTAATATCACGATGAATTTTTAATATATTATGCAGCCCTAGTCTGGTCCAGTTAGTTGGCTCCTCCCTGTGGCCACCTGCTAGTCCTCGAGCCAAGGGGCTGGAGCCGCTGAAACAACTCCAAAGAAAAACAACATAAATGACTGAATTCCGTAAGCAGCTGCTCGGTCAGGTTCACTCACCACCACTAAGCTGTTGGTGTTTTGGAGTCGGACACACTGTGCACGCACTGGGCCAGCCCCGCTTTCGACTCTGGCCTCCCAGCGGCCAATCAGCACGCACCTCTTTAACATTAGTCAAAGCATGAACTCTTACAAGACAAATTTGTGGTATGAGCAAAGGGTCAGAACAAGCTCTATGTTTGATTTTTTGATTTTTTTAAATAGGTTTAAAAAAAATAAACAATAAAACCATATTGATCTGTATGTTAAATTCTATATGAAAACAAATCTAAATTAAAAATTTAAGTGTATGTGTGTAGTGCTGTTAATTGCAGTTATTTGTGGCTGTAGACTTAGCCATCACAGTCATCAACAGCTGATACAGTGAACAAGGATTACTGTGGAAAGCTTAGTCAAGCTCTACAACACAGTTACATTCACAGATGTCACTTCAGACTTTACTGATTGGAGAAGAAGCCATTGAAATTGCACTATGTAACTTTCTGACCTTAAAATGTTGTTTGCCTTGTTATGTTGCCACGCTGACATTCACAACGCATGTTCCTGGAGCTGTCGTGGCCCTGCAGCATCCCGAGGCTGAGAAACCAAACTTCAGATCTTTGTGTTCCAGCCCAGAGCATCACGTTACAGCTGAGTTTCACTTTGTGCTCCGAGTCGCACACCAGCAGCTGGATATCAACACACTGGCACCATGGCTGATTCAGCAAAGAGGACAATATTGAAGGAGGGCAGTTAAAGAAAGTGATAAAGGGACAGAGCAAGAGATAAGAGAGGAGTTAACATCAGACTAACTTCTTTCCTGCTCCGCTTCCATGGATCGTACTGTTTGTTTGGGGTGTGTGTGTGAACGCTCATTTACAGTCTGGTGCAGACCAAAGAAGCAAACTCTGGTCTCTGTCAGTATGGAACCAAACATACCATCCAGTGGGAAAGGCTTGGTTTCAGTCAGCTGGAGAGAATCCTCCTCTTCGTGGTTTCAACCTCAGGGGCTGCAGGACGATGACGGTTCCAGGAATGTACATAATAATGTGAGTGCGTCTTCGAAACGAGCCAGAAACACATATCTTTAAAGTCAGAAGGTTAGCTAGCGCTACTTCAATGCAGAAAAGTTGATGGAGATTTTACGGCTGCATATGCTGCCTTCAAGAGCACATCTGTTACTGACGAGGAAGAACCACGTTACAGCAGCATGTCCTCGTTTTGTTGCGCTCATTAAGGTGCGTTTGCAGGAAGAATGGGATAAAATCAGGCCTGAAAGGAAACTGTAAAGCCAGAAAAGATTGACTGAACCAACTTTGTGGGAAATTATGTTTTAGTGGACTGATAGATGATCTATTATTTTTTTAATTTTTTATCTTTTGTGTTTGTATGAGTTTTGCTAGCTTTACTCTGTAGAAGAGATTCAGGAAAATGAGGTGTTATTTTCCTGAATTGAACATCACATTATTTTAGGGCAAGAAGATCCCTCAGAGTAGAGTCACTGCTCTGCATCGATGTGAGGCAGATGACGTCGGGCATCTGGTCAGAAATCTTCCTCCCTGGTGAGGAGAAGACCAAGGACATGCTGGAGGAACTACATCTCTCGGCTGTCCTGGGAACGCCTCGGGATTCCCTCTCAGGAGAGGGGAGTCTGGGCTTCCCTGATTAGGCAGCTGCCCCGCGACCCGACCCAGATAAGCGGTAGAAAGTGGATGGATGGAAAATCCCTGCAGCTCAAAGTAAACCTGATTTCTACATGAACCGTGTTCACCTCCATCCTGGGAAACTTTTTGTGTGAGGTGTTTCATTGCAGAAAGATTTGAAAATGGAAATGATTCACGAGAAACAGAGGTAGAGAGTTTGAAGTTAACACAGAGACAAGGCAGTGTTATAGTGTGCGTGTGTGTGTGTGTTTCAGATGGTGGTGGCTGATGTCTTCAATCATCGTTTCTATAAGATCTACAATGCTGAAGAATCTTTGAGCTGCATTTTAGATCGAGACGACATCTTTGTGTAAGTTGCTAAAGTCTTGGTCTACATCCCTCCATGATCCATCCACTTGTAGAAGCTCAGCTGTGCTGCCGTGATCCCTTCAAACAAGACTTTTTCTAACTGGACTGTGATGAACTAACTGAGGCCTGGAGTGGAGGAGGTTCTAATATTTAACAGAACTTCTCAGAGCCCAGCTCATCCGGATCGCTTTGTGGTCTTATTTATGTTCAGGTACGAGCTGAGCATACTGGAGGAGCAGCAGGAGGAGCAGGTGCTGCTGGCGCTCTACCTGAGGGAGCGCTCCACCTACCGGGACTACGGCTCCGGCAGCAGCTACGGCACCACGCTGTTCGGACACCCGCTGCTGCTCAACGTGCCGCGCAGCAGCTGCAGCCAGGAGGCGCTCTACAACCTGTTCCTGCAGAGGCTGGCGTGAGCTATGCACCCACACACACGCATGCTCACACATACACACACCTACACACACGCATGCACCCACACACACCAATGCTGATATTAAAAACTAATGAATCTACAAAAAGTTTGCTATAAATTGTATCTGTGTGTGTGTGTGTGTGTGTGTGTGTGTGTGTGTGTGTGTGTGTGTGTGTGTGTGTGTGTGCGCGTGTGCGTGAAGGCGGTATGTGCGACTTCCTGACCCCTCTGAAGAGTTGGAGGAAGAGGATGAAGATGAAGAGGAGCTGTACAAGACTCAGACCAACGGCATCAGTGATGGTATGAGACGTCTTTCTTGACATTTCAAGCACAAATAATCGTCGGGATTGATGGAAAAAAATTTAAGGAAAGTTCGTATTTTTTCAGATGAACAGGACGTTGAGGCTGCCGGGCCCTCGAGATCAGAACCCTGCTGCAGTGAAACATCTCCAAACAGCCAGTCAGAAGAAGCTGCTGCGCCTGAGCCACCGCCTGATACCAACCACACTCAGACCTCAGTAGACCACGAAGCAGCAGAGACCAGCAACGGCTCCTCGAACCAAACCGTGCCCGTCTGCAGCGGCGATGACGTGAGCGCTTGTGGTGATATGTCCACCGCCACCAGCTCAGAACCGCCAGCAGCAAAGCAGCCCTGTGAAACCACAGAAGAAACCGAGGAAGACAAGCAGGAGGAAGCTCGTTCTCCCAGCCCGCCAGCCAATGAGCATCCAGCTAAGAGGAGGGCGTGCTGTAAGAGGAGGAGGAGTTTATTCACCATCCAGGCTGTCAACTCCAACGGGACGACGGAGAGAGGGATGGGAGATGGGGGCAGTGCCGTGTCCTTCAGCTGTGAGTGAATCAACACAGCAGCAGGTTTCCACCATCGTAGTCATGGAGATGGTTTGATGTTCATTAATGGGTCAGATGTTCCAGATGTGGTCAGTTTGCTTTGAGAGAGGAAAACGTGCATTTCACTAAGATCCTAAATTACTGAGATAAGAACAAATAAAGTTTATATTTGGTCTTTAGCGATGAAGACATGAGGACTGGATCAGGAGGTTTTGTTTGTTTTTACCTCAGAAAAGAATCAAGTCATCATTGTTTCCAGACGTCTTATTGGGTTGATTTGTATGTATGTATGTCTTCCCCCAGAGAAGTGCAGGTTTATCTCAGTGTCATTCTTTCAGTTTTAGTCTAACTTCTGGTCTATGGTCTGGTTGTGCAGCTCAGCCATACGTGGCCATCGACTGGGACCCTGACATGAAGAAAAGGTTTTACAATGAAAACGAGGCCGAGGTCAGTATGAATGTTGGCTCACATTAACACACACATCAGATGAAAGATCTGGCTATAAGGTGCATTCAAGAGCACACTCCAGGTATTATTAAGTATCTGCTTCGTTTCTAATGAAACTTTTCTTTTTCTGTCCAGAAATACGTGAAACACGCCAGCATGGAGGTTCCTCAGCAGCAGACAACAGTGCAGCTGCAGGAGTGCATCGAGCTGTTCACCACGGTGGAAACGCTGGAGGAGGAGAATCCATGGTAACATAAGCAGCATCACGAGCTGCAACACAAGCTGCAACACAAGCAGCAACGCAAGCGTAAACACAAGCAGCGACACAAGCGTAAACACAAGCAGCGACACAAGCGTAAACACAAGCAGCAACACAAGCTGCAACACAAGCAGCAACACAAGCGTAAACACGAGCGTAAACACAAGCAGCGACACAAGCGTAAACACAAGCTTAAACACAAGCAGCGACACAAGTGTAAACACGGGCGTAAACACAAGCTGCGACACAAGCATAAACACAAGCGTAAACACAAGCAGCGACACAAGCGTAAACACAAGCAGCGACGCAAGCTGCACCACAAGCAGCAACACAAGCATAAACACAAGCAGCGACACAAGTGTAAACACAAGCAGCGACACAAGCGTAAACACAAGCAGCGACGCAAGCTGCAACACAAGCGTAAACACGAGCGTAAACACAAACAGCGACACAAGCGTAAACACAAGCAGCGACACAAGCGTAAACACAAGCTTAAACACAAGCAGCAACACAAGCGTAAACACAAGCAGCAACACAAGCGTAAACACAAGCAGCGACACAAGTGTAAACACAAGCGTAAACACAAGCAGCGACACAAGCGTAAACACAAACAGCGACACAAGCGTAAACACAAGCAGCGACACAAGCGTAAACACAAGCTTAAACACAAGCAGCGACACAAGTGTAAACACAAGCGTAAACACAAGCAGCGACACAAGTGTAAACACAAGCGTAAACACAAGCATAAACACAAGCATAAACACAAGCAGCGACACAAGCATAAACACAAGCTGTAACACAAGCGTAAACACAAGCAGCGACGCAAGCTGCACCACAAGCAGCAACACAAGCATAAACACAAGCGTAAACACAAGTAGCAACACAAGCGTAAACACAAGCTGTAACACAAGCGTAAACACAAGCAGCGACGCAAGCTGCACCACAAGCAGCGACACAAGCATAAACACAAGCGTAAACACAAGCAGCGACACAAGCGTAAACACAAGCAGCGACACAAGCGTAAACACAAGCGTAAACATAAGCAGCGAAACAAGCGTAAACACAAGCAGCGACACAAGCGTAAACACAAGCGTAAACACGAGCGTAAACACAAGCAGCGACACAAGCGTAAACACAAGCAGCGAAACAAGCGTAAACACGAGCGTAAACACAAGCAGCGACACAAGCGTAAACACAAGTAGCGACACAAGCAGCGACACAAGCGTAAACACAAGCAGCGACACAAGCGTAAACACAAGCAGCGACACAAGCGTAAACACAAGCATAAACACAAGTGTAAACCCAAGCTGCAACATGTGGATGTTGTTTAACTTTGTTTTCATTGCGTGTGGAAGTTGCGCTGAACTGATGATATGGTTCATGATCTTTTATGGAGAATAACGACACTGAGGGATTAATTAATTGTGGCGTTTAATACAGTGATTAATTGTAAAAATGAAGTAATGGTGACGTCCCTACACACAAATGAGAGAATCTAAACCTGACATGATACTGGAAGACAAAAACCTCTGATCCACCAGAGCTGCCTCTGACTGCTGCACATCGTCGGGTTTCCTGCTGTAATTCATCAGGTTTAGCAGCTACAATAGAAAAATCTGAGCTGATTATTTTTCTTGAAGACACATCAGATCTGAGTTTTAGTCACAATTAAATTAGGTAGTCAGAGAATTTTTTAAAAAAAAGATCTTTATAAATTACAGCTCTGCGTGTGTGTGTTCAGGTACTGTCCGGTGTGTAAGAAGCACCAGCTGGCCACTAAGAAGCTGGACCTCTGGTCTCTGCCGGAGGTTCTCATCATCCACCTCAAGAGATTCTCCTACACCAAGTTCACCAGAGAGAAACTTGACAGCATTGTAGATTTCCCCCTCAGGTACACACACACATATCTGTCCGGTCAGCGCATGTCCCTTCACACATCCGACACACACAGCTGATCTGTGTGGGTGTTGCAGGGACCTGGACTTCTCCGGCTGCCTGCTGAGGAAAACTCAGTCCAACGAGGAGCCTCCGAGCCGCTACGACCTCATCGCCGTGTCCAATCACTACGGCGGACTCAGAGACGGGCACTGTAAGACACGCCACCACCTCACTTTTGTTCCAGAGTTTACCAATCACATGACCTCTGACTTTCTGCTTCTTCCTGTTCACCGATGAAGACACCAGCTACGCCAGGAACAAGGACAACGGTCAGTGGTATTACTTTGATGACAGCAAGGTGACATACACCACCGAGGACCAGATCATGGTCAGTAAACACTACACAGGGTATGGTTTCCATGGTGATCAGGTTTGACTTGCAGGAGTTTCTGAACTGAAAACGTGATGTAAAATCATCCATGAATGATCTCATGGTTCTCAGATTGATTAATCCAGATCTCTATCAGAACCAGCAGGAGGTGTTAAAGCAGCCGACTCAGCAGAACCGTCTCAGGTTAACAGACGATTTCTAGTGTGATCAATGACAAGTGGAAACCAGGACGCTGCTGACTCCAGAGCAGGGACTTCCAGTTTTGGTCGTCAAGGGTCCCTGTTCTGCAGGTTTTAAGGCCCATTTATGCTAGACGCAGACAGACGGACACACAGACAGACAGACAGTTTTGTCCATGTTCTGCATCGGTTACGTGTGTAATTTGATCCGTTTTCAGGAAGCTTAGCTATCTATCGCTTCACACAGAAGATGGAGTGCAAAGCAGAATAGCTGATGTGACCAGCGAAGGAAACAAACCAAAGAAGAAGAAGAGGAGGAACGGGTGGGGAACAAAAGAAGAATGAAGACGAGCGCAACTCGGTGGTGGTCCCCCTCTGCAATTATTTAGTTTAATCTTAAATATATTTATTGTTTAGGTGAGCATGTATATCAACTATACGACTAGTGTATAGTTGATCATAATGTATAATGATGATGTAATCATTAATTAGCAGCGTAGGACATGGCTCACCAGGGAGGTGTTCTAACTGAATGATTGCCAGCTAGATCCTAACCAGATGCCAGAGCCCCCTCATCTGGCTGCTCTGGAAGTGGAGGAGCAGCGACTCTGCTCTGAGCTCCTCCTCGATGGCTGAGCATCTCAGCCTATCTCTAAGCGAGCGCCCGGCCACCCTGCAGGAGTAGCTTTTTTCGTTGCTTGTATTTGTGTTCTCATTCTTGTGTTCAAGTTCTGGCACCAGTTGTATAGGAACCGGACAGCTCATATATGGGGGTCCAGTAGTTTATACCCTGACAGGAGTCCCCAGGGGACATAGTCAAATTTCCATGGTCTAATAAACTTTAGACTCCAGTAGTTTATACTTATACAGCTCTTTTCTAGTCATATGCTTATCACTCAAAGCACTACACGTCCCATTCAAACACACTCATACAGCACTTCCACTGTAACACTAAGTGCTTTTTTCTTCCACTCTTATTCATACCCTGATAGACACGTCATGATACAACTTGTGGTTCAGCATCTTTTTCAAGGACACTTCAGAATGTAGTCAGGGGAAGCCTGGCATCGATCGACCCACTTTCTGGATGGCAGGTGAAAGCTCTGCCTCCTGAGTTACAGCCACCCATGAAGAGGACCACCACCACCCCAGTCTGCCAGTCCAGAGGAACTATTCCTGATGTCCACGACATGCTGCGTGTCAGCCATGACAGTCTGACAGCATCCAGAGCTTTGAGTGTCCAGCCATCCAGCCCGACGACCCCCCATGTAAAAACCATTGTTATAAATATGACCTTGTGCAGAAGGGGAAGATGGCCAAGCGCTACTTGAGCGGAAATAAACAGCTTTTATGATGGTTGGATTTTTGTTTTCTCAACATCAGCAGTGATGAAATCGCTCAATCTCGTGTTTCTGTAGAAGTTACTATAAAGTTATTTTAGTGGCTGTTAACATTTAATCAGGAGAAAAAAAAGATTTTCTCAGATTATTAGAAAAAGTTTGGAAACGATCCAAACTGAACTGTTGATGCTAAACAGACTGATTTCCGTCTCTTCTCTTCCAGACCAACGCTGCCTACGTCTTGTTCTACCACCGGCAAGACAAAATGAGAAAACCCGCTCAGCCCAACCCCAATGCAAGCTCCGCCTCCTCCACCCAATCCACCAGTGACATCACTTCATGCCAGGAGGAGGACGGGGGGCTGGATGCGTCTGCCTCCGACATCACCATGAAAATAGACTGAATGAATTTTGGTTTAAACTTGTCATTGATTAGTTGTTTTTCTTTCCATCGCCTGCGCTGCTCACATGTCCCACACCCGCTCGTCAGGTAACGTTCACGCTTCACGCTCAGGTACTCTGAAACTTCACCAGTTTTCCCACATCAGCAACATCAGCACTGAAACAAGTGTTCAGCTTCAGGGTGATGAATGAGTCAAAGTTTTGAAAACATTATTTTTCCTGTGATGTAAAACTTCATCCAGGGTGATCTGTTGGTTAAATTAAAGACACGTAAAAGGAG
The DNA here is from genome assembly GCF_017639745.1 of Melanotaenia boesemani. Classification (NCBI taxonomy): domain Eukaryota; kingdom Metazoa; phylum Chordata; class Actinopteri; order Atheriniformes; family Melanotaeniidae; genus Melanotaenia; species Melanotaenia boesemani. The sequence continues at coordinate 31,814,351 of NC_055694.1, read as the reverse complement.
TCAAATATCACATCAGGATCAAATAACTTCAGTTTTTCTTATTTGCTGACGCGGAGCTCTGAGCCACAGTTAAAGCTGGGACTGGGTGTGGTGCAGGGGATTATGGGTAATCAGAGGACTATACAGTTGAAGCTGTCAGGGATTAAATCGATCTGTATATTTTGCTTGTTCATTGATATTTATTTTTAATGGAATAATTTCAGGTGACATGATTTTCATGGACCGGTGCGGGACATTGAGAGGCTTATTTTTCATATTTATAAAGAAAATTTATATTTGGGTAGATTTCTCTTTCAGGTAAGACATGTAATTTTTGGGGTCTTTGCAGAGATGGACAGAGGGAGCGCCTCAGATTCTTAAACCAGCTGTGTACAGTATTTTTGTATTGTAAGTAATGTATTATTCCTGGTCAGAGCAGCAGGGAAGCTGGGGCTGATTTCTTTCTTTGTGCTTCCTTGTCAAATATCAGATGAAAATATTTTATTGTAATTTCAATCTTTTGATATAAAGGAATATTATCACCATGACACAGCGTTGTGTGTTGTTTCTACCAGAATATTCTGCTTACAGGAGCAAAGCTAGATGTGGAAAGACTGCGTGACACACAGATGAGGTTCGTGGTGATGGGGTGTTTATTTCAAGGTCAGCACAACTCCAGGGACGTACAAGCAAAGTGTCCTGCAGGATGTCGCCGTGGAAGCGACCCAGTCACGTTTAAATGCAGCTGGATTCCCGAGTGCTGCCACAAACAAACATGGTGGAGGCTGTTCATGCTTGACAAGGTCTGTGTCCATTCTTCACTCTTGCACCTTGAAAATCAGTTCCTCTGCTACAGCAGAGCTGCACAACCATCCACAGACGTGTTTCTCTACAACATGCTGAACGTGATGTCACAGACCCCCGAAGGCGAGGTCTCTGGACATCAGCTTCTCCTCCACGTTCTCCAGCGCCCACTTGTGTTCCACGATCTCCAGTGCTTCCCACTCGCTCTGAAACAGACGCAAAGCATTTCTGATAAAGAATTCAAAAGGCTGCAGCCTGGACGTGGTTTGAGACAAAGGTCAACTGAACCAGAACTGACGGTGAAGCAAATTTGCATAGTGTGACATCACAGGGTGGCAGCTATATTAGAGTTCACAACAATGTTTTTTTCTGTAATATTCTAAAATGAATTTAAAACTATAGAATATAAACTAACAGTGGTCATACATAGAAGAAAACGTCTGGGGCACAAGAAAGTTCTTCATTATCATTCAAACAAAAGTACTACAGTGTTGACTTTTAACTTTTCAAATTACGCATTACAGTCGTTCTCTTAATGAAAATCAGCAAAGAGCACATGATCCAAATCCAGGCTTGTCCTAAGTAATTCCCACTCTATCTCCACTGATGTCTACCCGTCATCTTGTTTTACACAAGTATCATATCTACATCATGTTTAAAACATCTAATGAATAACAGGTCAACACATTAACCAGAATTAGTACACCAACATTTCAAAATGTTGTAACACTTTCATGCGTACGAGCCCTAAAATGAAGACAGCTGCAACACCAACTGTATTGTTTTTTTTTTATTATTATTATTTTTGGAATTTAAATCAAGATGGATGAATAATTTGGAAGTTTGTGGATGCTGAAAATGCAGCTGACGACCAGATGTCACCGGTATGGTCTATTCTACGAGGCTTTGAAGCTTCAACTCCTATTCAGTACAATCAAGCCGCTGGGGTCAGGGTCTGTCTCAGTATGATCCGTGTCCTTCCTCTTCACAAAAAAAGTCAGAAATACCTTTCTCTATTGCTACAGGATATATTTCTCCACATTTCATTTTCATGCTGTAGCTACTTTTATGTGGAGAAATACTAGCAGCGTTGCTAGCCCTTTATAAATTAAATGGGATGTAGCTTTAGCATAGTTAGCACTAGGTAACTTGGATACTGAGACACTCTCACTCCCGTGTTTCTCTGTCCTGGTCCTCGGGGACTCCTGCCCTGCATGTTTTATATGTTTCTAACTCCAGCACACCTGATACACATTAACAGAACTGGTGGTCAAGTTCTTTGCAAGCCTGCTAATGAGCCATTCATTTCAGTCGGTGTGTTCAAGTATGGAAACATATAAAACATCCCCGAGGACCAGGATTGACAAAACACTGATTTTAAGCATCTTTATATTTTATTTTCAGCTCCAATGTGAAAACCTCAAATAACTGAGTTGAGATGTAGTCCCTAAATCACTGAAAACTAAATTATGACATTGTTTCTTCACATTATCTTAAAACCAGTGGTGTAGTCCAGGGTATACACAGGTACGGTGTATACCCACTTATTTTCCAGTCAGCATTGCGTATACCCACCCGCCCGTGATACAAACCATTGTTATACCAGCAAACCAGCCGAGGAAAACTCTACGAACCGTTTACAAGTTTTAATTTCACCTTTGTAATACCTGATGGAGAAAGCAATTCAAACTAAAATTAGCTTTCACAATTATAAACGTCCGCGTGAATGTACATCAACCAGGAGCTCAGCTGATGTTAGCGTTGCTACACCGGTGAAGTTAGCCAGCAGCTATGTAAACATTAGCCCGACACCCACGCCCGCTATGTCTTCCATCCCTGTAGGGATGCTCGCAGGGAAGGAGACGCTGCCTCTTCGCCATCATTGTCTCTCTCATTACATTTATAGCCTGTGATTCAGATTTTTTTTGTTTTTCTGTAGACATCAATACTGACTGGCCAGACCTGGAGGCTGTTAAACAAAAAGATTTTAAATCTAAGAACACCTGGTTGGGATCTAAAACAAAAATTTGGTTAAGTTTAGATAGATTGCTAGTTTGGATGACTTCTGAAACAGTGGACACTGGGAAATGTATGTATGTGGGTGTGTCCATTTGGATGAACTGTATGTGGGAGAAATGGACCACACTCACACGGTTGTGGATACAGTCGTTACATTGTAGTACAAACTGCTCCTGATCAGGTGAGAGAATAGTTGTCATTCCAGTAATTCGTTATTCCATTGAAAATAAGGAATAGTTTACTCTACATGTATTATTGTCTCTCTAGTCCCTGGGCCAGTATTGGTTTTACAATTTCATAACCCCTCCTCCCTGAGCAACAGAAATCATGTGACAAGAAGCAAATACTTTTGGGATTAAGAGTAATTAGAGTACTCTTGCATGTCACTTTTTCTTAAAAGGGGTTTTTCTGTGCTACTAAAAAAGGGGAAAAAATTACGAGCATACCCACTTCTCGAGGGACCACTACACCACTGCTTAAAACGGATCTAGTGCTAGCATAGAACTAGATTAGCACGACAACGTAGCTTCATGCTGAGTTCAGGTTAGTAGCCGTACATAAAGTTTGTAGTCATACTTGCACAGGCACCAAACCTCTTCTAGAAGTCTGGAAAGACGTTCTTTCCTCCTCTAGTGGCCTGTCCTTTAACTGAAGTGGCACCTGGGGTGTTCAATCTGATTTGAGAGGTGGCCACCGTGGACACACCTCTTGCTCTACTCTTGACTATCGCTAGATGACCAATCGTCATCCTCAGGTAGCTGGAAACTATCCCAGCAACTACTAAGTTGTAGTCTGGCTGGAGTCCAGCTGTAAACTCAGTTTCATCATGAACTAAACACAACCCCCACAGTTGTGTTACGATTGAAATGGCACATGTCTGCCATCTAGTGGAGGAGAGTGGTAACAGGTTTTTGCTCTCTTTTTGGAAGTAAAACCTGAAAAATAAATTCATCTGTTAGCATCTCACCTTAAAAGCCTTGTTGGGGTCAGGGGGCATCGCCATGGCAGCACCAGTCATTTGGTCCTGCATGAGCCGTGACTGGTCAGCAGCTGTGAGACAGAAGGAAGTTCAACAAACTATGTTTTAAAGATTCACCAGCTTTATTTTCACATGTACAATCTATGAAAAAAATTCTTCCTCTCTGTCGTAGGATACTCACCGTTGTCCTGACCCAGTATGAGGTTATACATGCTTCTCAGTCCAAACACATTCAGGAAGTACCAGGAAGCTGAACTTACCCTAAAAACATCAAACCAGAAAGAATTTAATAAGCCGGACAGATACAAGCAGAGTTTGGTTAAAATATTTACACCCAACGGCCACTTTATCAGCTCCACCGGTTCACCTGCTGTTATCACAATTATCTAACCAGCCAATCACGTGGCCACAACTCCACACATTTAGTTCGTAGACATGGTGAAGATGACTTGAAGTTCAAACTGAACATCACAATGAGAAAGAAAGCAGATTTAAGTAACTTTGAACGTGGGATGGTTGTTGGTCTGAGTATTTACTGGGATTTTCACACACAACCATCTCCAGGGTTTCCAAAGAATAGTCTGAAGAAGAGAAAATATCCAGCGAGCAGCAGTTGTCTGGACCAGAATGTCTTATTGATGTCAGAGGTCAGAGGAGAATGGACAGACTGGTTGGAGATAATAGAATATCTTAAACATGGCGCTGTGCGAGCAGCTGCGTGCTACGGCGGCTCTGCCTTCTCTATTCCTTTTTTTAGTGTTTTATATGGTTTTTAGACGTGGTTTTCTTTTTTCCTTTACAGTAGTCAGTACCAGGTGCAATTCTGCACATGGGAAACCTACTTTTATTGTTTTTCTATTTGGATTTCTGCTTCTTTTGGCACTTTTCCAAACTTCGGCGGGGGACACCTTTGGTTTCAGCCACGGCTCCATTGTTTACACCAGGGACCAGCTGTTAGCTCTGAGCGGCACTGCTCTTCTCTACGCGGAGAAGCCGGAGATTCCCGCGGAGATACGGAGAAAAAGAAGAGGCTGCAGAGCAGGAAGAAAGCTCCAGGAGAGGAAACGGAGGTACAGGCCATATTTACCCTCCGTGATTATGGGAAACGTTCGTTCCCTCTCAAACAAGACCGAGGAGCTCACGGCGCTGACCCGGCTACAGCGGGAGTTCAGGGAATGTAGCCTCATGTGTCTAACGGAGACGTGGCTGAATGGACTTATTCCGGACTCTGTGGTTTCCCTGGATGGATTTAAACTTTCGCGCGCGGACAGGAGTGCGGCGGAGAGTGGTAAGAGGAAAGGCGGGGGACTCGCGGTGTATGTCAACGAGAGATGGTGCAACCCGGCGCACGTCTGTGTAAAGGAACAGCTCTGCACCAGGGACATTGAGTTACTCGCTGTGGGTATGCGGCCGTATTACCTCCCGAGGGAGTTTTCACACGTTATACTGTTTAATGTGTACATCCCTCCCTCGGCTGATGCAGCAGCTGCTTGTGAGCTGCTCCACAGCGCAGTGACTCGGATGCAGACTCGCCACCCGCAGTCCCTCCTGCTGATCAGCGGGGATTTCAATCACACCTCGCTCTCTGCCACTCTCCCTACTTTCGTCCAGTACGTGAAGTGCCACACCAGGGAGAACAAGACGCTGGACCTACTGTATGCTAATGTGAAGGACGCATACACCTCCACCCCCCTCCCCCCGCTTGGACGCTCTGATCACAACCTCGTACATCTGCTCCCTGAATACACACCCAGGGTGAGAAGACAGCTGGCACAGAAGAAGTCTGTGAAAGTGTGGACCGATGAGGCCAATGAGAGACTGAGAGACTGTTTCCAATCCACAGACTGGGAGACACTCTGCAGCTCTCATGGAGAGGACATTGATGGCCTGACCCACTGCATCACGGACTACATCAGCTTCTGTGTGGAGAACACTGTGCCAACCCGGAGGGTGCGGTGTTTCTCCAACAACAAACCCTGGGTGACCCCTGAGCTTAAAGTCCTGCTGAACCAGAAAAAGAGGGCTTTCATTTCAGGGGACAGAGAGGAGCAGAGGAGAGTTCAGCATGAACTCCAGTACAAGATCAGGCGAGCCAAGGACAGCTACAGGAAGAAGCTGGAGGAGCAGCTGGAGCAGAAGAACACACGGGACATGTGGAGAGGGCTGAAGGAGATCTCTGGATTTGGACAGAGTGGTGCCAGAGGGACAGCTGATGGAGACCAGCGCTGGGCCAATGATTTAAATCTGTTTTTTAACAGATTTGATTCAAACCCCACTCTCCCTGCCCCCCCTCCCCCCTCTTCACACATCCCCAGTCCAGCGTCTACCATCACCTTCCCCCGACCACCTTCATCTTCACCTCCACTTTCACCTACCCCCCATCTCCACTCCACACCAATGGACTCGACCACCAGCCCCCCACTGCCCTCCACCTCCCCCCTCTCCTTTACATCGGCCCAGGTGAGGAGAGAACTGAGGCGGCTGAAGAACAGGAAAGCTGCAGGACCCGACGGCATCAGCCCCAGGCTGCTCAGGACCTGTGCAGACCAGCTCTGTGAGGTGCTCAGGTACATCTTTAACCTGAGCCTCAGCCTGGAGAAGGTCCCTGTCCTGTGGAAGACCTCCTGTGTGGTTCCGGTTCCTAAGATATCACACGCGAAGGAACCGAACCATTACAGACCCGTCGCCTTGACCTCCCACCTGATGAAGACCATGGAGAGGCTCATCCTCGGTCACCTCCGCTCCGTGGTGTGCACCGCGATGGACCCGCTGCAGTTTGCCTACAGGCCAAACATCGGGGTGGATGATGCTGTCATCTACCTACTGCACAGGGCGCTGGCTCACCTGGAGACCGCTGGGAGCGTCGTGAGAGTCATGTTTTTTGACTTCTCCAGTGCGTTTAACACCATCCAGCCGGTGCTGCTGCGGGGGAAGCTGGAAGGAGCTGGTGTGGATGGAAAGTTAGCTGCGTGGACCATCGACTACCTCACAAACCGGCCACAGTACGTGCGTCTGCAGAACTGTGTGTCTGAGGTGGTAGTCTGCAGCACGGGGGCCCCCTCAGGGAACAGTGCTCTCACCGTTCCTCTTCACCCTTTACACCTCGGACTTCACCTATAACACCAGCAGCTGTCATCTCCAGAAGTTCTCTGACGACTCAGCCATTGTGGGCTGTGTGTCTGAGGGGAACGAGCTGGAGTACCGGTCAGTCATCAGGGACTTTGTGGACTGGTGTGAGCGCAACCACCTGTGCTTAAACACCAGTAAGACCATGGAGATGGTGATTGACTTCCGGAGAAGGACACTACCCCACACACCGGTGAACATCCAGGGGAAGGAGATTGACCGGGTGGACAGTTTCAAGTACCTGGGTGTTCACCTCAACAATAAACTGGACTGGTCACACCACACAGACGCCCTGTACAAGAAGGGCCAGAGTCGCCTCCACCTCCTGAGGAGACTGAGGTCCTTTGGAGTATGCAGGCCTCTGCTAAGGACATTTTATGACTCTGTGGTAGCCTCTGCTGTCCTCTACGCCGTTGTCTGCTGGGGAGTGAGCAGCACCGACCGGGACAGGAAGAGACTGAACAAGCTGGTCAGGAGGGCCAGCTCTGTCCTGGGCTGCCCGCTGGACTCTGTGGAAGAGGTGGGTGAGAGGAGGATGTTGGCCAAGCTCACATCCATCATGGACAACACCTCTCACCCACTGCACCAGACTGTGGGGGGGCTGAGCAGCTCCTTCAGCAGCAGACTGAGACGCCCTCAGTGTAGGAGGGAGCGCTACCGCAGGTCCTTCATCCCCACTGCTGTCAGACTGTACAACTTGTCTGTATAGTCATAATACTGTGCAATATTTATTTATATTTTACTGTGCAATACCCCCCATTATCAATGTCATCATATTCTTCATATCCCACCATCACCATGTAAATATGTATATAGTCTGTGAGGTTGTTGTTATATTTTATTTTATTTTATGTATGGATGTAGTGTGTGTGTGTGTATGTATATATATGTATATATATATATATATATATATATATATATAATGTATGTGTGTATGTATGTATGTATGTATGTGTGTATGTATGTATATATATGTATGTATATATATATATATATATATGTATATGTATATATATATATATATATATCTTTATATTATAACGGTACATATTTTTGCTTTTCTTAGACTTGTAAATAATTTCTATTGCACTTTCTTGCTGTGATGCATGTTCACCTTATTTTGCCTCTCTGTACTTTATTCTATAACAAGAGCTGCTGTAACAAGTGAATTTCTCCACTGTGAGATAATAAAGTCTAATCTAATCTAATCTAATCTAATCTAATCTAATCTAATCTAGAAAGGCAACAGGAAGTCCAACAAGCACTGGTTCCTACCAAAGTCTGCAGAACAGCATCTCTGAACACACAACACGTCCAACCTTGAAGCAGATGGGCCACAGCAGCAGAAGACACACCGGGTGCCTCCTGTCAGCTAAGAACAGGAAACTGAGGCTACAATTCACACACACTCACCAACACTGGACAATAGAAGATGGAGAAACGTTGCTGGTCTGATGAGTTTAACTCCACATTCAGATGATAGGCTCAGAATTTGGTGGAAACATCATGAAAACATGGATCCATCCTGCCTTGGACCAAAGCTTCAAGATGTTGCTGGTGGTGTAATGGTGGGGGGGGGGGATTTTCTTGGCCCACGTTGGTCCCCTTAGTACCAACGTGGCCTGGTTTAACCAGCACAGCCTACCTGAGTATTGTTGCTGACCATGTCCATCCCTTTATGACCACAGTGTAGCATCTTCTGATGCTACTTCCAGCAGGATAATGCACCATGTCACAAAACTCAGATCATCTCCACCTGCTTTCTAGAACATGACGATGAGTTCACTGGACTCCAACGGCCTCCACAGCCACCAGATCTCAGTCCAGTAGAGCAGCTTTGGGATGTGGTGGAACGGGAGATTCTCATCATGGATGCAGCCGACAAACCTGCAGCAACTGTGTGATGCTGTCATGTTAATATGGAGAAAACCTCTGAGGAAGGTTTCCAACACTTTGTTGAATCTATCACACCGAGAATTATTTCTGGAAGAAAAAGGGGTACAGCCTTGTACTAGTAGGTGGACCTGATAAAGTGGATGTTGAGTTTGTATGTATTTATCTACCAAGATGCATCCAGTGACAGCAGGTCTATTCCTCTCTGTAACATGGGCTTGAACCTCAGAGTCAGAGGAAACGGCACCTTTGCTGTAAGACAACAACATAAATGTAATATCCACATGAACCAAAACAGCATCTGATATAATTAATAAAGTTTCTAACAGGGAGAAAACAGCAGCATGAAGAATTGAAATAGTTCATATTGTGAAGCAGATCAATGAGTTTACTGAAGGAGTTATTAGATTAAAACCAGCCAGTGATGACAAACTTCTTTCTCTGCTTTAAGCGATCCCTGTGTTGTTTCCTCCGGCTGGTAACAACTGTGGTTTAACAGTAAAACCTCCAGCAGAACCAGACTTGGTAAGACCAGACATCCACTTCTACTGGCTGCTGTCAGATCCTCATAAACTGGGAAAAAACCAGGATAACCAAACAGACCAGACATCCACTTCTACTGGCTGCTGTCAGATCCTCATAAACTGGGGAAAAACCAGGATAACTAAACGATTCTGTAGATCAATAGCTGCAGATTTTACAGTATGTATACTTGGAACTGGAGATTTTCTGTCACTGCATCAAAGCTTTTTCATCTAAACCAAGAATCAAGCTGCATCTTAAAATTGAGAAAAATTCCTTGCTTCCTGCTCTGTTCTCGAGTTCTGCTTCAAAATCCAAAATAAATCAACATAATATTCCCTACGGATCTTCAATTGAAAAAAAACAGCCCATCAGGTTTCCATCTCCCAAAACCATAAATTCATTCCTGGCCAACAGGATGTAGGGTGGTTTGGAAGGAGGAGGGTCTCAGACCTGTGTATCCATGCTCATCGTTCACTCTGCTCAGCACCAGCTACAGCCTCCACATCTCCACATACTGATGCATCCTCTGCTCTGCAATCTCTAAATGTTTACAGACCTGTAGGGTGGAGAAGTCCAGTCCCACAGCAACCTGGCCATCTTCGGATGACCTCTACAGACTTCTGAGCTACTACGGCACAGGCACATGCTAACTGGACACTGGCTCGTAGAGATTTTATACAATTAGACCTGCTACGTCTGTGCAAGCCTGGCTCAGAGAGCAGATTCCAGACTTTCTGGAGACACTTTTTGGGACATGATAACTTCATTTGACTTGTGCTGTGGTCTGGACCAATGGTGGGGGTCTGATCCTGAAACAAGGTCATTCACAACATTAACTCTCCTTCTGTTTTATTAACAGTGGTCTAGCAGTACTCCTAGTCTTTTATTTTTCTTCTCATGATTATTGAGATTGTTCCTGTTTCTTCCCTTTTGTTCATTGTAAAATAAAATCTAAAAAAATAGAGAAAACCAGAAACATTGTTGGGGCTGATTTCTTATAGTTTGCATGCAGTAGTGGAGACCTGATGAAAGCATCTTCATTCACTCAACACTTCATTTAAACAAACATGTGGCTCTGATCGTGGAAATTAAAACTGACAGATTAAGAAACTCACTTATGACAAATCCAGAGAAAGCCCAGTTGATCCATCCACCAATCAGAATCATGGGCAGCATGTTGGTCAGGTTTCCTTTCATCATGTCCGTCAACATGCTGCTGTCTGGAAGACACAAGCAGGGGTGAAGGAGCTGAGCATCTAAATCAGAGATTTGTCTGTTGTCTCAGGAAACGTGCAACGTGTGGCATCATCGTTGAAGACGCCGACGTTTGCAGGAGCTTACAGAAAACTGCTTCCAGACAAAATGTTGCAGAATTAGTTGATCATTAGTTAGACGTGCGGTAAGGACAAACAGAATCTGTCCCGGCTGTCATACTGTGACTGGATTTAACACATCAGCTAAATCTACACACCTGTCATGGGGTTCTTGGGGACGACCTTCCTCTTGACCTTCTTGAAGAATCCGGTCTCTGCGTTGTTGAAGTAATGTTTCCTCATGGCAAAGGACTGAAACAGTAAAACCAGCATAGTCACACGACTTCCTGTACATCACTGCAGTTTTCTAGCAGCTGTAGTAGCACTCATTTACTTTCTGCTACTTCACCACTAGATGTCGCTACTCGACTGGATCAAACCATAGAAGTGGAGGACTTCTTCACTTTAAGAGCAATGACGCATCAAGCTGAAGCAGAGAAAAACTAACCAAGCACCTGTGGTCCTCCCACAGCCCCGTTCCAGCTGACAGAGTAAATAAATCCAGTTTACCTGCCGGGGAATGTACTTCCCGTTCTCCCTGAGGATGCGACTTCGAAGGAGTACCTGGCTGAACAGAACCAGACAGATCTAGAGTTAGTGATGTGACTTTTCAGAATCCACCACCTGTTCACCACACAGCTGCATGTCTCTGCTGTGTCCTGGAGCAGCTTGCTGTCTGACAAACAGCAATGTCGGAGGAGACCTCAAGTAAAATATTACCTCTTACTCACGTTGATCCAGAAATGTGGGAATATGAACTTTGTCCCAACAGGAGAAATAACACACAGAAGTAAAAAGCATGCTTAACTCCAACTTCCTTTCTCCCTGCAGTTTAACCCAGAATACAAATTCATGATGCTTTCATCACTTTGTCTCTGTTATGACTCTGGTCTGCAGAGCAGCTCTATACATGTTTCCATGATGTCATGTGATGGTAACATACAACTCTGCTGCAGCTCTGTCCATGAATGTGTGGTGAGAGACAACTTTTCAACATTTGCTGAGAGTTCAGCTCACCTACAGCATCATCAGTTTCTTCAGGTTTCATCTTGTGTTAATAGTTTTTCTTAATGGGACACTCAGGCTCAAATAATCCCATCAAAATAAGAAAACCATCTTTTTTAATCTTTGAGATGAGTTTCACTATTTGCTTGAAGTGGTTCCACAAAGAACCTTTAGGTGTTTCTTGTTTTTTTTCTCTGCGTGTCTCTTATATTTGTTCTCCATTAGCATCAACTCTTACAGCACCACCCACTTCGTACCAGAGCCCAGCAACAGAGCAGCGTGTTTTCTAACGAACAGCTCGGTAAACTGCCTCCAGCGTGTGGTGGAAGTAACGTATTACTGGTGCTGGTTCAAGCTAGACAGAAACAAAAGATGCATAAACTATTCTTATAATTACAACCGCTCCTATAATTAAATGTCTATTTGAAATAGCTAAGTCATCACTCTCAGATTACAGGTTTACTTGTGGTTCCTATAGGATCTAAAAGTAGAAAAGGAGGCAAACCCTTAGTTATCAGACCCCTATCTGTGGAACCAGCCCACAGTTTGGCTGCATGAAGCAGACTCCCTTTCTAGCTTCTAGATCAGTCTTCTAACCTGGTTCTGACTCTAATAGAGGTTTTCCTCTCCACTGACTCCTCGTGCAGTTCAGGATGGAGGAGTGAATCAAAGAGAAGATGGTTTTCTTGGCCTGGGAATTATTTTCATGAAGTGGTTTATATGAACACAGTTATAAACTGGACTGATGTGGATCATATGATGGATTTGTATGATCCAGCCGTTTCCTTGCAGGTGTGAAAAGATGACAGTAACCACTTATATAGCTGATAAAAGAGAAACAGAGGCTCCATGTGATTTTAAGAGCATTGATATTATTTTCTATTAAATGGAGCATTATATAAGTTTACACAGTTCAATTACACATCCAATTATACCTCAGCCCTCTAGAAAAGATCAAGATAAAAACAAATGCAAACACATCTCGAATATGCAAATATATGCAGAAACAAACAGATTCAGTCAGTACCAACGAGGCAAACAGGGTGGTTGCAGTAAAATTCTGCTTCATGTTCTTCATTTACTATGAATCCATTATTTAATTAGAACATTAATCAGCTCAGCGCCACCAGTTCAGAAGTGTCTGCAGAGAAAACGACACATCATCATCATCATCAGAGCAGAGCTCCTCGTGTCTCACCTGTCAGAGACCTGCTCCAGGTCCAGCTTCTTGTCACTGTGGAGCAGCTGGGTGACGTAATGACGAATGACCCCAACCAAGAAGGTGATGAAGACGATGGGCAGGACTACCCACATCCGAATGCTGGAGTCCAGCAGGAGCTCAGGACCAGCCATCGCTCTCTGTTCAACCCACCAACCCAGAAACACACAGGAAGACGCTAATGAAGAGGAAGAGCTAGAAACAAGCTTTGTTCAGTCTGAAGTCAATCCATCCTTGTTATATTTTTATTTTATTTTTACAGATCTTTAAAAAATTATTTTGCTTATTTTCAAATTCTTTATACATTTTCATAACTGTAATAAAATAATCCAGATAAAAACAGTTTCTATTCAGTTTTATACTTTCCACCCCATCGTGTCATTTATATCATTATAAGAAACTCTAGTATGTTACATTAACCCTGATCCACCTGAGAAGTATTTTTATAGCTGCTTGGAAAAGATTATATATATAAACAAATAATAATCTTTCATTTTAGCTGAGTGACATCACATGCAGTTATTCAGAGGCCTGACAAACCGGTTCCAGTCTACACATTAGCGTTATTATATTACACCGTTTTATTCGCTAAATATCTACATATGCTCTAGTCCCTCTAATTTAACAAAAGACCTGTTAGCAGACTGAGACACAGCTGACAACTTAGAGCTAACCAAAACACACCGACCATGGTTTAAATCATAAACTAAACTGCCTGCTCCTTACTAATCTGACCTGCTGCTGACCTCTCTCCATTCACTGACCTGCTAAAGTTAGCATTAGCCACCGTTTAGCTGATCACAAAGTTGGCTAAAGATGTTAGCCGGCTAATTTAGCTAGTTAATCTGACATCTCTTTCACCATCAAAGTGCAGATTCTAGTTAATATTTGCGACTGTTCTTGAACTGTAATCTGGCGATAATTTCAAAATGTGTAAATATAAAATAAAATATAACTCACCACATTTACAAACTTTGTGAATGAGCGACGCAACGGACAAGTTCAGCTCCTAAGTGAGGCGCTTCCGGTTACACCGGAAACACCATGCAACGATTGACACTTTAAAAAATGTACACCAGACTTGTTTTAAGTGAATGAATGAATGAATAAAGTATCAAATTAAAAGTATTTGATATGTTTCTCATTGAAAGTAAAAGCTAAAGTTGGAGCAAAAAGTGTATACCATGGCAAAAATAACATGTACGTACAAATTGATAATACATTACATTACAATGCATATATTTTGCGTCAAGACAATATTTATATGATTTTTAAAGATAATAAGGAAACAAACTGCAAAAGCCGAGGGCGACTACAATATGACTGCATTTTCTGGTCACATTCAGGCCTGTGGTTTTAGGTTTTTGTGTCAGTTGTCACAAGAGTAAAAAATCCAGGTGACAACATAGTTTAAGCCATGCCATCAGTGTCAGGCTTCAGCGAGATACCGTGAGATGAAGAGTTTCTGTCATCCTATCAAGTCTCAGAGTCGTCTCTTTGTACATGTACAGTATGACATGCTATTTAGCCTTTTTTTTTTTTTGGATGGATGGATGGATGGATGGATTTGTTCTGGGATAATCACAGTATATTGTGCTCATTTTGTCCGATCAGCTGTGGCTTTTGGGCACTATGAAAAGGAGGTTGATTTAACATTAATGAGTGAGTGCGCAACCACCAGAAACAAAAAAAAAAAAACAAAAAAAAACAAAAGGACACGCCGTTCCATCCACATGAACAGATTTTTATAATTTTAGAGCAATAAATATTTCCACTTTTCCATATCTCTGCCATTTCAAAAACAAAGTACAAGTAATATATATTTATATACACAGCTAAAATTTTCAATACATAATTTTTAAAATAATGTTGTCTCTGTTCACACATATTTGACACTTTACTCGTACAATTTTACAAGGACTATTGCAGTCTGTCTTTGCTCTACATTATAAACAAGAAATGTTTTCTCCATGATGCGCTTCATTGTGTTATTTAGAAACAAACAACTCAGACCTACGTCGCATTCTCTGCCCTTGTGGAGAGAAACACAACACAGACTGTGTTTACACTGGAACAGAAGAGTCTGACATTTTTCACTCTTGTTGAACCAGATCTGATGAGTTTATTAGTATTTTAGAAAAAAGTTTCCCTGTTTTGCCTGCAGCAGTCAGACCAGATCTGTTCCTGTTGGCGTTGAAAAAAATCAGACCTTGCATTCTCGATGCAAAACAGCCACAAACTGCCTGCGGCCGAGCAAAGTGAGTACTCCCATTGTTGATTTTCACTAAACAACTGTTATGTACATTCATGTTTATAATACAGTTCATTCAGTGCAGATACTGTAATAAATACCACATGCAAACCGATAGTGGAGAGCAGACCCGGGCAGGAAAACAAAAGGAATTAAAGTTTTAATTAAGCATTTAAAGGACCATACCTGTGTTTTTGCATGTTCTTAAATAGACATATTTTAGATTGATTTCCAGTCGCTGCTTTTAGTTTATTTTCTCTGAAAATGCACTTGCAGAGCCTTGAATCTAACAATTCAGACATAAATTCTGAATAAAAATATTACATTAGAGAATGGAAAGTGTTGCACTGATGAGCTGTTAGCAAACAAGACAGATTTAAAAATACAAACAGATAAATAAACAAAATACAAAAAAGTTGAATTAAATTTAAGAATCTGAAAAAGGAAAGTCATTCTGCAGAAAACTGTCAAATCTCAAATGATGAATCTCAAATAGTTTTCCTGACTTTGGTCAGTTGCTCCCTGAAACCGACAACTGACTAAAGGCTTTATTTGCATAAAGATGCAAATAACATTAACAAAAACCAAATAAAAACAATCAGTTCCACCACTGCTGGTGTTTAGATTAACTACAATAGACTGTGAGGGATGATCTATCTAGATCAGTGGTTCCCAACCTATTTTCCATGGGGCCCCTCTTCATGCAAATACTAAAAATCCACAGACCCGCCACCCCACACCGTGCTGAAACCATGCTTGGTTTTATGCTTTTAAAGGTGAGATTCTCACCGTGAGCTCTGGCTGAGTTCTGTCCTTCAATAAAGCCAAAGTTAAATTCACAACATATAGTCTTACTTTTTTTTTCTTAAGATAGGGACAATGTGTGGACATTATTCATAATAGCTCTAAATGTTCAAAGCCTCTGGGACCCCAGTGCTCTTTGGGGGACCCTCCTTGAGGTCCTGGACCCCAGGTTGGAAACCACTGATCTAGAGGATGTTTCAAGTTCTCTGCAAGTGAAACTGAAACCAAAGCCTGGTTGAAGTTAAAACGGAAGATTTGCCTGAATTTATCATTTATAACCAACATGCAAAAACATGGGTGTTGAACTTTAGTGATTTAGTGATTCAGCTTGGGCATGCACTGAAGCTAAACGGATAGTTGTAAACTCCTTATGAGGGCGGTTTGATCCAGTGCTCCTTGAAAACGTTTTTAATTTTTCAGTTTTTTGGTCTGGATTGGTCGTGGTTTCTGTAAGGCCTTTGCAAAGAGGCAAAGTGTTTCTGCAGGTGATTGTAAATACATGGCGCAGATCCAATGGTCCAATGATTTAGTGCATTGTGTGTGTGCAGGTGTGTGTGTTTGAGCATGCTGTGAGTTCAGTGAAAGTAATTATCACAGTCTGTTTTAGTAATAGAACCAGTTGTGTGTTAGTCACAGAAAACTGTTGGTTTTGTTGTAAACAATAAAAACTAAGAGATTTGACGTCCATAAGATGCCCAAATCAGAAAAAAGGAAAAAATTTCACATCAAGCACAAAACAAAATCAAAAATGCTAAAAATACAAAACAGCCCAAGGAATACGTTATGTTAGTAGAAGCTTGTCACACAACAATATTGATAATTATATCAGTAGCTCACTCTAAAAAGTCAAAGGGGTTCTTCAGATTGAAAACAACAGGAGACCCAAGAAGGATCCCTGAGAATTATTATCATTTTTATTTTGTTTTCTGGTAAGGAGTCCTAAAATGCTCAAACAGCCTGAAGAACCCTGATGAACTTTTGGTTCCTAGAGTATAAATTTAGTTAATTTAAGCAATTCTGAACCTCAGTAACAGATCAATGCTGTTGGCCCCATTGAAAACAGAACACACTGTACAGTTAATATCTACAGTTGGTGCATTCAGGTAATCACAGGGAAACTAAAAATGTGTTGATAACATTTGCATTCAGAACATCAGAGTTATTTGCCAACATCCAACGGTTAAAAGCTGGTAATTATTTGTATGAAGCTGAATAGAGCAGCCTCATTGGCTGGAGAGTAGCCAGCACTGAGAGCTCGATTTGAGTGGAAAAATGCAAACTTGTTTGTAAAGTAGTTCAGGAGGTGGAAGAACTTTCTTTGAGCCATCGTTGGCTACCTTCCCAAATATGCTGCAATCTCAGTTAAATGGAAAAGGAAAAAATACAGGAAAAACTCTAATACTGACACGGTAGGTTTGATTGCCAAGTGCAAAAAAAAAAAAAAAAAAACAACAACAAAAAAACATGTAAAAATGAGTTGGCTCAAGAGTATTTCACTCAGTGCTGTGTGACTGAAACACAATTTACACTCCTGTCCTGTGAGGTGTTAGCATGTCCTTCCAGGTGAAATTAGGTCCAAGTTTCAGGTTCCTTTGAGTCTTTGTTGGATGAAGAGGATGACGACGGGCTCGTACATTCACCCACATTTTTTAAAAGATGAGTGAATGGCTTCCTGTTTGCAGTTTTGAATGGATGCAATCAACAAACGTGTTATTGATTTAGAGGTTGAACTGTGTTCATATTCCAAGGTGGTCTTTGTTGAATATTCTCATGATAATCATATATTTTACCATCTTTGTGTCTGAAGGCACCTTATTCTCCATTTTGAAACATCTCGCTGCAAATCAAACTTAATTCACCCTCAAGTGCAGCAGAGACACAAACGCAGTTTGGACTGGGTGGGAAATTAATAACTTTCTTTATTAGAAAGCACTGGTTAATTTTCCCAGGGCTTTTGAAACTTGATGTCGAGACAAAACCTGAACCTGTATTTAGAAGAATAAAATCATTCTCTTGTTTTGATTTAATTGAAGATATTTCATAGCATTAAATGCTGTAAAGGCTTTTTTTGTGTAGAAATGTAAAATTTAGCACCGAAAGTCAGTAACTGAGTGTTTGGTGGATTATTCTTTGTTGTAATGATGCTTCTTGGCAATAAATTTTATAGCACTGAGAAGTCCATTTGTTTCTCCTTTAAATGGAGCCACATTTGTGAGGAAAATGCTTTTGTGGGATGAGCAGCAGAGTTTAGTATGTGCGCTGCCCAATGAATCTTTTCTGCCAATGCCAGACAGCTGATTCTGCTGTTGACTCTCGTTTGGTTCCTAAGAGTATGAACTGAAGGCAACTGGACGTCTTTATGTCTCTTGAAAATGTTTCTCCTCTCATCTAAAAGTCTTCTTCAGTTCTAAACTGACTGGTGAAGAGCTGGCCGTTCACATTTGAGGGTTGTTAAAGTCACGTGTGTCGTTGACCCACCCTTTGGCCCTGTTTACACCACAACCCCTCCCCCCAACTTTCCCCTTTGCACTTGTAATCTCTGTGTCTTTGCTGGCGCCACAAATGTTGCACAAAAAAGCAGGTTTTGCTTTCAGAGACAGCAAAATAAGCTGTTTGGCACTGACAGAGAAGATTAGGAAAGTTTTTCATGGGCACCGCTCACATACTCAACTCTGCTGCTCATCCCACAAGTGCATTTTCCTCACAAATAAGGATCCATTTAAAAGAGACGTAAACAGACTTTCCAAATCTGTAAGATTTATTGCCATGAAGCAGTTAAAATAAAGCAATTTACTGACTATTTTTGCTGAATTGGTGAACAGGTCAAACATACTGAGTGAAACTGGAAGGTGGTAGTAGACTATTCCCTCCTCTCCTAATGCCTCCAACTCCGTGCCACATCTAGGCAGTACCACATCCTGTTCTGCTTGTGTTCTGCCCTTTAAATGGATTTAGTGCTGAATATTTCAACTATGGTTTCTTATTGTACCAAAACTTCAAAGTTGGTCCTCAGTTGTAAGTCGCTTTGGATAAAATGACTCAAAAAATGTTTTAAATCCAAATACTTTGTGAATTTATTCTTTCTTACATGATAAAGAAAACGGAGCAAACATGCACAAGATATATAAAAAAGAATTTTTTTATTTGAACTTAAGGATAAATAAATAACAAAAGAATAAAATTTTGGCAGTTCTTGAAAAGGGGTCCCTGATCGATTGCTTCTCCTAGTTACATTTTATTTGGTCACAATTTTACCTTAGTAAACATTATATTCTTTTTTTTTTTGTCTAATTTCCCACCCAGTTCTGTTTACATACCTGTTAACTTATTAGTTACATTTTTTTAAAAAGTAACCTGAATTAAAAATGAGTTTAGCTCCTGCAGCTCCACGTCTTTATCTGTGGTTGACAAGTCAGTCAAACTAATGATTTACTTCCCTGTTTGGCACCTTCCAGCTTAATCTCCTTCTCTGGCAACATACAAGGTCACGTACAATATGGAGCATAAAATACAGAGGACAGATATTATTATTTCTGACAAATTTAGGCTTACACTTTCATATATACTGGGATACTTGTTAAAGGGGGGAGAGCATTCACAGTCTTAGTACAAATAAAGCCCAAATTTACAGGAATAAACAAGTCCCAATCCAAAACAACAGTATAGTGCCCCCTGCTGAAACCCTGTAATCCACAAACACTAATGGCTTTTAGCCATTTTTGCTAAAACGCGAAGGTAAAAGACACCTGTAGTTTATGTTTTGATGGCTTATTTAAAGGTGTTATAAAGTTTATTTTCCATACAGAGTAAAGTTCAGTAAATTTCACTTCTAGTGGCTAAATAAACTCTGGATTGGGGCTTTACACCACAACGAATCCCTCCCCCTGCATAAAGGATTTTAACCATAGACACATTGATAATCGTTAGCTATTGCACAGGTCATGCACGCCTGTCTAAGACACAGAAACTGCACCATATTAATGCTAACCACCTCTCCTTCTGCCTCATGGCTTGTAAATATGTCAATAACCAAAACTGTGGTACAAGTGCTTCTTTGTTTGCCAACGAGGTGGTCTAAGACGACTGTGATTTTTGGAGATATACTTACAGGACTCGTTCTGCTCTCAGGTCTCTGCAAAACCTAAACTTTCCCTTTTAACTAACCCTGTACATCACGTTAGCATCAAGCGCTAACCCTTGTGTTATATTCTCAGGCACTGTTCCCTTCACGACTGGTCCCTGAACCATTTGTCTTCTACAGCAACATAAAAATTCGTACTCACAACATGGCACGAACACTTTGTCAGCAAAGAACTACAAACATGTCCTCTGGAGTCCCAGCTCAGCTTGAAAGGGCACTATGATGGGAAATGAGGACATTTTTAAGACAGCTGGACTGTATGGAAGTTTTCCTTCGTCGTCATGTGACTGGAAATGCCGTAACTGCAGCTCTTGTTTCTCCGTTAGTGGGTTTTCCCGGAGGCTTTTCCCTGCAGGGAACAAGTTGGCCAATAAACAGCTTGGTGTGTGTGAGAGTCTTTCTACTTGTGAGGAAAATGGATGTGAAAATAACACAGGCTGAGTAGTTTCCTTTTCCCTGCTCTCAGGGCTCTCTTCCTCACCAGGCGGCCATTTTGATACACCTGCATTTGTCCTCCCCCTCTTCTCCTCCTCCCTCTCACTACCGCCCCCTGGCGGCTTACAGCAGGGTAGCGCACAATTGTTCGGGTCTTCCTCACACGACTGTGCTGATCCGACTGATGGGCTTTGATTTGGGGCCGCCGCCTTGTACCACCCCTGGGGGGTGTGGGGAGAGTGGAGCGGTCGATGGGGGAGGTAAGGGTGAGTGTGGAGGAGGAGGTGGGATGGAAGATAGGGGTGGGTACTGAGGTGTATAGGGTTGTGGAGGAGTCTGGGTGACGAGCCGTGCTGATGGCGTTTGGGGCGGTGGGGTGGAGAAGATGAAGTGGGTAGAGGGAGAGGCAGAGGGGCTGAGCGGGGAGTGTGTGTGAACGGCGTGGTTGTGAGAGTGTGTGTGAGCGTGGGGGTGGGGCTGGGAGTGCGAGATGGTCAGTGGGAGCTTGGCGCTTCCAGCTGGCCTCCCTACCATGGGGTGCGAGTGGTAAAGTCCGTGTGGTGTAGTAGGGGTAATGGGGGAGTGCGGGGACAGCGGTGGGGGCGTGATGAAGCCTGAGGCCATGTTGTAGCGTGGGTGTTGGGCGGCGCCATGTTGCAGCCTCTGATGCTGCTGGGTAAGAGAGGGAGCGCAGCCGGATGGTGCTTGCCGCCGGGGGGCGGAGAACCTGTGCGACAGGATGTGGTGCTGTGGGACGCTCTGCATATGGTAGCGGTGATGGTGATGGTACGGTGGGGGTGGGGTTTGCTGCTGCTGGTGCCCAGTAACACTGACTCCGCCTCCTCCACTGTTGCCGTGGCAATACTGGGCGTGCAAAGCCTGGAGCTTGGATGCTCCCCCTCCTGGACCACCTCCCCCTCCCACTCCTCCCGGGTCCGACTGCCCGAGGTTGGGCGATGGGGAGGGGCATGGGGAAGGGGAGGATGGGTGGGGGATGGGAGGTGCGGGGGCGGGGTAGTGGGGGGGTGATGATATCATCAGGGGACTCGGTGGACCCTGAGGAGGGGGTGACGTCATCGTCAAGGGACCAGGAACTTTGCCTCTGCGACTGGCTAAGAAATTCCCCATCCGACCGCCTCCTGTCTGGACGCCGCCACTCACCATCCCTCCTCCGCCCCCAGCTCCTACCCCGCTCGCGAGAGGGGATGTAGTGACCCCTCCCTGGTTGTGACAGAGCCCCGGCCCACCCCCCACCCCTGTACCGGGGCTCTGAGTAGGGCGGTGTGGCCGGTATGCTGCTGGAGATGAAGGGACCATCATGGGGCTGTAAGACAGACCTCCTGCAGGCAGGGGGCGCTGCTGATGAGGCCGAGGGCTGCTAATAATAGAACCCTGAGAAGAGGTAGAGGAGGCAGGGAAAGAGAAGGTTTGCAAACACAGAGAGGACAAAATGAAGGAAAGAAGAGGGATAATTTAATAAAAACCCAGGAAATATCTACACTGTTTGAAAGGCATGAACCTCTCTTTTCAGTTCATTTTTTTATCAACTATATGAGACGATGTGTCAATTTACCAAATTAAAGCTGTCTTTAAAGGAGCTGGGAATGCTTAAATATGCTTTATCTTGGTCACAGAAACTAACTTCAAAAGGATCAAACATATAAATTATGTAGAAATTTCTGGTGACACCATGACGTTGGAAGGCTGTGGTTTTAGACATGACTCAGACTTGTTAATGATCAAAAACTTCTAAAACTCAAGGAAAAAACACTCAAAATCCCATCAGCCTCTGTTTAATTTGAATTTACACAAAAATGAGACACTTGGCAGGCTAAACAAGAGTAAAGAAATGTCCCATTGCTTGTAATTAGTTTTTAGACCTGACATAAAATTTCATGTTTAAGTCACGTCATGTTTAATTTTACATGAAATGAACTGAAAGCAGAATTTCTGACATGATTTCTAGTTTTCTGAGACACAAAAGGGAAAACAGTGTATGTGTTAAATCCAATTTATGCTCAATGCAAAAGACAATACACAGACGGTGAACAGTTTAGTCCGTTCCTGCATCGGTTTTGCATGTGATTTGGTCAGTTTTCACTGTGTTTTGTGATTCGTCGCTTGACGCAGAAGACGAAGCAATACCACCAGAAATCGTGGGGGCAGTGCTGAGCAGAATAGCTGACATGCGACCAGCAAAAGAAACAAACCAGAGAAGAAGAGGATCAGGAAGTGGGGGGGGAGCAGAAGAAGAATAAAGACGAGCACAACAACTATTGAAATTACGTGAGCATTTGAAGAAAGACTATATGTGAGTGTGCCAGTTGTGTTGGGCTGTTGGAAAATAACTTTATAGCGATGCATTACTGCTACCAACTAGCAGGATCGCAGGAATGAACTCTGAACTCAGTACTGCCCACTAGTGGAGGAACTGACTTAACCACAGAAAAGCAAAAGACGCATGGAAGTATGAAGATGGCGACGTATGACAACATTTGAAACGGATATCTGTATTTACAGATGTAAGGGAGGGTAAATGGGCCTTTAAAGTGTTGAACATACAGATATGTAGACATGTATGGGAGAAGAATTACAGAACTTCGATTTTTTGGGCGCACTAAAGTCATAATGCAGTTAATTTCAACTGGAACCCTGTTAAATGACGGAACCATTATACATATATATATATATATATATAATGGTTCCGTCATTTAACAGGGTTTAAGAAGTGAGTGCACCCCTCACATTTTTGCAAATATTTTATTATATCTTTTCATGGGACAACACCATAGTAATGAAACTGTGATATACAGGACACCAAACTATAAAAATTAAACTTTGATATTCTGTATGTCAAAGTTTTATTTCTTTAGTGTTGTCCCATGAAAAGATATAATGACATATTAGCAAAAATGTGAAGGGTGTACTCACTTCTGTGAGATACTGTATATACAATACTGTTGATGTTTTTTTTCTTTACCTGCAGTGACCATGTTGAGGACTCTTTCCTTTGAACAGTTTCTTTCTCATTGAATCCTCCTTAATCTATTTAGGTTGATTCAATATCTAAAATACAACCCCTTCACAAAAACCAAACAAAAAACAGCATGCAGTCCAGAGGAGACAATCTATGGAAGGCCAAAAGTGACATCATATGAAATAACCAAAGTGAGTAAAGTCAGGCCAGAATCAGTTCATGCTACCGATGTAAACCCATGATACCATGAGGCTCATTTTTACAAATTAAACATAAAATTTTCAAATGAGATGTGACCTGTGAAAGCCAAGGAGCAGAAGCTTCAGCTGCGACTTATCTCTGCAGTCTGAGTGGTGCATCTAGGAAGGATGAACTATTCCACAGATTTGAGGCAACCAAAGAAAAGGTTGATTCCTCAAGAGTCTTACAGCCAATTTTTGTGTCTCGTCCATGATGAAAAAACAAACAAATAACGCTGCGGCACGTGTCATAAGCGTCCTTGATGCTCATCGTCATGGCTCTCTACTAAACATATGCAGCAAGTCTATTATTGACGGAGCACACTTCCAGAAGGCATCAAGCTTCGCAGTTCAGATGGGGCCAGGAATAAGGCCAGAAAATCAGACAAGGAAGCAGTGTACAGCTTCTGGTAAATTTCAAAATAAAAGCTCTCGTGCAGATTTGTTCTTGCTGAACCATGTAAACATTACATCATTAATTGGTCAATGGGTCTCTGTGTTTTTTTTTTTTTTTATCATGGACAATGAGATGTTTATCCTGGAAGTGGAAAATCACAAGATTCTCCATTTCTCCTGTATTTTGTGATCTATGCGGACTGCAGAAGTGGGCACTCCATGTTTGACCTACTCCCAGTGGGAATTGGCCCGGAGCAGAGGTCAGAACGAAACTACCCGGACCCAGGTCAGCCATTAGACTAGACCCTGGAACAGCTCAGAGAAACTGGCTGGTTGATTATTGTGCTCTAACAGAAATGTAGATGGAGCCAAAGATCTGTCAAGTGAATCTGACTTTCCAAACCAAATCACTTCCCTCATATAAAAATGAAAAAAGTTTGACTTCAGCCATATTTTAAGGTTACTTAGACAAATAAGTAAAGCATGCAGTGGATTTTAACTGTCTAATTTTATAGGTAAACAGAAGAATGTCATCTGCATAACAATGGAACAGAAGATTAAGCTTCTGGAAGAAAAAACCCATAGGCAACAAATATAGAATGGAAAGCATTGGCCCTAGCATGGACCCCTGGGGTATGCCACTTGTGAGAAAGCAAGTAGAAGATGACTGAACCCATAAACGATTAAAAAAAAAAGAAAAATTCTGTCACTTATGTTTGATTTAAACTAGGTCAAGACATATAGACACACTTGATATCAGAACGTTCAGATCCACTGTATCAACAGCTGCAGACAGGTCTAAAATTACAGTTTAACAGCAGTTAAATGAGTCAACTGTTAAAAACTCTAGGAAGAGCTGAGCTGGCATTTACACGAATGAAAACCAGATTGGAATCTTTCACATCTTATAATAAAAGGCAGTAGTACAATGTAAATTCATAGGAAATGGAGGCAAATGATGGTACTTTTGGCTTTCCATATTTTCCATACTGAAACTCATTCACTTTTTATGACATCGTGTACATGCACTTGAGTGGAAGTAAAACATGCAGCAGCAGCATGCGGGGAGGTCATGCAGGCTTTAGCCCCGCTCCCTGCCAAACTTACTTCAATAGTACTGTCCAATGACCCAACACTGTTCCTACGGCCTCGCTTCCCTGTTACCCAATCAGAATGAGGCTGTTAATAACATATTTTTCGAAACAATATGTGACCAAATAAACCCACAAACTGTGATATTTTCATTTCTGTTAAATAAACAGGATAAGCTAGGCTAATTGCTTCTGAATGCATCCAGTTTTCATGTTAAGCTACTAACCACATGCAACCTCAGCTTTATGTCACATTTTTTTACTAACACTCTGCAACAGTTTTCTTTCTTTTAATTTAAAAAACAAAAAGCTTTATTAATAATATGATTAAATGTATTGTAATTAAATAATTAAATAATTATTAAATATTATTTTTTACATATTAAATGTCTATTGCAATATACAGTATATTACATGCAATTATTATCTTGATACATATACTTGACAGCATCAATTTAATTTTTTTTACCATCAGATAATGAAATATTATACAATAATTAATATCAAATTAACAAATTTCTGTAAAGTTCAGCAAACTTTTCTGCTTAGCTGAGACCAAGTTTCTTGAGAAACAAAATAACTTCTGCACAACTTGATAAAAACAATGAATGGTACAGTATTTAATACTGTTATCCCACATGGCTAACATGGTGACTTCTTTCACTGATTGGATTTCAGTAAATTCCTCATATTGATCATTTTATCTGCCTCTTGTGCAATCACGAGTTTTACAATGTTGTTCCTGCTGCTGTTCAGCAGATGGAGACATAACATTAAATTTCCATCTCACTACTTCACCATCAAAGGTTTCAAGGCTGTTTCATCAGTTGCGTAACAGCCCAACTGCAGGTTTGTTCTGACTTGATAAGCTATAAAACCGTCAGTGGTGAGCAGAGCTCGAAAAATACAACAAATATCGCTATAAAGTGTGAAACTAGCACTTATTTTCTGCCCTGCCCTCACCTGTCTCTGAGAGGTCTCTGAGAGAGGAGCTGAGTGCCGTACGTTTGAGTCCATCCACTGAGGCGTATGTGTCGTCCAGGCTCGGCCTACCCAGGGTGCCGTTCACTACCTCACTCTTCACTGGCCCTCCCCCGGAGCTGGCTCCGCCCCCTGGTGTCCCCATGCCTCCAGGTCCTGCCAGCATGCCGGGACGCATCACACCTTTCTGCTTCTCGAGCTCAGCTGGAGGGGGAGATGGAGGGATGATGAAAGAAAATTAAGCCTGACATTACTGCAGGGTCCATATGATTATCTATTAATGTGATTTTATATTTTCTGCTCTCTCTTTTTCTCTCTCTTTTTTCAGTCTTATGTGTGTATTTATGGTCCATAAATTGTGGACCTGTGTCTGTTTAATAAAACTGAATTGAACTGAAAAAACATTATAACATTATACTGTTTGCAGTGACCACTAAACCGCTTTGCTTTGGGTGTGTGAGAAAAAGAAAAAGGTGTGGATTTTTAATTGCTGTTTTAAATTATTTTCTATTTGCAAATATTGTTTTTGTGTGCATTTTATTATGTACTTTGTGCTACTTATGTATGAGAAGTGCTTTGTAAATAAATTTGATTTGATTCCTTTGCATGTACGTCTTAGAAGATGAGCGAAGTCCTGAAAAACTTTTATTAAAGTCATAATAATGCAGGTAATGTAAAGTCACGTTCTGATGGCTATCAGAAATGGTGACCTATGTCACCCCTTTAGTCTGGACTCTTCTAACATAATGTGACCCTAACATAGCCAGGACCACAGAGGTCCTCGTTTCTGATCTGTGACTTTACATTACCTGCATTTTAATGAATTTTTCAAGCCTTTGCTCGTCTTCTAAGACATCCATGCAAAGAAATGTACACTATCGCCCCCTGTGGTCACAGATTCTGATGGGTCACAGATTTTGGTGAAACACCGGCCTGGTTGTATCTTTGTAATTGTGTTTCCTGAACTTGTAAAAGTGTTTTTCGTCAATCTGAAGTTGCTTTGTTGTTCAGCAATGTATAAAAGAGAAATGTTGTGCAGTGGCACATGTAAGTTTGTATATATTTATAAATTTCATGTATAGAAATATAAAAATACATATATTGTAACTGCCAGACTGCCTTTAAAGTAATAGATATATTGTATAAACATAACATAATATTATTTTATAAATATTTTCACAGAATATCTAAAAATAAATAAATTAAATAAACATCAAAAATAAAGAAAAGCATCAATGTACATGTCTGTAGAAGTTAAATATTGCATGTGGAAAAATTGCAGTACTGTTTTAAAAAAGAACATGAATTTATGCATCAGAGAGTAAAAGAACACATTCTAGTCTGGTACAGAGCACATACTAAATTTACGTATCAGCATAGTAGCTTGTGTACAGTCTCTGTACATGTCCATATCATCAGTCAGGTCATCAGTTATATAGTGTTCTAGGTATTCAACCACTCTAAGAACAATGTCAGAGAGAGAGAAGTCAGGAAATACTTATTTATGAGCAAAGCTGACATTATCTATACAAATGTGGTTAATTATAGTACCATCCAGTTCCACAGTTATTTATCAACTTCGGTAAATCAAACAAACTGCTTAAAAACAAGGTAAACAGTAGAATCACGTGAGAAAAATGTCACGAAGTTAACCTGTTAACTGATGCTTAGGAAATCCTGTAAACATTTTGCTTAAAAAAATACAGTCAAGGGTTTCAGCTCAAAATAACTGCAGTGTATTACATAAAGTTAATAATTAGATTTCCTTAACATTGCATAGGTTATTACTATATTTGGTTGCAGCTATAAGCAGTCCGCCAAAAGTCAGTGAATTCTAGACTCCATGTATGAACAGGGTTATAGTTTCCTAGTAGAGGTCCATATACAGCATTTTGTGTTTCTATTTGTAAACATTTCTAAGGAGGGCTGGTACAGACAGCCTGGGGCATTTCTCTACAATTGGCCCAGAGATCTCACAGATGCTGCAGATCCGTTTAAAATCTCAGTTTTTGTAATAAAACCTTTTTATTATTATTAATCAAGCTGTCCGGAGCTCTTTTACCGCCAACTAATTGTTATCTCAACATCTGCTTCAAGTAATCAACAACATAACACTTAAAGAGTGTTGTAATCGGATATAAAACATGTTAGCTGTTTTTAACATGCCACAGACATGTTAGAAATGAGAGGCCTAAAGAAGCAACACAGTTTCTCTGGTTACTTTAACGCTGTACTATTTTCAACCAAACATGTTTCAATTAGACACATTTTACTCATCAATTATTAAAACTGGCTTTTTCTACCAAGGAAATGTCAATATTATGACTACAGCTTTCGCTACAGCTGCTGCATCATTTCCTGAGAAGTGACAGGAACACTTACACTCCACCCTGTACTTTTCCATCTCCTGGACCTCTGCGATGCTCTCTCGGAGGTCTGAAGTGAATCGCGCTCTGTCCTGTTGGCTTGGAGCCGTGAAGACGATCAGCACCTTCCTCTCTCCTCCAGGGTTGGCAGACGTCAGCCTGATACCGTGAGGGTAGTCTGAGTGGCACAAAACACACAAACGTATTTAACGTCTGCATTTCAGACCCAAGGTGAGTCAAATGAAAGCATTAGCCAAAAATGAAAGTGATTGATATTAAGCATCAAACAAATTCAGGTCCCCTGAATCATCAAATTCTCCCAAAGTCAAATTATTTTTTTATCAATGTAAAAGAGGTTAGCATTGGGTAATCTTAAGATCTTGGCAGAAAAAAATGACTTCAGTGGTACTGTAGATGGTAAGGTCCGGAAACAAAGCACACCCTAACAATGACGAGTGTGTCTCACTCATATTGCCAGTGCAGAAATTAATGACAAGTTTCATTGAAATTTTCAAATGTCTGCAAAAACCTTTGTTGAGGTACTCAGTTATATCTGATATAGTGATGATATCTCACCAGCTTTTGTGACAAGCATGTTTGTGCAGCAACATCGTAAAGACGCGGGTAATTTCAGACTTGATCAACACGCATGCCCTTCAAATTTTCTGTCATTTTTATTGCTGTTGACCTTGTGGTCTTACATTTGTTCAAACTGGTCAAATTGGTCCTAAATTGGACCTAAATTGGAGCTTGTGAACACTTAGCATTAATTTTTGAGGACATGCACAAACAAGGATTCAAACAGATGCAAAAGTATGCAAGACAGACATGAAAAAGACATGTACGTGTAATTTAAAGCAAATTTATTCTCGGCCTTAGAGTAATTTTAACAAACCTCAACAGACATGCTAGCAGCTGAAGTTGCACTTGGAGACAGCTCTGAAATTAGATAAACTTTATTTATACCAGATGGAAATTGCAAAGGTAAATTGCATGATAATGTTAGCTTAATGTTAACATTAGCATGCTAACAAACTGGAGAAGTATATTTTGGAGGTTATTAATGTAATTATTCTTTATGACTTTTTTCTATTTTGGTAAACAAACAGAATTTAACTTCAAAACCCAAAATAAATTAATTGCATGTTTTTCCAATACAGATTCAGGCTTTGGGTTATTTTTTTTTTAACCTATAAAAAAAATCTCCCAAACTCAAACAGAAAATGACCAACTTTTTTTTTTTAATTGAAGTCCAGTAGGCCACCGGCTCTGTTCTTAGTGTAATTACTAACAAACTTGCCTGTTGCCAGTAAAACACAAAATGTTTGGTTGCGTTCTGGCTTCTCGTTTCTACGGTTACAGTTTTGTGTTTTGGGTGGATAAAAATGCAAAGATTTGACAACGGCCTCCAGAGTGAAACTGTCTTGCAACACAAAGCGAGTTCTGTCAGGTTGAAGTGGAAGTGGAATCTTTGACGATGACGACGTCTTTCACGTCATCACTCAGACCTGCTTAACCTGCGAAAAGCACAACAACAACAATGGTGGAACTCCATGTTGTGGTCGTGCTGCTGCATCTTTTTAATTTATCTGGTCCGCTGAAGCAAAACCAGTTTCTGGTAGATCATTTATGCCGTTAGCGACGACACAGAGGTTACATACACCAGATAACTAGCGGTTGGCAAGCAACGCTTCTGTTGTGTGTTCCAGTCTTATGAGAATGTGACGCACAAGTTTCACTGACCACTAAAGGCCTGGCGTGCGCACTACATATTATAATTTCTTGACTGTTGATATTTTAGTGCACTTACTGATTTACATGTTTTGTTAAATATTTGTTATTTTATTGTTCAGCACTTTGGTCAACATTGTTGTTTTTAAAGTGCTCTATAAATAAATTGGATTGCACCACGTTGTTTCTGGCCCAATATGCTTTTTCCTGTTTTCATTACACATTCTGTAAATGCATTTTTTCCCAAATATGCCAAAGAAAATTTCTGCGTTTTGGCGTCCAACACCATCATCATGGTTGATATGGTTACGCACAGTGAACAGTGCAAAACAAGGCCAGTTGGGGCCAAAAACTGATTGCTGCCACTGACCTCTTATCAGTTATTGAGTGCAGGAAGCACAGAGATACTGTTTCATCTTACCTGCTTCCCACATGATGCACACAGACACACAGATATGCTCACCCACCCACACAGCTGATATATGATTGTGCTGATGAATCATGTGGGACAATCTGTCCTGGTCACAGTCATCAGCAGCCTGCCAAGTCCCATTTAGCTCCAACTGCTGAACCAGAACTGTCAGCAGCAACAACACCTAACCAACCAAACAAGCTCTAAGATTATGCCTTGGATCCCTCAAATTAACACAATGCCAAAATCTTAACATTTTATGTGATGCAATCTAACATAATATGATGCAATTCTGACCCTGAAATATACAGGTTCCTCCTTTATTTTCATTTTCAGTAAACTACTCAAATCAGCTAATTCCCTGTTTACTAGTATCAGAAACTATTCTACATCTGTTTTGGTTAGCCAGTTTTATTTACTGATATCATCTTTTATTAAACTGAAGGTGCCAGTAAGTGATTGTAATGATTTGGTCCAAAAGCAACAAAAGGAAAGTCTGGGTCTTTGAGGAGCAAAGATGGACAGAGGATCTGCAGTTTGCCACCAGATAATTGAGGAAATTATTTCACAATTAAAAAACATGTTGGATGGATTGAAAGTGATTTGCATATTTCTCCCTCTATAGTGCAGAATATCATAAAATTAGGCAATCTTGAGGACCTCCAGGTAATTTCTACATGAACTCTGGTATTTTAACAAGTGGAGTTTTTCCCTATTACCCCCCCCCCCCCCCCCCTCCAAAAAAAGAAAAAAAAATTCTGATCCACACAATGATCTAGCCCTGCCTCTGGTGCCATTTTAGAAAGCTGAAAAAACTTTAAAAAACAGCTTTATGTTAAAAAGACTAGCACCAGCACAATCTTGGCTAAGTTTACAAAGGAGTAAATCTTTGTAACCGAGGCTCCTCCAGGTGGGATGTGCCCAGCATTGCATCACAAATGCAGCATCTTCTGAAGCCACACAGATGGCAACACCCAACCTGATTCTGCAAGCTGACAACAACAGTTATCCATACATAAACACTAAACCTGGAATATCTGAGAGTATTCACCCTGGAAGCTGTTTTCCTAAAAGTGTTTTCAGTCCCCCAAAAAATGCATTTGCATTAAGACACAAGATGCAAATGCATTTGTCAAAATATTTGTTTACATGTGGACATGGTCAGTTGGTTAATTTTTAACATTCCATCCATCCCTCCATCCATCCTTCCATGCATCCATCCATCCCTCCCTCCCTCCCTCCATCCCTCCATCCATCCATGCATCCATCCCTCCATCCATCCTTCCAATCATCCATCCATCCATCCCTCCATCCATTCATCCATCCATCCCTCCATCCATCCATGCATCCATCTATCCCTCCCTCCCTCCCTCCATCCATCCATCCATCCATCCCTCCCTCCATCCATCCATGCATCCATCCCTCCCTCCCTCCATCCATTCTCTTCTGCTTATCCAGGGTGGGCTGCAGGGGCAGCTGCGTAAACTGAGAAACACAGATTTCCCTGTCCCTACAGATATAGTCCCTACAGTTTGTCCTGGGGTCTCCCCCCCGGTGGGGCATGCATGAACACCTCGCCATGGAGGCGTCCAAAAGGTATCCTAATCAGATACCCGAGCCACCTCATCTGACTTCTGTGGAGGACTAGTTCTATTCGGAGCCCTTACCGGATGACCAAGTTTCTTCTATCTCTAAGGGAGAGCCCAGACGCCCTGATGAGGAAACTCATTTCGGCCGCTTGTATTCGGCATCTCATTCTTTTGGTCACTACCCACAACTTGTGGACATAGCTGACGATAGGAAAGTAGATTGTCCAGTAAATTAAGCTCATTTTCTTTTGTCTCAGCCCCTTCTTCACCACGAGAGATTGATGCAGATGCATTAATGCAAACGCTGCAGCAATTTGCCTGTTGATTAAGAACGAGATCCAAGTGGAGGGGTTCGAATATTTCTGATTGTTTAGGTTGAACAATACAAATACTAAAGGCCCTTGTACGCTTCCTTTACCTACGTAAATAGGAACTTCCATTTCACACATTAATGTACATATACATCCTTTAGGTTAGCGTGGTCTTTACATAATACATCCACCAGAGGGCAGAGCTGGGTTCAGACTGCACCGTGGAGTTTTAGGCAATAACAAACATGGTTACAGTGAAGGAAATTCCTTTTACTGGTCGCATGTCATGTGGCTACACTGCCCAACACTGCCCACGTGGTTTCTAGTGGTGCTGCTCAATTTGCTGCATCAAGGGGCGCAACTGGAAAAACCCTGGGAATGGACCAAATTACACAGGTAATAGATGCATAGAGTAGCATAGGGTATAAACAGGTTAAGCTCACTGTATAAAGCCGGGTGTTGTCATGCAGACAGGTCTCATTAGTAGTGTTCCATCATGATGATTTGGACTATTTTGCTCACTTAGTTGTTGAAAAAAAGAAGCAGTTAGTTTTTTCTATTGAGTCTGTCATGATATTACAGACTGGAAACATCAATATTCTCACCAACATTTAACCAAATTGTGCTCAGTTTTCTGAGCAAACCAGTTTTCTCTGTGATTTCTCTGTTTTCATTGTGTTTGATGCTTTCCTTTTCCAAGTTTCCCCCTCACCGACTCAGATTATCAAGTGAGCCAGATATCCAGTCAGCCCTGGATGTGTCCTCATAAATTCCATCTTTAAAGTGTTCACTCATAGTGACTGAAGACCTCTGATCACCCTGTAGATTTGCCTCAGATTTAGTCTCCTACCTCCAGTACGTCACTTCAAGATGAAACCCAGTTTTAAAATCTTGTCTTCTAAAAGCTCAGGATCAGTGTTAAATTAACTGTTGGATCGAGATGCAACACAAACTCTTGGCTCCTGTTTCTTCTTTTTGAAAAACAAGATGCTTCACAGAGTCTTCAGTTTGAACATAGATTTTTATTATAAACTCATTAGTGGATGATGTTCCTGCAAAAGGGTGCAAACAAATCTTGAGGTTGCTGTCATTTTTTTCTGACAAGATTTGGGTCACAAACCCAAGAAATTGTAAAAAAATACCCATCAGCAGCCTTTTCTGCTGTTCAATGGCAAAATATTACAATCGTGAGTCTTCGACAGGATTTACAGAATGGGGTAAAACATTTGAGCTTGCAGCAGTTTTTCCTTTTTGGACTCAGCTTGGTCAAAACAGGACACAATAGTTTGGTTCTGATAAAGAGATGAATCCTGGGAAACTCTGTCCCAGTTGGAAATATTCTCAACAATCTGTTAATTATCACTTGGCGAAACACAGCGTTACTTCTCTGTCCAAATGCGCTCGTCTGCCAGCCTTTTCCTTTAATGTACGGCGGTTTCAGCCTGTAGAGGAGTAGTGGATACACCAGCAGAGGCACCAGCTGCATCTTTTTAAGTGACTACATGGAAGCACATCACAGGATTTCCTAAATATGGGTCCGTTAATCTGAATCCCTCAGAACAGGACTCGGTTTACAATAATGATGCTGACACAATCATACAGAGGAAGTGTGTGTGTGTGTGTGTGTGTTATGTTTCTAAGCTTCTGCTTCAGCAGGTCTGTGCAGCAGATTGGAGTTGGTTCAAATATCAGACCGTTTACCAAACATTCAAAATGTTTGTGGCTACCATAGAAAATCAAACCTGCAGAATCACAGTTGACCTAAAACTGAAGCATCATTTAAAACTAGACTAGGAACTGGCCTTCAGTTTGCACATAGCACTGTGGCTCACTCCAAATAACAATAACAAGAAGACACTGTCATAGCTTCCTCTGTATTATTTTTATTTTCTAAACTGTTATTTAAAATCTTCCTGGTGGTCCCATAGGATTTTCCGCCTACTTTCAGGTTAAACCGTCATGTTTGTAAATGTTTCCGTACTTTAGGGGCAATAAAGTTGCACCAAGCTATTAAAAACATAATAAAAATGAATACAGCCAAGTGGGCACCGGATTTGAGCTGAAATGAAAATCCTGCCAATCAGATTGATCAGAAGCGTTACCGCCCCCGACTGACAAATACACCCACTGAACAGAGAGAGCCAGCAGAGTTTTCGGGTGAGAGCGTACGGGGGGGGGGGGGGGGGTGTTTTACGCTCACTGTGCTGCGTTCACGGCCCCGTGAGTAATTAAAAACTCCTGCAATCACAGCAATGCGCTCTCTCGATTAAATAACACACTGTTGAATTGATAAATACGCTCCTCAAGGTATTTGGCTGAGACGTAACGCCATAGGGTTCCTTCAGTGTTTTCTATGTGGAACATGTCTAAGATTTAAGTCAGAAAACCTCAACGGTCATGATGGACGATCTCCCCTTCAAGTTATTCCAAATTGTGGAGATTGCTCTTGGAAAAATATGTAAAATTATGTCAAAGGTTTCCATAAAATTACCAAGAAAATAAAGACTTGGAAAATGAATGTTAAATTTTTTTGTATTTCCAGTAGATTCAAATTTCCCGATCTGTCTTAAAGGAAAAGTGTTTAACGGGTTCCACAGCACACCGTTCTACCAACAGAAATCTGCACACACGCAGACTGAACATGTGATCTCTATTTAAAATGTCATTTTGACTTTTTTTAAGCAAATGATGAATTGATTTTTGGAAGTTTAGCTGGAAGACTGGACGGACTACATCTCTCGGCTGGCCTGGGAACGCCCTCCGGATGAGCTGGTGAATGTGGCCGGGGAGAGGGAAGTCTGGGTTTCCCTGCTTAGGCAGCTGCCTCCGCGACCCGACTCCGGATAAGCGCCAGAAAATGGATGGATGGATGGAGCTGGAAGATGTGAGGTTACCATAGAAACTGTGTATTTCTGGGGCTCCTACATGAGTGTCTTGGTGACTGCGAGGTAAAAACAGAGCTGAGCCGTGCAGAAGAGAAGAGATGAAAACAAAATACAGATAGAGAGAGCAGATGGACGAGAGGCAGAAGAGATGGAGAGCGGTGCTTACAGGTGTTCTGGAAGGTGTGGACCTGCATGTCGACCAGAGGAAACGATTGTCTGAAACTGTAAGTCACTGAGGTCTTCTTCTTCTGGAAGATCTTTGTCACCTGAGGAGGAGGACGGCAAGAAGAGAAGAAGTGAGAGGTGAACAGAGAGAGGTACATCACCAAACTTAAACAGCATCAGTAAAAGTTGTGAATGATCCCCTCATTGTTTCTGGTCTCATCTTGTCTCTGTGTTGATCCTTCTGGATCTTAGTGCTGCTTTTGTCGAATACAAAATGTCATTGCAAAGATTTGAACATCTAATTAGGATCCAGGGTTCTTCTTTGAACTGGTTTAGATCATATTAATCAGACTTGGTTCCTGTTTGCAACTGATTTGTCCTCCACATAAGCCTGAGTCAGTTCTGGTATTCCTCAGGGATCTGGGGCCTTATTTATAAAACTGTGAGTAGCAAAGCAAACTACAGGCGGCTTCTGCTGCGTAAAACGGAAATGCAGAGCACTTCTACTTTCTGATTAATAAAAGCGTGCACACGCACGTCCTACACCTGTTTCCGTTCATAAATCAAAATCAACTCTAAAGCGTGTGCACATGAGGGAACGCCTTCCCACACCCGCACGGTGGCTATAAATGGTCAGGTGAACGCCTGTGATACATATTCATCACATCGTTTGCATGGTGACTCGGGAAGGAAAAGTAGTTATGAAGTGAAATTTTTTGGTGTGTGAGACTGAGATCCTGATGGACCACGTTGGAAAATGTAAAAATGTTTAATTGGTGGCACGGCGTGGGCATTACAGTGTCAGAAAGGCAGAATAGTGGCAGCAGAGGGCAGATGTTGTCATCGCTGTATCAGAAGGGAAGACACGCCAGAGGCATCGGATGTTGCAGCTGGATATCTCAGTTGGTAGAGCATCCATCTGCAATGTGGGAGATCAAAGTTCGATTCCGCCAGGGGTGACACAAGTAATGCCCACATCGTGCCCACCAATTAAACATTTTTACGTTTGTCAACGTGGTCCATCAGGATCTGTCTCACACCCCAAAAAATTCCTCCTTTCCCCTCCCGAGTCGTCATGCAAACGATGTGATGAACATGTATTCCAGGCGTTCACCCGACCACTTATGTGGGCGTGGGAAGGAGTTCCCTCACGTGCGCCCGCTTTAGAGTTGATTCTGATACTTAATAAATGAGGCTCCAGATCCGTCCCCTCAACCGCAAGATTATCCCTTCATAAATGTCCAAGTCACCTGCAACTCCCAGAACCACCTGCTGAATGTGGTCTCCTGGTTCCCAGGATGAAGCAACTCCTTCAACTTTAGGGCAACTCTGTGGGTATACATGGCTCTTTGGTACATATCTTTTAATAATTTAAACTTACAAAGAGATTGGTATTCCCTAATATAGGAGGAAAGACACAAACAATTTTGCTGTCTATGAACACATTTCCGAATCTGTCAGAATGTTTTTGTAAGTACAACTAATTTGTGAGAAGATATGGGTGACTGAGGCCAAATATTTCCTTTTGAACACAAATAAATCTCCATCCCCAGAGTACTGGCCTTTTTAAGATTCCTAGAAGTCCCAGAATGGGAGGCAGAGTGTTTAGTTTTCAGGTCCTGCTTTTATGAAATCAGCTGCGGGTTTTTGAGCTGTCAGGTTTTAAAATAAATCTTAAAACTTCATTTATTTATTGTTAATTTATTGCTCTTTGGGCTCTCTGGTATTTTAATCTATGCTATATTAGTTAGTTATGCTATGTTTATTTTTTTACTTTTCAACTTGCCTTTTCCCCCTGTGGAGCACCTTGGGTTGTTTCTGTGTTTTAATAAAGTGCTGTATGTATAAAGTTGAGTTGAGTTGAACAGAAAGAAATGTGAGCCATTCCTAAAATATTTCCCTCTTTAGTGTTGCTGCTCTGGCCGAGGCTGCATGTCACATGGACGCCCGGTGATTACCATCAGCAGGTCGTTGAACAGGAAGACTTCTCTCTGATGGACGCCGCTCCTCTGTCCTCTGTTTGGATCTGGAACCTCGAACAGCTGACAGCAGCAGACCAACCGGCGATGAGGCAGCGACAACACCTTCACAGAAACACACAAACATACACACACCACTTACTTTTTATAAATAAACACGTCTTCTTTCTCATTCATTTAACAGAGACGAAGCAGACACATGGAACTATCCTCTCTCTAAACTTTTTCAAGAGATACTCTGATGTTTATGGACTCGGTCTGGAGGTCTTATTTGCTGCCTGGATCTCCAGGTCCCGGTTATTATGCTGTGATTGGAGCCTTTTTAGCAGGGCTGTAAATGTCATGTTTGATTATGATACAATCTGGGCTCTAAATTAACTTTTTTTTATCACCAGCCAAAGTAGCTGGTAGATTCTAAAGTTAAAGCCAATCAGAATTTACTCTATCCAAATTTCCTTCTAAATCAGATTATAGGTGCAACTGAGTGCATTTTATCATAAAGGTTTCTGTAAACGGCTCTGTGGTGGACTGGCGACCTCTCCAGGGTGTACCCTGCCTCTCGCCTGCTAATTACTGGGATAAGCTCCAGCAAGGATCAAGCCTGCACTTTGTTCAGGCAGCCAGTGGACAGATGGTATGTCATAAAACAATGTTCATGTTCATGTTCATGTTCATGTTCATACCATACCATACCAAACCATACCATACCATACCATACCATACCATACCATACCATACCAAACCATACCATACCATACCATACCAAACCATACAATACCATACCATACCATACCATACCATACCATACAATACCATACCATACCATACCATACCATACCATACCATACCAAACCATACCAAACCATACCATACCATACCATACCATACCATACCATACCATACCAAACCATACCATACCATACCATACCATACCAAACCATACCATACCATACCATACCATACCAAACCATACCATACCATACCATACCATACCATACCAAACCATACCATACCATACCATACCAAACCATACCATACCATACCATACCATACCATACCATACCATACCAAACCATACCATACCATACCATACCATACCATACCATACCATACCATACCATACCATTCCATACCAAACCATACCATACCATGCCAAGCCATGCCATACCATACCATACCATACCATACCATACCATACCATACCAAACCATACCAAACCAAGCCATGCCATGCCATACCATACCATACCATACCATACCATACCAAGCCATGCCATGCCATACCATACCAAACCATACCAAACTATACCATACCATACCATACCATACCATACCATACCATACCATACCAAACCATACCATACCATACCAAACCATACCAAACCATACCATACCATACCAAGCCATGCCATACCATACCATACCATACCATACCATACCATACCAAACCATACCATACCAAACCAAGCCATGCCATGCCATGCCATGCCATGCCATGCCATACCATACCATACCATACCAAGCCATGCCATGCCATACCATACCAAACCATACCATACCATACCATACCATACCATACCATACCATACCATACCAAACCATACCAAACCATACCATACCATACCATACCATACCAAACCATACCATACCATACCATACCATACCATACCATACCATACCATACCATACCATACCAAACCATACCATACCATACCATACCAAACCATACCATCCCATACCATAGCAAACCATACCATACCATACCAAACCATACCATACCATACCATACCATACCATACCATACCATACCATACCATACCATACCAAACCATACCATACCATACCATACCATACCATACCATACCATACCAAACCATACCATACCATACCATACCAAACATCTTTATTGATAAAGCACCTTAAAAACAACAACATGGCTGACCAAAGTGTTGTAAAACAGAACAATAAAAACATTAAAACCCTAGACCGAAATAAAAACAAATGTATAAAAAGGAAACAGACACAGGGACACTCTAAAACAGAAATTAAAAAATAAAAATCATAGTGATGGATGTCCGTCTCCTTTCAGATTCAGCTCTCTTAGAAGAGACCAGTCTTCACTGAAGACCAAAATAGAAAGTGACACTAAATGGTTTGTGTTGGTTAGAAGTTTGTATTGATTATTTTCATAAAGGCCTTATTATAGGCTATTTTTTGTCACAGAAACGACATTTACTGTTTAACATTTTAGCCAAACGTTTAAATGACAAGTGAACACAAAACCACAGCAAACAACTTCACTAAATGAAGGCTGAAGTCAGAACTTTAGTTAAAGATATTAGCTATTTTCAGGAGTCTCCAGCAGGCTTCTTCTAAATCCAGCCAGATGCTGCTTACTGTTCAGGTTTTGCTCATGTCACTCATTTGGTGGGTGTTAATTTAGAGCCCTGAATACGACAGAAAATGTGTTTGTTAAAACAAAGCAAATGTGAACAAAACCACACATTCTCCTGATGATGATTACTGATGTTTGAGTGTTGTTTTCCATTCGGATCTACAGTATCTCGTAGCAGTGAATACACCCCTCACACTTTTGCTTATATTTTAGTATATCTTTTAATAGACCAACACTATAGAAATGAAACTTTGATACACAGAATATCAAACTACAGAAAATAAACGTTGATATTCTGTATGTCAAAGTTTAATTTCTTTAGTGTTGACTCAGGAAAAGATAAATTAAAATATTTGCAAAAATGTGAGGGGTGTACTCACTTCTGTGAGATAAATATATACATGCATACACTGTAGAAAAAGTCTGAGAACCACTGCCCTACTGGAATCCCCTCGACTCTGCCTACTGGGAGACAGATCGGACTCACCACCTGGAATGTCAAAAGCATCCCTGACAGGCTTCATTACAGCAGCTAGAATCAGACGTGGCCAGTATTTACTGAATGTGTTACGCTGATAACAGATAACGCCTCTTATGAACTGATAATAGCAAAGCTGGATAACAAGAAGGGTCAGTTTTACTGGGTCTGGGGTAAATGTCTGAGCTACATAAGAGGGGAATAGATGCCTAGAACATGTGAGGGGAGGAGGACCAGCATTATGTATTAGGTTTGTGTGCTGCCTTATGCATATGCACTTTTTATTTTTATTAATTTACTGTATAGTTATTTGATTTCATTCAGTATTTTTATATTTTTCATTTAACTAAATAAATAATTTTGAAGTTTGAAATAAATTTGATGAGACATAAATAAATACTTTGCTTGATTCTGTCTGCAATTTAACAACAGCCAAAGTTAATATAAGAAAGACTGTTACTGTGTTGTCATTTACTGTGTAACAGATCAACTAAAGGTATCAGTAAGCTGTTTAAACGGATGAATTGATGCTTGCATGATACTGTGGACTTTTTGTGTGGTTTGTTCCTGATGTTTGAGGGTCTTACAGGCTTCTTGCCGACCACCATCCTCTCTACTGCCTGGACCTGGGACACATGGTCATCATTGGTCCTCAGCTCCCACTTCTGGATCCGACCATAGATGGCCACCAGTAGGTCTCTGGGGATGTCCTGCCCGTTATCAACACCTGAGGACAAAACGTGTTAGAGGCAAGTTAAGATTCATATACTTCATTTAAAATGGGCTTCTTGGTAGATTAAGAGGCAGCTTTACTTTCTGTCTATGTTCACTCTCATAACCTGACTTGAGCAGAGTTCGTGCCTTTCATCTCTGCACCTCGTCATACATCAGCATCCAGCTGTTCTGATCCAGCAGCAGCTGCTCTGCTGGTGGGCTGCTTCCACACCAAATTAAGAGAGACTGAAGGCAAGTAAAACCTTCACATCCTTTAAAGCTTTGAAAGAAAGATGTGTTTTTTTCGATCCCTGCTGCCACGTT
Organism: Melanotaenia boesemani; assembly: GCF_017639745.1. Lineage (NCBI taxonomy): Eukaryota > Metazoa > Chordata > Actinopteri > Atheriniformes > Melanotaeniidae > Melanotaenia > Melanotaenia boesemani. The sequence continues at coordinate 31,772,826 of NC_055694.1, read as the reverse complement.
CTGGCTGCAGATCAGCGTCTGCAGTCTGTTGTGTGGAAATGTGATTGTGATGAGTGATGACAACAGCCTGCAGCTCTCCTGCTCCTTTCCAGCCAATTTCTGTGTTTAAAGTTTTCCAAATCGCTTCAGACTAACTGCACTGATTACAAACACGAGCTGCCCACTGACCACGCAGGTTCTTGATGAAGTCCTCCAGCTTCATCTTCCTCTCCGGCTTGACGTTAGGGCTGTACATGTCTGTGTTGAGGAGGATGATGGCGAAGGCCAGGATGAAGATGGTGTCTGGATTCTGGAACTGGCGGATAAGCACCGGGTTGCAGACACAGTACCGCTGACTGCAATGAAGACAGAAGAGATTAAATTCTGGAGCCTTTACATTCTATCACTTGTAGAAATCCACAGCAACTGATACCTGAAGGCCTCTACCAGGCGCTCCACCCGCTGAGCTTCACCCTGAACCTTGATCTGAGCCTGGAACTTTCTCAGAGCGTCGTCCAGATCCATCCCAGAGAAGTCCATCTCATCCAGGACGCAGCTGTGCACAGAGACAGAGGGAAGAGTTTAGCATCTACAACAACGTCCCTCGGGTCTGCAGACACAACACACCGCTTGTTTGTCCCCACAGAGCTCCAGACTGCAGGTTTACTGGTGGTTCCTACAGGCTCTAAAAGTATGGGAGGCAGAACCTTCAGTTATCAGACTCCTCTCAGCTCCCAGTTTGGCTGAAGGAAGCAGAAACCTTCTCTACCATTAAAGATTATGTTTGAAACTTTCCTTCCTGATAAATCTTGTAGTAAGGAAGCAGCTCTGCTGCTATAGGCCGAGGCTTCTGGGAGACATCCCATGATGCACTGGGCTCCTCTCTGCTCTCTTTGCTGTCCATAAAATATTTGACATTGTTGTCAGTAATTAGGGTTTCTCTTCTTCTTTCTTATAGAAGCAGCTGCCACCCAAGGAAAGAAAAACTGGACTTTATTTCGTCACAATGTGACCATTTATTGTAAAAATGTCTTTTATTGTTAGAACTTAAAAGTTAACGTGTGGAAAGTACGTTGTTGCAACCTACAAATGTTGGGCCCAATAAATTTTTCATGCAGACCGTCTGTTGACATTTACAGAAAGAAAAACAACTTGTGGCCATTATTAAGTCATTAGTTAACCAGACGTACCAGACGTTCCATGGGCGGACACGACAAATATGTATTTTACTTAGTCTCCCTTCCAAGTACCTACACGTTATACACCACTGGAAAGCTTAGATTCTTGAGATATGAACGATGTATACATTTCCAAGCCACAATCATAACTGTAGATTCAGTAAACGCTTATTTCAGACCAGTTGCCAATACAGTTTATCTATGAAGCCTTACTGTATTCCAGTAGCAGAAGATCCTGAAACAAAACTGCTCCTGTTACCCCAGCAAGGGTCCAGTAAACGTAGTCCAGTAAACAAGCTGTTCACAACAAATCTTTTATTTATAAAAACCTGTTTAGGATAATAATTTAAAGATTTTAAGCAGTTAAGTGCATGTTTATGATTTAATTTTATTTAATTGTACTTTGCGGTCTAGGTGTTGAACCTGAAATTGCAGCGTCAGGAAAACGTGCTTGATGCTGAGATAAAGGTGCTTTGGTTTGATGAAACTAAAAACTGTCTGCTCTGTCTGAAAATTACAGTGTTTTTAATATTTGCTGTCTTTGTTTCTTTAATCCTCAAACTTCAGGGTTTTTGGATTCTTCCATCTCGCTCTGGTCACAATCAGAGATCAGGAATGCAACAGCTTCATTTTCTTGTTTTCTTGATTGATGATTTGATCCACTCCCACCAACCGGTAAGGAGTGCGGACCAGAATATCAGCTGTGGCGACTGGCTGGTTCATTGTGTGATATATCATATGGGTCATCCTGTAGCCATCCTCTAAATGTAAGACTTGAAAACTGCAGGAATCTTAAAAAAAAACAAAAAAAAAAAAAAAAGGTGAAAAATTTATTTTGGTATAAAAGCCCAGAATCAGCTTATCTGACGAGATAATGCCAAATTCAGATTTTACTTCAGGTTGCTTTTATTTAGATACAAATTAGATGCGATTTTATGAGCCTTTTAAAGATGATCTCATCTGTGCTGCTTTGTTATTCTGCTGCAGTTCTGCTGCTAAATGATCAGATCACAACCAGCCGGAAACTCCTCTTCATCAGCAGCATCTTCCACTGCAGCGTTGTTGTTATCGAATCCCTCCAACATTGAAGAAAACGCTGTTCTGCAGTAAACCTGAAACTCTGTCATCTTATGTTTCTTATCAGAGGGCATTTCTTCACTGGGCCGTAAACTGTAAATATGAACTCACCATCATGAGGTCAAACCAGAAAACCTGCATAACTCACTGCATGCATCTGTAGAGGAAAATGAAAATGAGCTTTCTGCATCATGGGGAATCTTTACATGGTTTTTAGATTTTTCTTTTTTAAATTTTGATGCCAAAACAGTGAATACTTAAACCCATCAGCCGGTTTAAAACGCAAAGTAAAAGAAAACTTTTGTAATTTTATTAAAGACAAAATCTGAAATAAATTATTTTTAAATTAACTGTGGAATAAAAAGTGTTCTTCTTCTTATAACTGTCTTTATTCTACATGGTTATCATACATGTTAACTGCTCATTTGATATGTTTGGATAAATGAGATGCAGTGAAAACAAGAATTCCTGCGACCCTCTGCCCAGAGGAGGACTGAATGAAATCTGACAAAACAGCCCAACTAGCTATTTGCAAGATGATAAAGGAAAGTGAACTATTCAGTTTTAAATTGATCAAGGAAAAATACTTAATGCAAAACACAAGATTTTTATTATTTACTGATGCAAAATTTTGTCAGTGAAAAAATAAAAACTGAAGCAGAATCAAGTAAATGGCTGTTAAACTTGTTTAGAAAGCATATAGTTCAACTGGTATATATAAAGGGCTTATAAAAAAAACACACTCAACTGTATATATTAAAAATAAATAGGAAAATGAGAGCAGAATGGGAATTACCGAAGAAGAATGGATAGCAAAATGGGCATATAAAAATTTGGTCTGATAAGATATCTTCTTACACCTCACCAGAAATCTCACTATAAAGGTAATTCCCCAGTCTGCTGCAGAAATATAAACAAACACCATTACCATTATGGGGGGGGAGCTGTCCTGTTATTTAAAATTACTGGAAAGGATTACATGACACAGTACAAGACATATTTGGTAGTAAGTGATCCCAAAATCTTTTGGTTTTTTTTGGTTTCATGCTCAAAGACTGACAAACACTTGTTTAGCATCTTGCTAGTGGCTAACAGAAAGGTCCTCATCAAAAGATTGTTTTCACAGCAAAGTCCAAGTCTGAACATGTGGAAGGACATCACCATGGACATTTATAGGATGGAGAAAATGTGAATTACAAAAGGGACCTATTTGTTTTACATTGGAAAAAATGGAAAAACTTTATTTTACTACACGAACGAAAAGGATCCGCTAACCCTTGAAAGTACAATGTGAGTACCATGACCATATCTCACTCCCCAAGGTTTTATTATTTTTTTACCTAGTATGTTTTGTTTCTTGGTTTTGCTTTTTTTTCTTGTTTTTGTATGAATGTTTCTTTTCTGGAAAAAAAGCTGATGTTCTGGGAATGAACTTATGTTAATTTAGTTGTTGAAAACCAATAAAAAGTGAATAACAATAAATAAATAAATAAATAAAATAAAAAAGAAGAAAAACGAGCCCCTACAGGCTCCAAACACAGCTAATCTGACTTTTTTTTTTGTAAGTTTCAGGAACCAAAACTTGTACAGTGCCAGTGGATCAGCATCATTACCAGGATTTCCTTCATGGTAAGCAGCGACGCAGCCTTAAAGCGATGAACGAAGCTGAAGCATCTACTGAATGTGTTGCACACCAGGCTCTTCATTAACCAGGGTGTGATGGCTGGTATCGTTTCTGCCCTGTGGCTTTGTAATCGCATCAACATTTTAATGACCATAAACATTAAGCTATCTGACTTTCTGCAGCGATATGAAGAAACCAAACCCGTTACCTTTAAACTGAAACTTATCTGAACAACTACAGTCCAGTTATCCCCTCAAAGCCACTGTAGAAAGTAAGAAATACATATGATCTTATACAATCCCTTTAATTCCACTCATGGAGAAAGCTGTGCTCCTCTCTTTCCATGTGAGAACAGAAATACAGAAACCTGACTTTTCTAAAATGGCTGCAGAAGCTTTGTGAAGATCTTCACTCACTTCAGGACGTCCTTGTTAAACTGCTGCCGACTGCCCAGGAACTCCCCGATCATCTGCCTGCTCAGTCCTTTCCTCTCCAGGATGAACCTGGCGATGCCCACCGGTGTGTCCGACACAAAGCCCCTCTCAATTAGGTACTGGATCCCCTTCTCCGGCTTCCTGTAACCAGCAAAACAGTTCTCTTTCATTTCCATTACAATATTTTCTTCTTTTTACATCCATTTTCTAAACACATATAGTTAATTATAACTGTTGGTCATAAATTTTAGTTAATGAAAAAAGGAACTGTCCACATACAAACATGAACAATCAGCATAGGGAATGAAAGAAAAATCACCATATTTGCTGTATTCATATTAAACCTTATGGTTATGTATATCAGGAACTGACAGTAAACATATAATGAAATCAATATGCTCAGGATGTACGGAAGCCAAGAGCGGCCGCATGTTTGTTTTTTATCACTGTTTTCTCGTGATAACGGGATAATTTATGTCATTATCTTGAGAAAATAAAGTTTGCCTTTAATGGATTATTGAAACGCAGGGTCACAAGGGGGCTGGAGCTGTTCCTAATCCGTCACAGAACCAACAACGAGACTAACATTCACTCAGACTCGCACTCAATCGTAGCTAGAATCAGCCAAAACAAGCTTTGTTGTATTGAGATAAAGAGATAAAGTATCCTGTTTTCATGAGAAAACGGCACTCATTATTTTAAGAGAATGAGAAAATTCTTTTATCTAGAGATAATGAAAAAAAAACAGAATAATAGTCGAGGTACACTTGGCTACTGCAAGGCTGTTTATGCTGATTGGAATAGTTAAGGTAAGTACACTTGGTGGTGGTAACAACCACACGTGACCTCAATTTATTTAGAAAAAACAGGAGACAAAGCTAATTTAGCTAACTGATTGCGTTAACAGCCTCATTATGCTAACAGCTAGCTGTTACCAGTGCTGTGGGTGTCTGTGTGTTAGTGCATATCAGAAACCCAACTCTGAGCTGCCTAACGATTTATCACCTAATCTACATTAGAAAACCAGTAGGGTTTGCTCACTGACCATGCTAGTGTAGTGTCTAACTATTAGCATTATGTAGGTAGTTTAATTATATTTAGTTGAACTCAGCTAATTTAGATGTATACATATAAGGGCCTGTTTCTTTGAGTATCACAGGGACACAGCAAACTCAATGTCCGTTTATAGCAGACAGCAACACATTAACCCCATGGTATACATGCTTCCATAGGCAAGTCTTGGGAGTGGTTCCAGATGTGAGCTTAGGAATGTTGTTTGAGTCAGCATATATACGGATACAGATACAGACAGATAGCCAACAGGTTTTCTACGATTGGCTTTAAGAAACCTCAGAGATGCAGATCTGTTTAAGACGTCACATTTTGTAATAAACCATCTTTTTTATTATATATCAAGTTGCCATCTGGAGCTCTTTTTTACCTCACAGTATTTTTCCACATCACCTGCTTCAAGTAGTCTACTACAAAATTGCATCACGAACCAGAAAACACACCACACAATGGAGCCACCACATCGCAGAAACAACACTAGCTATTACTAGCGCTACAAGGTGGTAACAAAGCACTACTGTATGCAGTGTTTGTGCACATGAACACCAAAGCAATATGTTCTTTGAGAGTTTTGACAGCACTAACTGTGTGACTGATTTGATGAAATGCAAACTGGCAGAAGTGAAAATAAAAAGCTGATTTCTGCAGCTGTCACCATTTTAATTTGTGGGGCAGCCATGTTGGATTTCTGAATCCAACTTTCTGGGACTGAAGTGGCTACCCAGATGAAGCAGTCATTCTCCAACCAGGAGGTTGGCGTCCCCATGCCCAGCATGTACATAAGTCAAAGACACTGAACTCCAACGTTGTTGCCAATGTTAAAGTCTTGTAGAGAAAAGTTCTGCATACTGTGTTCAGACTATATATATAGTTTGTGCAAATGATTTTAAAGACAATAAAAATTCCATATGGTGCTTTGTCGAACCTAGATGAGGTTAAGATGCTGTATTGATGTAGATTATTTCACCATTCAACTCTGAGGATATTCAAGTTAATTTTTCCTACTTTAAACTTAATACCACTAATTTTCCACTTTTAGAACAGGTATCGTCTTTGTCAGCTTCTCTACAGTCTTAGTTTTGTCCCATTTCCTGAATCATAGGGGGGAAAGTTTCTTTTTCTCATCTGATTGGATGTCCAAAGACAATGCCTCTCATTTATCAGACGAACATGAAAATGAGTGCGCATCTGATTGCAGGAATGATCTTAGTATTGGATCCACTTGTGATTTATGAAACGTTCGTATCTAACCAATCTCAGCTTAGGAATGATTTGGTCTTGATAAACGCGGTAGCTGAAATCCATCATTATTTATATCTTATACCCTTAATTATTTGTGGTCCAGAGGCCTCGCCCAGTGAGGTCAAACCACGGAGAGGTTTGGAACTTTTCGGAGGTCGAGTTTAAAAGCCTCACTTGTGAGGTGAAAAAAAACACAAAGCGGTGCCATTTGGCAGCCTAAAAACCGGAGTCAAAGGCGTAAACAAAAGCAATACATGGAAGAAGATCACGGAGGCAGTCAATAGCCTCGCCATAGTTGATCAGACTCTGGCTGAGGTATGAATAAAAGTCTCAACAAGTAGCCTATATATGCCCATAATTAATGTTTTATTCGTGTTTAATTTCCATAATAGCCCATGCCTGGTAACTCAAAGTCACAGTTCTTTACTTTGTGCACTTGAAAATAAACGACACGCTAAACTAAATGAAAACATTAAAAAACAGTGAATAAAACTTTTTCAAACTGCTAAATATCTGTTTATTTACATTAGCAAAGCATTACTGTGTTCAAGGTTCTGGTAAATGAAACCACTTTTTGTAGCCTCCAGAATAGAAAATGGGTAGCAAATTTACACTTGACCAATAAAGAAACTCACATCAACATCACATCATATCCACACTTGTGTGCATAGCATGGGAAACATTAGTCTACTGATTAAATAGAGCACTTCTACAACTTTTAGGTAAAGAAACGATGGATCAGCTCCTGTCTCCTCCCTATGACCCCAGTGGAGGCTGAGCTGGGCTCGGTTGCCCGTGCATCCTCCTCTGGCTGCGCCGGGGCATCAACAGGCTCCTTTAGCCAGAGCATGGTGTGCTGGACTGTACAGGACAGAATTATGTTGCAGACTTTCCCCAGAGAGTACAGCAGCGTTAACCTCGCTGGTCTGAGACACAGCCACCTGCCCTTCAGCAACCCGAAACAGCACTCCACCGTGCACGTGTGCATGTGCACGCTGTTGAACCTGCTCCTGCTCTGTGGCAGGTTTGCCAGCGCGGTAATGAGATGCTCCGTGAGTGAATATAGGTATGAATTTGTTTGCAAACCAAGATTTCTGTTTGTATTTATCATTGTTTCAATTTGTAGTGTATAATTTATGGGCCTATGAAATTTGAGCTATTATAATTGTTATGGGCTTAGGCTGTTAATCATATTTATTTTCCCAAATAATTTTTGGAGTGTGCCGGTGTGCACTCCAAGCAGTCTCAGCTGTTGTATTTTATTCATTTTCGGAATCCATTTTAATTTGCTTTTTTTTCGCAAATGGGTTAATTCTGAGTACTGGATATGTGGCTGCTTATGTTAAAATGACGGTTTGAGGTTTGTTTAATAATTATTTTCAGCGTCCGCTGTGCTGTAACGCTAATCCACACTCACTCAAACTTGTGTACATGATCTCAGGCCTGTCGTGAGATTTGATTTTATCCCACGCTCACATCCAAATTGATAAATGCAGAGCCTTGCATGGAAATGGTCTTTTACACAGATGTCTGTCATACATTTGTTTGATAAATGAAGGCCAATAACTCTAAACATCCAGCCAGGGTCCAATGAATATTTTCAAACTCAAATCACACAAGCTGGTGTATAATCCACGCATCCCTGACCTCATCATCATGGAGTGGGGCCTGGGATTAAATCCAGAGATAATAACTCTAGGTCTCATTGTGGATCATTCTGCTTACATTATGTTCACAGCCTTAAACTTGTGCTTACTTGTTAAACAGATTGAGTCCAATGCGGTACTGCCGCCGCTGCACCACGTCGTTGTTGAATGCAGGTGAGTCCCAACTGTGGCGGCTCTCTCTCTGATAGGTCTGCTTCCCCAGAGTTGCTCCTCCGATTGGCTCCCGCAGGCTATCGCGTGACGAGGATCCGGAGCTGCAGTTGTTGACGGTCGTGTCATCGTTGGAGTTGGTAGTGGTGGAGTTGACGCTCTCATTGTCTCCGTCTGAGCAGAGCAGGTGATGATGGTGGAGGTAGGGGTGGTGGGCGAGGTGCTGCTGCTGCCCCTCCATGTTTTGGAGCGCAGAAGAGGAAGAAGAGGACAGCGGGGAGGGCGTGAGTGGTGGTGGCAGCGGGGAAAGAGGTGTGAGAGGTGGAACTGGGGAGGGCAGCGGGGAAGAAGGGGGTTCTGGATATGAGTGGGGCAGGTGATGGTGCTGGTGGTGCAGGTGATGGTAGTGGTGCTGGGCGAAGTGGTGAGCATGCTGCATGTATGGGCTGCTGTGACCGTGGTGCAAGTGCAGGGGATGTGGCTGACTGTACTGTGGATGGTGGTGGAGGATGGTGGGGAGGTGGGGAATGGGTGAAGGATGAGGGTGGGGGTGAGAGTGTGGGTGTTGGAGTGGGTGTGGGAGTGGGTGTGAGGGCAGGGTCCGTGCAGAAGGCATGGGCAGAGGAACGTTAGCGGGGCTGCGAGTCTGTCCCTGTGCCGTGGCGACCGAACGGCCGTTTGGTTTGTGTTTGATTGTTCCCTGCGGAGAGTCAGCTTCACTGCTTCCTCCTCCTCCTCTCTCATCCTCTCCACTTTCACCTTCCCCTCCTCCTCTTACCCTCTCTCCACCTCCTCCTCGGTCAAGTCCTGATGGTTCCTGTTCGTACACCAGGCGTCCAATAGAACCTCGCTCGGATCTAGAGATTTAACATAACACCAGATAGGAAATATTAACTGGATCTTTGGTCGTTAGCAGTTTGTCACAAAGACACATCTGTTTCCATTTCTTCAGTCTTTATATAGAAAATATTTTTCTACACTGAATGGAAGCTGGAATTTAAAAGATTATTGCTTTGTGCAATGTTATTGCTTATCGCAATAATTCCTGAGAAAATTAATCGTACAGCACATTTGTTATTGGACAGGCCTAGCTGAGGTATGCTAGATGATACAAGAACTGGACTGGAAATCAGTGGCAACAGGTCTGATGGGGGGACAAATCCTACCCACAGCCCAGACCACAACATTATTGAAGCAGTGTGAAATGATGTAAACAGAGAACAGAACACATAGCTTTGGAAAGTCCTTAACAGAGTTTACAGAAGACTTCATGAATGTTTGGTGACTGTTTTGGGGTTTGACTGAGTTAAGTGTTCTGATAGCTTTGTAGTAGAAGCTGTTTAGGGCTAGATAACACCTCCCAGAAGGCAGAAGTTTTAAAAAGTAATATGGGTTCTTCTGCAGCAGCTAGAGTTATATATTTCTTTTAAGGAGGGCAGCTGATGATGGTCTATTAGGTGGAGATGGGTCTCTGAAGTACTCATCAGTGAACCACTGCATAGACTAAGACATTTCTGAGTTGTACTGACCTGTCACTCATGTCCACTGAGCTGTCACTAGGTGGTTCAATGGTCAGTACAGGGAGATGTCCTCCACCTCCTCCAGCCCTCCCTCTGTAGTCCCCTCGACACTCTGTACAGGGGGTACTGCTCCTCCGGCTGGCATTGCTACCTCCCTCTGTCTCCCTGCTGTCCTCTCTGCCTCCTGCACCTCCTCCTCCCCAGTACTCTGTATCGGAGCTGGAGGCTGGACGGGAGAGCGGTGAGGAAGGGAGGCAGCCTTCATCCATGTAGAGGGTGACATCGCTGAAGGAAGTGGCGGTGCTGTCCTCGTGCATGGCAGCACCTCCTCCCATGCCTCCTCTGCCACCTTCCTGCCGGCATGTGGTGTGTCGGGAGGATGTGTTGGTGTTGCGCCATCCACACTGTCTGTAATCTTCATCTTCTTCCTCGTCCTCTTCCCCTTCTTCTTCTTCCTCTTCTTCATCTCCTTCTTCCTCATCCTCGTCGTCGTCCTCCTCTCCTTCTCCGCCGACATCCTGTGAGTCTTCACGGCCGGACTGGCATGTGAGGGAGTCGTCCATAGAGTCGGCCAGAGACTTCATCTGCAACACAAGAAGAAAGAAGGTGAGTTAAACAACTTGAACCACAACAGATGTTTGGGATGCTGGTGTGGCTCAGAATATGCAGGCTGTCCAAAAGATTAAGGCGTATTTATGCTCGCACGGCATCTGCATGCAGTCGGTTACTGCGTAGCTGTTGCTGGTGGGTTTGCTTTCTCACCCGAGCTTAGGGGGTGTGCGTCATTTTGGTATTGTGTTGCACTTTCTCCTCCTAACCTGAAGGTGGCAACTCACCAGGTCAGAGTTCTTTTGATGGTTCACTACAGTTCGGTAGGTATTTTCTGTTTTAAAACAACAATGGCGTCCAGTATGGTTTCAGTGTCTTTATTAGTTTCTGGAAGCTAATAAAACGAGCGTAAAAAGCGCCGTTTTGTTGTATTATAATTATCCCAGCCCCCTTTTTGTACAGCCAGTAAAATTGAACCATGATCATCCAATCAGAATAAGAGCAGACCACTCCAGTTCATCACTGATCTCTGCTGAAGGATTATCTGCATTGTTCCAGTAACCCTGTGGTCTGCTTGTGTGCTCAAATGTGTTCAGCTGAAAGAAATGCTGAGGAAATGGTGTTGTTTGGCAATTTCATGAAATAAATGAATAAAAACAGTTATTGAAAAGATCAGAAATAAGCCTTTATGTTAGAAATCCTACATACGCAGTTATATTTAAAATAAAAATGTATTCTTGCGGTCAGTTTATTATAAAACATTTAATGAAAACATATAAAATCCATCTCTATGCAGATGATGCTCTGTTCTATTTATAAGATATAACTTTATTCTCAAATTCTAAATCTTTTATCTTAATTTGTGACCCTGATAGTTATTAACTGATTAATCTTCTATACAACTAAATGACCTTTTTGTGATTTTGTGACATCCGTTCTTTATGTAGATTGAGTCTTGTTTTGTTCAGTCTTTACAATTTTCTACACTGTCTTACTGACAGCAAAAAAAATAAGGTCCTGGTTTTAGAGACGCAAAATAGATGTTATTCTTTTCATTGCTGATAAATTTTTTTATTTGTGTTTGTAATCTCTAGGAAACATTTTCACCCTCATGCTGACTGAAACAAAAACATGTTTACCTGCTTTGAGAAGGAGTCTTCCATGTCTCCGGTCTCTTCTGAACCCTGCTGACCCCCTGATCCCTGACACTGTGGCTGTCGTTCATCAAATGAGTACTGCACCCAAAGAAAGAACAGTCAATATGAAATTTTAAACTCTCATTTGGACCTGATGTGTTTTTGTTCTGAAGTGCTGATATTATTTGCTGTATGTACTGTTAATGTGTGTGTACCTGCATCCTCATGTTGGACAGAATGATGCGTCGGGTCATTCTGCTTTCTGAGGCAGAGCTGCGAAGCCTCTCAAAGTTTTTCTTCATGCGATATCGTCTGAACGCTGTCTGGATCGTCCTCGCTGCCCGCCGGGACACAAACTGACCCCCATACTTCCTCTCCAAAATTTCCACCTAATGAACAGATAGAAAACCCTTCACAGTTGGAGGAGAAAATGTTTTCTATTTGCAGGAGTTATGGGTTAGAAAACATCATTATCAAGCATGTAATTCATTGTCTGTAGCAAACAGAAAATCTGAGAACCCTTCTTGATTATTTCCATAACTCCACTTTCATAACTCCACACTGAAAAAATAGATGCCCCGACATTGTTCAGTATTAACAGTTGCTAAATAAACAAGCAGAAAGTGCTCTATCACCAGACTATATTAATGTGTCTTTGTCCCATGCCTCACAACGTCAACATTTCTTCCTTTCCTCTTTTGACCGTGTAGATCCACTCCACTTCTTTCCCTTAGGTTGGGTTTGAACAGGTAATTACTTTGTTCTTATATGACTGTGTTGCATCAAAGATCATACACAGAAGTACAAACTGACAACTAAAAAAAGATGCTTGAGATGACGCAGGAGAAAATTTCACTGGTACTGTTGCCATATCCTGATCGACCACTGAACATCGACCTACGATTGACCACTGATGGTGTTGGGGGCGTGAGTCCTGACAATGATTTGCTCTGGTGTCCTACCTTCTTGTCTTGGAGGTCTGTAGAGAGCTCATAGCTGTCAGATAGCGCCTTGCAGCGTTTGCTCTCCTCCTCCTCTTGCTTGCGGAGCGCCAGGCTGGCCGGCTGGTGTCTGCTGCGCTGAGCCCAGGCGAGGCTTGCTGGGCTGGGGGGAGAGATGGGAGAGGTTCCCTGGTGGTGGAGAAGAGTAAAGGACAGTCAATCAGTATAGATATAATAAATATTAATCAAATATTAGGCAGTATAATGTTTTATATATGACAGTGTACATAAAATCCCAATAAAAAAAAGTTGGGCCACTGTGTAAAATGTAAATAAAAACAGAATGTAATCATTTGTAAATCTCATTAACCCACATTTTATTTCCAATAGAACATGAACAACATATCAAACGTTGAAACAGAGACAGATAAAAATTTAATGGAAAACATGAGCTCATTTTTGTTCTCATTCTGTCTCAGTCTGTTTTGAATGTAGTGTTGCCTGAGGCCCCCTCTGATCACAAGCATCTAGTTTTACCTTCAGTCTGTCCCATGCGCACAGAGATTCCATGTGATTCGCTGAATCTTTTAATGATTTTATGAACTATAGATGGTAGGATTTTTACTCAATTTTAATTTAACAAACATTTTTTCTACCAATTACTTTCTAGCCTTTTGTTGCCCTGTTCCAACTTTTTACAGATGTGTTGCTGCCATCAGATTAAAAATAAACTCATATTTTCCATAAATTGTTAAAATGCTCCTAGTTTCAACATCTGTTATGTTGTTTGTGTTCTACTGGGAAGAAAATATGGATTTATGAGATTTGCCAATCTGTTTTTGTTTACATTTTACACAGCGGCCCAACTTTTTAGGTATTGCATAAGAAGATGGAAAAAAATGTCTTTAGGTTGAATAATTTTCAAAAATTAAAAACACATTAATGAAAAAGAAAGGATACAAAATTACTGGGATTCTGTTTGTGCTATACATCTGACAATTTGACGGCTGCCTTGATGAGTGTGTTTGTGTTTTTAGTACCTGTGTGTGAGTGTGTGAGGCTCCCAGGGGCCCGCAGAGAGAGGCGGGACTGTAGGGGTCACAGGGGCTGGTGAGGGGGCTGTTGTTATAGCGATGGAAGGGAGGCAGATGGCCAAAGGATGAATCAGAAAAAGTGAGTGCCTCTGGACACTGAGGGTCGCCCTCCACACTGAGAGAGAAACAAAGACGGAGAGACAAAGTTACCCATCTGATGATGAGGTATCAGATCAAACAACAGATGCAGGAAGATGAAGAGGAGACATGGAGAAAAGACAAAAACAAGACAAACTTGGACAGAAACATATGAAGAAGAGCAGAAGAAAGTCATGTTGAAAACAAAAATGTTTTAACTGATTTTAACATATAAAACAAAGGTCACAACAAAAAATTTAACCTACACAACAAAAACTGAACCAACACAAACAAACCAGCCAAAACAGAACAAACTGCAGCCGGATCAAATCGGTCTTAACTGATTTTAATCTAGTTCAGTGTGGTGCAGTAAACTCCAAACGGAAACTGGAAGAAACCACAGCAAACCGGGTCCAACCAGATAAACTGGTCCAAATCAGAGTAGGTAGACTTGATCTTTGATTGGCGCTGTGGTTAAAACGGGGCCAAATCAGAGATGGCTGAAAGAAGCCAGTGCAATGTGAGGCAAGCACAACAAACGGATTAGAAGAGACCAACAGTTCTGGACTAAACACGACTGAACATTTGGAACGGGTTAAATTAAACCAAAATAAAGGAGACTAAACTTAAATATTTCATATTTAAGCAGAACAAACATTAAAAACACTGGATTAAACTGAACATCAAACTAAACCCAGTCTGGTTCTGGTCAGCTGGGAGTTCAGCATCATTTATTGGCTCTGCATCCTCAGAGGAACACTTCAGCATCACGGACCCATCCATATTTGCAGAAACAGTGAAGGATGATCAATCGACTTATTGATAAACCACGGAGCCGCTGAGAGGAGAGGAGGAGGAATCTGTGAGGTGGCCATCCTTATCTTCAGTGAGGTGGCCCTTCAGTGTTAATCTAAGTCTCCTGTGAAGCTGGCAGGGAGGCTGACGTGGGCAATGCCAAGCTAACACACACACACACACACACACACACACACACACACACACACACACACACACACACACACACACACACACAGTGTCACATGGGGATGACTCATGGCACAGCAGTGTGTGTTAGTGTGTGAATTGTGTGTGGGTGTGCGGTGTAAGTGAGTGTGGGTGTTCAGTGTGTTGTGTATGTGAGAGGCACAGCATGAGCGTGTGGGAGATAGTGTGTGTTTGTCCAGCTATCTTTGTGAGGACCAGGACCATCAATCATCAGTGGTTGTGGTTCACTGATTTACAGTTTTGATGAGGCTCGTTTGTTTGTTTACTGGAGCCCAACCCTGTTCATTCTAGAGCTGCAGAGCTGTTACTGATTAAACTTCAGGGATATTCATTTCTACTGGAAATTTGGAACAATAGCTAGAAGCTTATGAGGCATGATAGGGGGGGCAGAGAAAGTGTTATGTCAGCAATTGTCCTTAAAATGTGACAGAAGGAGCCAAAAGAAGATGGTAAACTGTAGATGTAAAGGTTGAGAAAAAACAGTCACATTCAAACCACAATGGTTGGTGCCAAAGAACCAAAAACCTGAACTACAAGCAGAAAGTAGATTAACCGTCATCACTGGACGCTTCACATCTTCAACAAGGAACAGATCTTAAAAGTTTTCTTAGTTGTAAAGGCATTTAAATTCACAATTTTCTGTGACTGTTAACAAACATATGGAAAAACACATCAAATAAATACATAATAAATATAAAAATCTCTCAATAAACTAATTAATGTGCCAATAAATTATATAAGAAATGTTTGAAATTATTTTTAATTTTTTCATTAAATAATATAGAATGTGGGTAAGCTAATATTTCTGTTGTAATTTTCAAACTGTTTTAATGTAACTTTGTGTGAATTTTCACTTGTATTTACCTATTTATAAGTGCTTTTTCATTTCTTTCCTCCTTTATTATTTTTATGTCTGCATTTATGCCTCTATGAAATCTCTAGCCCTCCCCCAAACTTATTTACTCAATTTACTTTGTTTTACTCTAGCATCGATTCGATCTCCTCACTTACTGGTCAATCAGCCCTGAGCAGGACACAGGAATGAGCCTCTCTGGCTCTGCAGCAGAGCCACTTATGTCCTCGGTGGACAGACGGAGGTGCTCTGTGTTTAAAGGAATCCCAGCAGTAATGGCTGACTTTCGACAGGAGAATGTGCAGGAACATTGACTGAAGGTTACAGTTGTAACCTTTAGGCAACCCTCCTACTCCTTTCCACAGCTCTGGTTCATCACAGCCACAGCTGCCAAAAAAAACACACTTAACTGGGACAATGTAAAGTTTCCGTGTTTTCTTATTTTTCTTTTTATTAATACAAGATTTCATCACTTGTAAGGAAAAATATATAGGAAAATAGGCTTTTATCTACTTGACATTTATTTTATTTGACTGATCAATACATCTCTCACTAACAAGTTCCAGTGGTCACGACAGCGCCGACAGGTTGAAGGCGGCGTCCCATCCCCGGCGGCATCTGCCGGCTTTTCAGCCGGTTTGGAGCATGATCTCCTCGCGTTTTCTGGTCTACTTCAAGAACTACTTCAGAATTACCCATCCATCCATTACCTACACTTGCTTTGTCCAGTTCAATTAAGTGATTAAAAATGACTCTTTGTGTTACAAAACATGACAATGATTGATTTTTGTATTTCCATAATCCTTTTTGATTGAGTCAGTTTCAGTGCTCCAAACATTGTCCCTCCTTTCCAACTCTGCAAATGTCAAGAGCTGCTGACAGAAATCACCGCGCCAAAGATCAAGGCAGCCAATCCAAGAAACAACTTATGTAACAAGTCATGTTTAAAAGCACACAAGAAGACGTCCACACCTCCACACAGTCCTGCTTTTCTGTTCAGGTTTTTACGAAGCAAGTCGACCACCTCCGCCACTTCATTTAGTCAGACATGAGAAACAAACAGCTGAGCAGCAGGAGGAATAAATTTAGGGAGGAATGACACTGTGTTACAGCCGAATTCAATCATATAACTTAAATGCAGATTTGAAGCAGCTTCCCAGCATTAACTGTTAAATGAAGCGGCTGAACTGGTGTCACCAGCCTCTTCATTTTGTAATCACGTAGAAAAAAAAACCCAAAAACCATCCAGTTTAAGGTAAGGTGTGTAAGAGTTACTGGCATCTAGAAGTAAAGATGGACATAGGACAGTAGTGAAAGTACGGTGGCTGTCAGAGGCCAAATTCTTCCAGTCATAAACATGTTTTTATGTGTGAGTGGATTTAGTGGCCTCAGGTGCAGCGATCACTGCACTGCAGGTAACTACGTCGACATTGTGTACATGCGTATTGTCTTCTTCTATGGTCCTTTTAACTTACTTATCCCAAGCAGTACTCCAGTTCCTATCAAACAAAGCCAGGACTGCAGTTTCAAAACCTCACAGAGTTGTTTGTCCATTCAGAGACACCGTAGTAAAAATGGTGACAGCTGCCATGTTTGTGGACCCACAGCAGTTTGATACAAATGACTGATTCTAATAGAATAAAAACATATCAGCTATTTTAGTGAAGTGACTGAATAACAATAGAAACATTTTTCTAATGATCTATTAAATTTTTCTGTTATTGGCCTTTGACTTATTTACATGCTGCACCTTTAATGTTACAGTTATAAAAACCCTTTCTGTTCCGATTTCTTCACATTGTTATTTCTCCGCTGTGGTTGTAGTTGATGCAGATACACGAGAGAATACACCCACAGAAAGATTTAGTAGTTATCAGTTTCACAGACTGCCAACAGCTTCTAAAACCACTAACTGGTGTGAAAATCACAGAAATGAAACTCCCTGTTTTATTTACAGATTGTCAGAAAATGTCAGTCTGGTTTTGTACGCTGCACACATGGAGCGTCCACTGTAATGCTGACCCCCCCCCCCCCCAACCCACATCACAGTTTAATCTCTTTCACTGACAAATGACAACACTTAAAATAACAGAAGATTGTTTTGGTAAATTTTAAAAAATTATTTTCATTTTTACATACTTTTTTTTTGTTTAATATTCTTACTTTTTACTTTTTATTTATTTATTTATTATAAATAGTTATCCATAATAACAGCATTATTTATCACATTTACATCATAAAAAGATCATGATCACTTCTATGTTGCTAAGAGACCTCTATTTAGACCTGGACATGATGATGAAGTCACTGCCTGTCAGACTTTCCACCAATCAGAGAGCTTAGATTGACGGTAACGTCCAATCAGGAGCAGCCAAAGATCAACCAGTGAGCAGAAAGTTCTATGTGTGTGTGAAAAGAAGAAAAATAATGCTCCTCTATGGCTGGAATAAAGCCAAGAAGACGTTTCTGATGCACGGTGGCGCCACAAAGCAGCTGAGCTGGAGTTGGTTTAGTGAGGATAGCAGGTAAATAGTAGCAGGAATAACTGGAAATGAGGAAAAAGTTAAAATATGGAAATAGTTTCTGTTGTGTGTTTGTTTCAATGCCAATATTTTTTCTCCTGAAAGCCAAGACTTGAGAGAACGATTTGCAAATGAGAAAAGGCTTGGTCACTGTTGATCTGTGTGTTATTTCTACAAAGTTCTGTCAGTAATAAATTCTGTTTTTTTCTTTTGGTCGGCCTTTATGCTGCTATATCTATTCATACATTCATTTTACATCATTTTAGCCTCATAACCTGACAGCTGAAGTTGTCCTGGAAACATCATGTCTGCATGTTGACTGGGATTAAAAAAGCTGAGCTTCTACATGCAGTTTTACTAGGGCTGTCAAACGACTCAAATTTTTTATTATTTTTATCACAGCTTACAAATTAATTAATCATGATTAATCATCATTGCCTGAATCTTGCCCGTTTTTACTGCAAGCCAGTGCAAACATATATTTAGTGTTAACTGACCTTCCCTTTCAGATGTCCAGGGGTCAGTAAATGCAGCATGTAATGTACTTCTATATGTTGTTCTGCATCATCTCTACCATGTTCTAGATCATAATGCAGAATTCATCCAGCATCATAACACCAACCATCTACACATCATCACATGGTGATAATATGTGTCATAAAACCACCAGATGTTGACAACAGGTCTCTTTTGTGCCCCCCTTTTCCTGGCCAGTGCTACCTTTAAAACTTTTCTAGACCTGCCCCTGCATGGCTGAAGTATAAATCCTTTTCGCCAGCTGTCAGCTACTGTGTTAGAGAAGGTCCTGCCAAAACAATACTTTGGGATAAATATGCGCTGGTATGAACCATGAACCGCTAGTTTCCTCCTTCTCACCTGAACAATAAATAAATGCCAGAAGAGAAGCAGTACTAAAAGCAAATCAGCTGATCACCGTCAGTCATCATGATTCACGCAACTACAGGAGATGGAGGGGAGCAGACACAGAGACGACCAGAGAGCCGCTGGACCAGCCACGTTTGTACACAAGGCAGGAAAACGGGAGAAAAAAGTGCAGGTGTTAAAACATCATCATCCTCCACAGGGGCGACGCCCATGTGTTGTTCCATCAAAGTTCTTTTTATTCTCAAATCCATCCATAGAGCCATCCAGCTTATCTTTCCCATCTTACCTCTAGACGCCTCCATGTCCCGCTGTCATAACAGAGAAATGACAGATGTATGCGTTGTGCATGCGTTAATTGTGTTAAAGATATTAATGCAATTAATTACATAAATTATTCATCGCCGTTAACGAGTTATTTTTGACAGCCCCTAGTTTTTCATAAAAACAACAACAACATAAAGAAACAAAAACAGGCATACTAACTGTAGCAATGACTTAAAGTTTTAAGGGTTAATTGACTTACTTTCCATGCATCTGCAAGACTTTAAACATTAAATTGCTGGACCACTGCATGAATAAGATGTACAGGTCTTCCTTAAAAAGCGCTTGCTGAGGACATGTCCTCACCACAAGAGTAATACAAGTGCACACACTCAGCAAAGAAATGACAGCTCTTATAAATCCCAACAAGACGGCAGCAGAAACTTAGAGAAAACTATTTTAAGCCATCGCTAACTGTCTTTGTATTGCAAAGCCTTTCACCCTCATCATCTTTCCTCTCTGTCACTTTTGTTGCCTTGTTAATTTTGTTCTCCTCTCCTCTCCTCTCTGAAAGCTGAACCAGCTGCAGGGATGAAGTGAGGGGAGGTGTGTTTGATTTGTGTCCTGGCTGTGCACTGACCCCCTGCTGCAGCTTCCTCTGGCAGGTCACACTGTAAACTTCAGGTGACCTCCATGTTAGAAAACCATCACATCTGTGCCAGATTTCACTCTTACTGTAAAACTTCTATTCCTGAAAGTTCCTGGTAGCAGCTCTGGGTTGAAACACGCCTTCATCCTCTTTCTGCAGTTTGTCCGTATAATTCTTGGCTGGTTTTGTTCTTTTTAAAAAGCTTGTTCTTTATTCTTTTACAAGCCAGACTGCTGCTGTTTTTTTTTATTATAACTCACCATGGTTCATTGTTGTTGAGCAAAAGATGAATGATGATGGTACAGCAAATCAAATCAAACTTTATTTATAAATATATATATATATATATATATATATTTATATATATAAACCTTCACACACTCAAGTATAAAATGTCAAACTTTAATAACACATCTGTAGATCATACTCTCTCTCTCTCTCTCTCTCTCTCTCTCTCTCTCTCTATATATATATATATATATATATATATATATATATATATATATACACACACACATAATAAAAAATAGATAAAATAGGCTAAATATAACAAACAAAATAATCATCATTCATCTAAAAGCTTTGCTAAAAAGGTTCTCTGGTCACTGACAAGGTCTGTAATTGAGGAAAGAGGCCTCACCATGAGTTTTAGTAACGATGTATAATTTCTTTCAGCTGAACATACTCTGCACAAACAAACAAACACTTTAACAAACTAATGTTCTGGGAGCTGGGACACCAGAAAAATATTGTGAAAAAATAGGAAAAAGAAAAAAAAATTCCGGTCATTTTTTATAATAAAAATAGTTTTGCCTCAGAGACATTAAACCAAAGTCAAAGTTCTTATCCAGACTTTGCAATTCAATATTCTATTAAATCCTGACAGATGGCTCAGTAACAAAATTTACTGGGCTTTTTTGAGCAAAGGAAACTCTATATAAGCAGCTACCCCCCTCTCACCCACCCACACACACACACGCACACACACACACATCATCTGACACTGTGCTTCAGTGTGGTATGAATGTTGAAATCGAGGCAGCTTAAGAGGAGAAATCAGCTGCAGCATTTTGCAGTTTACAGACTAAATAATCCATTTCACTTCTTGATGGTAAATGAGAACTCAGAGTCCAGCTGTTCATAAATGAAAATGCAGCTGCAGCTCTTCTCACGTGGCTCATCTCTCTCGCTGCACCGTGCAGTCATCACGGCGGTACTGAAGCTGTCGGTGGCGCCGGCACACGGTTTGCCTGCTGCTCATAAAGCTATTCACCGGCACCGCTTCACCTGTAGGCTTTCAGTCTGTAGGCTCTGCCACTGTGAGCAGCGTCAAGGTCAGCGCTAACAACATTTTCCCTAAATATTTTCCACATTTAAAATAATTCCACACATAAGCCAATCACAGTGGTCGTTTGTCTCCGCTCACACGCACATTGGCTGTCGTCTTCTTCGTTGGTGTTATGGGCTCGACACACGGGAGGCGCACGTACACGTGCACACAGGGCTTGCAACGCAACACAAGAAAATAGAAAAATGTTCAATTTTTTGTCGCTGTCGCCTGACACTACAGCCAACCAGCGAGGGGCTTCATGGACTGACCAATGAGAGCAGGCTAGACAGCGCTTTATACTGAATAGTATAAAAAAAGTCTAAGTACATCAATACTACAAGTTACACTTGTATTAAGTATACTTTTTACTTCTTTCTGCTACAAAGGATTAATAATATGGATTGAAGTACAGAATGTCAAGTGACTCGTGTTTACATTTAGAATAAAAATATTTTTCACTACACACATTTGCTTTGAGGTATTACCCCTGTTATAAACTTGCATGTTCAAGATCATAGTACTGGAGTTTGAAAGTTTACTGCAAACCGTATGTGTGCTAAATTGCATTACCTTTATGTAACTTAAAATCATACACAAAACAGAGAAACGTTTGACTTGACTTTATTGACCAAGTTCTAGTCCCTTTTATAAGGGGTTGGCAATGGTGTTATGTACACAGTGTCATCGGTTTCAACAAGAACACATTTTGTTTAATCATGTCAGGCCAGGCAGCTTTAACAGTTTCAGTTTTTTTAACCTCATATAGGAAAGTACTTTTTACATTGATCTGTGAATCTTTACATACAGGCCTGTCTGATTTAGCAAGTACCTCAACTAAAACACAACATAGTTTGGCACATGAACAAAAAGCAAAATTTGGATGTGAACACGTTTGTTTAAAAATAACCAAGTCATTAACTAAACAAAATGTACCATCTTTCAAGCAGACAGCACAGTTGTATCTCTTCTTTAGTCTGTCATAGTTTTGACTGTGATACAAAACTCCACTGATCAAAAAACGGTTGTATGACCAGAAGCAGTTGCTTAGATTTCCACACAACTTTGCAGTTGCAAGCCTGAATGACTGTTTAACACTGTTATTGCACCGGTGGACGGCCAAAACCTGACACTTTCATTTAGTATTTTACAGTTTTCTGTTTTTCTATTACTAAAGTAAAGTTCTTCAACAAAAGATTGGACCTTTTCATGTTCTGGGTGGATAGTCTTCTTGGCCCTTTTCTGGCAAGTCTGTCCACAACAGAAATGTTCTGACTATTTGTGAAGGGACATACTGTCTTCCATGAAAATATTTCATTAGTGTGCCCATATTGGACCCAAATGAAAAGGTTGATGTAGCCCATAATGGCCCCCATTGTTTGACACTCTGAGCAGTATGTGTTAGCAAGTGTATATTAAAAGTCATGTTTTTCCCAAACAGTCTATGGAACACAATGACAAATTTTTTACAGCTAGCTCTGCCATCAAGATGCTTTCAATCTTTATTTTATCCTGCAATAATGTATAAATGCCAAACACCAGTAGGAACACATGGTTCCAAAGTCTTCAAACCAAATCAAATCAAACTTTATTTATAAAGCACCTTTCATGCCACAGGCAACACAAAGTGCATGATTAAAAACATTTATGCATATAAAACAAAACAAAGTAGGAATACATAACAATAGAAACACTCACAAAAATATTTGACACAGCTGCACACACACACACACACACACACACACACACACACACACACACACACACACACACACACACACACACACACACACACACACACACACACACACACACACACACACACACACACCAAGTAGCCTTCCCTCCCCATTCTATACAAACATGATTCTCTTATTTCTGCCTCGAACTGAATGTTATTAAAAATACTAAAAGTGATAAGCATCTGGCCTGATGCTGCTGTGAGGAAACAATATCAGTGTCATGGGGATCCATCCACACCAGGGGCCAGTCCACCCATGTCAAACAGCGGCAACCACCCCCATCAGAACAGACCGGGGCCCACACCACAGCCAAAAGGCTGTAGTGCAGGGCCCCATGCACCCCGATAGGTGCAATCACCACAACAGCAGCCCCCAGACCAAGCAGGCAAAGCCCCCCGGCGTGGAGGATCCCCACGAGGAAAACACTGGAGTCAAAATTAAACAACCTTACGAAACAAAAAGAACAGCTTAAGAATGAATAAATAAATAAGTAAATGAATAAATAAATAAATAGTACAGTTGAATAAAATGAAAATAAAATAACATGGAAATAAAATAATGTAAAATAAATTCAGATCAAATAAATTTAGTTAAAAGCTAAGCTAAAAAGGTAGGTCTTAAGCCTCTTTTTAAAAACATCAACGTTCTCTGCAGCCCTGAGGCCCTCCGGCAGACTGTTCCACAGACGAGGGCCGTAACAATGGAAAGAGGCCTCACCGTATGTCTTGGTCCTCACCCTTGGAACAACTAAAAGGCCAGTACCAGAGGACCTCAGGGTCCGCGAGTGTTCATAATTTAAAAGCAAGTTGGATAAGTAAGAGGGCCCTAGACCATTAAGACATTTATAAACTACTAAAAGAACCTTAAAATCAATCCTGAAATGCAAGGGGAGCCAATGCAGCAATTTTAAAACTGGTGTGATGTGTTCCCGCCCTCTGGTCCTCGTCAGAACTCATGCCGCCGAGTTCTGAAGAAGTTGTAAGTTTAAGATGGACTTTTTAGGAAGACCAGAGAGCAGGGCATTACAGTAATCTAATCTACTTGAAATAAAGGCATGCATCAGCACCTCCGTGCTGGCAAGAGAGAGAAATGGGCGGACTTTGACAATGTTTTTAAGATGATAAAATCCAGACTTTGTGACATTTCTGATGTGTGGAATAAAATCAAGCTCAGAGTCTAAAAGAACACCCAGATTTCTCACACACTGAGAGGGATTAAAATTATGTAATTTTGATAAAAAGATCTCTCTCTTGCCCTCAGGACCGATAATTAAAACTTCAGTTTTGTCCTGATTGAGCTGTAAGAAGTTCTCTGCCATCCATGACTTAATACCTAAAATACAGTTTAAAAGGACGTTAACTGGCTCCAGGTCATCAGGAGACACGGCGATGTAAACCTGTGTGTGGGAGTATGCCTTTCAATGCAGGTAGAGCATAGAAAAGAAGAAATGCTCGCCACTCTGAAGCTTTCCAGAACTTTCTTTCAGTCTGTGACCTTGGTGACCTAGTAATCTCAACAGGTGGTTTCATTATTACAAGTCGCCTATCAACTTCATCAATCTCTTTACCCATGTACCAAGGGGACTCACTGTTTGTTGTATCAAACCAGTGTAGAGAGTTGCCGAGTGGCTCCTAGGCACACATTGTGTTGATATTCAGGAATGAAGCCATTTATCATTTGGACGTGTTTAAGTTACATTAAAGAAGATGGCCCTTTGACTCCATACACGGGCTCATCAGTTGTACCTGACATTACATGACTGAAATGATCCTTCTCATTTCTAAGTGGGGGTTCAGGTTGCTCATATGGATACGATTTACCACCTTTGTGCAAGCAAAAGTCACATCCGTAAAAGCCATTAAATTGTTTAGTGTTGCGAAGCAATAGACGAGCCACAGAGTCAGAACTACAAACCAGCACAAAAACTTTGGAAACACGACTGTGTCCTTCTCTGTCTTGCCAGTCAATACATTCAATCTCAATAGTGAAGCTTCTTTAACAAATGGTGTCAGCAATGTGAACATGGATGGTTTATTTGGCCCAAACCATAATGCTGACATCAAAATGTGCCTTTTCCTCATCTCTGGCTCCAGTTTGATTATCTGGCACTGAATTGGCCAAATGCTGCATTTTGAGCTTTTGAACACTGGCGCACCATCGCAAAAAAAAAAAAAAAAAAAAAAAAAAAAAAGCACAGCGTCGCAGCAGCGCAGTTAACTCACTGCTCATAGATGAGTCTGACACGCAGAGATCATGGTTTGGGTTTTTGGTTTTTGTTGTTTCCTTGTGTGCTCTGTGGTTTCTGTTTCTGCCTCGTTAGAACACCTGGTTTGATTACTCATCCACTTCACCTGTTCCCCATTACTCCCTCCGTGTATATACGTCCCTGGTTTTCAGTCATTCCTGGTCAGATCCTCGTATGTCCTCGTATGTGGTCATATGCGGTACATGTTGTATGGTTTATCCCCTGTCTTGTATGGTTCCCTGTCTTGAGTTTTGGGAAATAAACCTTTCACCTGCACCGATTCTGCCTCCTGCCCTGACTGCCTGCAATTAGGTCCTCACCTCCACCGCAGACCGTGACAGTTACCACTGTTGTTTTCAGTCTAGACGATTGGGATGGGATGTATGTGCAAGTCCTCTATAGCAGTTTTTGCTAACCGCATTTAAGTTCAGAAATGTACATGATAAACAATCCTTCATGCCTCTTTGACACGTGTTAATTGCAGATGGTGAATAAAAATAACATTAAACTAATGTTTTGTTTTGTATGTGTTTTCACTCACAGTCCATCCCCAGACAAAGTTCCCTGACATCACCATACAAGATGTGAGACGAATCATCGGAAAGAAATGCAACAACATAAACTAGGCCAAGCAAGTAAATGAAAAGAATTCATAAAAGTAGCCTTTCTGTTTCCATCAAGTTATTTAGCTTTTGTTCCCCAAAATGTGCACTTCTACCTTTTTTTTAAAAAAAAAAAAAAAAAAAGGAATGGCTTTAGTCAGTTTGAGACAATATTTTGTTTTACATTTTTTACAAAACCTTTGGCAAAGAAAGACTTGAGATTGAAGAGACTGTTATGGTTACATGCGTTTCAGGATTGATTTTAAGGTTCTTTTAGTAGTTTATAAATGTCTTAATGGTTTTGGGCCTTCTTATTTATCCGACTTGCTTTTAAATTATGAACCCTCACGGACCCTGAGGTCCTCTGGTAGCAGTTTATTAGTTGTTCCAAGGGTGAGGACCAGGACATATGGCGAGGCCTCTTTCCATTGTTATGGCCCTCGACTGTGGAACGGCCTGCCAGAGAACCTCAGGGCTGCAGAGAACGTTGATGTTTTTAAAAAGAGGCTTAAGACCCACCTTTTTAGCTTAGCTTTCAACTAATTTTTATTTGATCGTAATTTATTTTACATAATTTTATTTCATGTTATTTTGTTTTCATTTTACTCAACTGTATTGCTTCTTATTTATTTATTAATTTATTTATACATTTATTTATTTATTCAATCTTAGCTGTTCTTACTGTTTCTTAAGGTAATTTAATTTCGTTTTAACTCCAGTGTTTTTCTCATGGGGATCCTCAACGACGGCGGTTTTACCTGATCGGTCTGGGGGTTGTTGCTGTATTGATTGCCCTTGTCTGGTTGGCTTGGGCCCCGACCTGCAGCCTTATGGCTGTGGTGTGGGCCCTGGTCTGCCCTGTTTGGGGAGGCTGGTTCCTGGTGTGGATGGATCCCCATAATAACATTGTTTCCTCACAGCAGCATGAAGCCAGGTATTTATTTATTTATTACTTTTAATATTTTATACCTGCTTTTAGCTTGGAGACAGAAGTTAAAGAGTCCGGGGGGGGGGGGGGGGGGGGGGGGGGGGGGGGTTATGTGTAAAGGCTTATTTTGGTTTTAATATGCATGAATTGAATTGTGCTTTTTTTTTTTTATTTTCTCTTCGTGTGTGTTTTGATTGAAACTTTGTTGTGACTTAGAAGTGCTATATAAATAAAGTTTGATAAGATTTGATTTACATGTTTACAAGCAAATGTGCACTTTTTCCTTTCATTTCTTTCAGGAAAGGACTTGATGTTATAGAGTTTCCATGTTTTTGAAAAGTATGTCTTTAATGGTTTATGCAGTTATTTGTAAATACACTGTATGTTATGTTTTAAAATGCTATATAAATATATCAGACTTGTTTTAAATATTCTGTCTTGTGATTTTGTAAATACCTTACAGTCTAGTGTACATACAGATTAAATTCACTTTAAGAATAACTGAAGTATATTTCAAGTATATGAATAGTATGCTAAAAGTAATATGGGCGAACTTACAAGTATACTTGGTAAAATATTAAATATTATATAAAATATAACTAGTAAAATAGAATAAATAGTGTTTATTTGTGTGTGGGGGGGGGGGGGGGGGGAAGGGGGGGGGGGGATGGGTGGGTAATAAAAGTATGCTTAAACTATAATTCAATAAACTAAAATGTAGACTAGAAGTATGTAACTAGTACACTACTAGTAGAAACTGGACTTGTTTTATACTTGAAAGTTTACTTTTGTAAACTTAAAATTACCTCATGAAGTATACCTAAAGTATACTTTTATAAACTAAAAATGTTCAAATTTAGTCCTAAGAAGTATTAAGTCAGTATACTTTGTAGTACACTACTAGTATATGTTCTGTAGTATACTTGGTATACTTATACTCAAGTATACTTAATAAAATAAACTAAAGTATACTACTTTTTGCTAAGGGTTGTCACGTCAGGGACAGGTTTGAAAATGTCAAAATCCCCACCAATATCATAACCAATCAAATTTCTTAGAGAAAAGCAATCTTAGAGCGAGATGCACGGCACTGCTGCCGTCGCTACCGTTGGTCGCGTCCCGTGTGTTTGGTTTCAGGAAGGTTGCGATGAGTTTCACCTGTCGCTGTCGCTGGTCGCCTCCCGTGTGTCGAGCCCATTAGTCTTCTTTTCTCATATTGAAGTTTGTTGAGTCGGCTAACCAGCAGTTAATTTGTGCATTACTGTGAACGGCTGGGCTGAAGGGGGGAGCAGAAGTTTGTTAACGACAAAATTAATTAAGTTATAACTACTACAAGAAAAAGACCGGCAAATGTGTTAGTCGCCATTGCGCGAGTAGATGAAAAATTCACTCGCACTGTCTCACATTTTAGTCGCAAAATGCGACCATTTGGTCACAGTCTGGAGCCCTTTTTG
The DNA here is from genome assembly GCF_017639745.1 of Melanotaenia boesemani. NCBI lineage: Eukaryota > Metazoa > Chordata > Actinopteri > Atheriniformes > Melanotaeniidae > Melanotaenia > Melanotaenia boesemani. Next base: position 31,744,613 of record NC_055694.1, on the reverse strand, counting down.
TATAAATCTAGTCCAACATGTAGACTCCAGTAGCTACTGTATCAGAACATTTTAACCCACTGCAGCCTGGTGATATGATGAAACTCATAAATAAACCTTTTGGCTCTTCTCTGCAGCTTGTTTTTCCTGTGAAACCACAGGAATGGGCGAGGACTAACACACACTTTTATAAAGCAGGTACAGTTCACTTTCATGATATGCATCCCATAATCACTTTAATTGCTAATCCAATAATTTCAAACACAGAAGTCTGACTTAAACAGTGTGTTTCTGTCAGTGTTCAGAGTCAGGGAGGGTTACCAACCATCGTTAGCAACACACTTTCACACAACACAGACACAATAAGCTGACTGAAAACACACCGGCATGCTCCTTCACACAGCACACACACCAGTTAGAAATCCATAGGATTATTGTCCCAGTTACAGTTGTCACTGTTGTGATGCCATAAACTCACACTGATACTCCCCAGCAGCAGTTAACAACATAGACTGCTTCTCTCTCACTGTCCTCCCACAACAAACCAGCGCCTCCATCAATACAACCCTGCACAGAAACAGTCTGCAAGATGTGGGATGCACCTCCACATTTACAAGGCACAAAAACACGTTCTCAACCAGCAATTCTACAAACCTGTGTCCTCTAGCTGCTCCTAAACCATGTTTAACTCTGCTCCATTAAATGATTTAATTAGACTCAAATGACCTAATTTAGTAATCTGCATAAAAATAGGAGGTTGACCATAAAATTGAACCATAAAAGTGAATTAAAATGAATTACATACCAGTTTTGGAGATTAATGAAGGTAAGATAATACTTGTTGGCAAACAGAACTATGTTTGGAGGACAAACGTGAGCCGATGCTACAGTTCTTCATGACTGTTTACCCACAAAAATAAAAATCCTTCCACAGGAAGAAAAAAGCTCACACTGGAGGCGCAAAGCCCTTGCCCAGATTTACACAATATCAGCTTAACACTAAAGACGTTTATCGGCTTGTAACTCAGAAAGATCTCATGATGTCATTTCTCTGAAAGCGCTTTTTTTTTCCAACAACCCCACTAATGAACCAAAGGGTTAAATTCATCCACCATGTGTACGAACATGTATGTGCTTAACAGCACATACAGCAGATGTATGGTGGTGTTAGTCATTCGGACATTTAGTCAAAAACACAGTTTTTAATCTGCTGTTTACATCAGAACTTTAGGTCCCATTCCTGACATTTTACAATAGGCTACATGCATTTTTTTCTTGGTCTAGGACCCACAATGCCAAGGTGGAAGGAACCCCATGTTCACTCAAGAACAAGAGAGAGAAATTTGATGGAAAAATCTTGTGTTTATGAAGGTTTCCAGTTTGAGTCTTGGTTCTTGCTTTGAGGTGAAAGTGCCTACCTATGGCACCAACCATACTACAGAGTTAAAAAAAAAAAACAAAGATTAAAAATAGGACTTTAATTTGATAACAAAATATATCAATCGATAGACGTGTGGTGTGGAAAACAAAAGGGCCAATAAAAAGTTCAATAGAAAAACAAAATTTCGCTTCCTTTTTCATTCCTGCACGGGTCCAGCACGCCCCCCCACCCCCCGAATCCGTTAGGATGATTACCGATCCTGATCCTGACCCTTGGATATCTCCCTGTCAAATCTGGACCCAACCCTACCCGTTGATTCCTGTGGCCCGACCCGCGACCTGCATTTTAACACACCACCTGTCACACCCACACCAGTTTCTGCCACATCCACACACTGTTCAGCCAGGCACCACACCAGTCAATCCCCGGATTGCTGATTGTCCACACCTGTTCCAGCCAGTCCCTCCTAACCAGCCACACCTGTTTTCAATCGTCGGACATTGTTGCATGATACATCTGTTCCTGCCCTGCTCTGTGGATCCAGGATGATCTGTCCACTTCCCCATGCCTGCCTGCCATAAGACCATTCCTCCTGTTGTTCAGCTATTAAATAAAGTCTGTTATAACCTTCTCCTGTCTCTGAGGGGTCCATACGTAACACCCCCGCCCCTCCCTTAATTGAATTTATTTTCTTTAAGCTACAAAGTCACTGATCGTGTTATCATTGTCTTTGATCATTCCAAATTTTTGCCAGATGTCGGACTTTGCTCTTGATGAAGTATTGTCCACAATATGGAACTCGCCATTGGCATTTCTTCTAGCTGTTTGCTAGTTGCTACACCTGTGTACTACACCCCTGCAGGGTGGCAGTGTGGGCTTTTTTGGAAGTAAGCCCAACATGCCCTGCAGGGCTTCACAAAAGGTGACCCCGAAGCTTTATAATTAAAACACATGTCATGTCCACAAAAAAAAAAAGAATAGAGAAAACAAACAAACAAAACAAAACACTGAGACCCCCTGACCATTAATAACATAATATTTACATGGTTCATCACAAATCTGCATGGGGGCTTTTATTTTGAAATTTACCAGATGCTTTACACTGCTCCCGTGTCTGATTTCCTGTCTGGCTTTATCTGAACGGCCAAGCTTGACGTGTTCTGTACGTGGTGGAGGTTGGAACGAAACCGTGGTGCATGCGCACCCGGTGAAAACTGGCCATAAAACTGGTACAAAACGTCAGTATTTATTAATCAGATTTTCTGGCAACTTTATCATTTATGTTTGTCAGTTTTTACTGACGTCACTCAGATCTCTTAAGCTGATGTCTTTTTCTTTTTTAAAAACTTTCAGCTATGGTCAAAAGGTAGTTGAAATTCTGTGTTTGTATGTTACTTATTAAAAGTAGGTTATTGAGCAACAGCATAAAATAGCCAGGGGCTGCACTTAAAATATATTTTTAAAGTTTTTTGATAATTATTGATAATTAAGGATATTATTCAGTATGATTTTTTTATATGCTTTTTTCTATATCGTCCAGCCATATATATATATATATATATATATATATATATATATATATATATATATATATATATATATATATATACAGGTGTGCTTGCTTCAAGCCCTTACGTTTCAAATGGTCACAGATTGAGTACAAAGTAATCTTACTAATTTAAATATTTAAGAAATTAGACATTCTGAAGTTTACATCTTTTAGAGATCAGGTTGTGTTTTTTCACTCAGCTGCAAAAATCCCTGCATGCCACTGTGGCTCAGTTCCTTTTATCCATTGTTTACTTGAACAAAAAATCTTCTTCTGATGTTTTGTCTTCATATTCGATCAGAGGGTCACATTTTTACATCGCCCCCTGCTGGACTGAGGGGACATGAGAACCCGACAGGATGTGGCTCCACACTGGACGTAAACACCATGGCAAACAATAAGCGAGGGTGCAGCAGGATGACATAACCCCCGATATCTACAATAATACTAGATGCATTACGGTTTTGAACGTCCTCGCCGGTGGCCATCTTTCCACAGGTTTGCTCTCTTACAGGATCTGTGGTATCTGAGGGAAGGTGATTTATCTGCACAAACACAAATACTCTTATTTTGCTGAAATCTTTTTGTTTCTTACAAAAGTTATTAACGTGACTATAATTCTGGATACTTGCACATGTTGAAATTGCAGCTTTTGTCTTTGAAAAACGACTTAAACATGCAGCATAGTTGCGTTCTCCATCAGAAGGCACAGTGTGGCTCATCAGAGCGGCTCACTCGCCAGGCATCAGCAAGTTCCAGACAATCACAGCCCATCAGACTGCTGGAGGTCCTGTACATGGTCCAGAAGAGGATCGGGTCAGAGGATGTGTTTTTGCTCGAGGAGCCCATCGGCTGCACACAGTATGACGTAGACAGTCACCACCGTGCTGCTGACATTAGTTGTGTCCCTGTTTTTAAGCTTAGGCTGCACCACATTGCCAAGATGACGACACTTAGCTTACAGAGAAACAACATGCACCAGAAGCTCAACAAAACAGTCCTTTTAAAAGGGTTTTAGCCAAGCCATGTTTTTGGCCTGTTTGTTATTATTATTATTTATTTATCTTCTTTTCGGTTTTGATTTACAAGAGGTTGTACTTTGATTACTGAGGTGTAGTTTGTGTTGGTTTGAAGTTTTCTCTCTCACTCTGCTAGGCCCTGTGTATCTGTCTAGTAAAATCTTAAGTTGGGTAATTTAATTGTATATCAGTGTAACTCGGAGCCTTTTCAGTGTTAAATTCAGTTCCACTGTTTCATTTCTCTGTTTTTATCTCTGTCCTCCATGTGTGAATCTCCACCTAGTTCTCTGTACAGGGTGGGGGTTTCAACAAGCTGCATTCCTTCATGTAAATTTGTAAATATTCTACCTATTTTGTATCGCAAGTAAATGTCATTTTTATGTCGAAGATGTTACAGACATTGTATTGAATAATGTATTATAAATGTATTATGATGTGTTATGATATAATTATTACATAATAAAATAATTTGAATTATTACATGTTTAAACTAAACATGTAATAAATCCAATTTATTTTGTTTATATATATATATATATATATATAGTCATTCTGTACACTGAGTTTTAGTAGCCTAAATTTTGATTTAACATAAATACCTTGTTCATGTGTATTCATTGCACCTATCTGTTTATTTTCATATGAAAGTCCATGGTTGAAGCTCCGCTCTATAATCTTTGACTGTAACTATTTATTATCATTATTTATAAGTATTATTCATAAGTATGCACTGTCAGAGCTACATCTCTAACGTTTATACCAAACCAAACACCCAAAAGATTGCTATAAAATTGAACAAATTAGGGTTATTTATAAAGCGCGTGCACCTTTAAAACAGTGTTATGAACGCATGAGCTGACTGTGGCTAGAGTGTGGACGTGCGACGCCATTGGCCAGCAGCGTGGTTGAGACATTTAGTCTTATTGTAGATATCTATGGACACAGAAGGCAGCGACTCCCAGTGGGACCAGGCTGGTATCACAGTCTGACAGCAGTAAGAGGAGGTGGAGATGAAGAATGGAAGAAGAGTGACCAGATGATTCACTGGTATGACTGTTTCACTGTCTGGCTGACTGTTTTCAAACTGACAAACAAAAAAAACAAACGTGCTAACAATGCAACAACCAATCACAGCATCATCCCTTCAACTGATCCAATCTAGCCCAAACCAAATACCATCATCTGATGGGTTTCCATCAAACAGCGACGAACAGTCGTGTGAAGCAGCTTTTCCATGAGGAGGATGCTCTCTCTTCCTCTGCAGATGTCCCCTGCGGGCCTCTGTAGCCTTCAGCAATTATACTGCAGACTACTTTGTGTGTTTATGATGTGGACTGAATAAAAGGATTTATAAATCTCAGACCATGAAATCTCATGGGAGCGCACACACAGACACACCTGCAGCTCTGTCAAAGTCACTCACACACTGGAAGTCAGTGTGTCAGTCGTCTGTAATTAATAATGCTCTGTGATTAACCATTGAGCTCAGTAATTACATACACACACCAGGACAACACCTGCCCACTCATGTTGTGGACGCATAAATCTGTGGTGTTTAATTAGTCTTAAAGCCATGCACGTGTGCGTGCACAAGAACAGGCAGAGCAGTGTCTAAGAGGAAGCGTGCCTCCTCTGTGTGCAGTACACACAACTGAGAAGAGCATTTATTCAGTCCTCCCTACCAGCTAACAGCACTCTGAAGATGGGGCCGGTGTCCCGAGCTGAGTCAACATATAATATAGATGAGATATAAATCACCATTCAAAACAAATCACCCATTCAACCTGACGGACAAGTTTCAAGTAAGCAACATGATAAGTTCCTAAGTACGATGTTTATGGAAAACAATAAAAAAAAAAAACTCATCTCTAATGAGTCGACATGAGACTGATGTGTTTTCTTTGACCTCCATGTCTGGGGAGGCATGATGGGGCATTATTCTGTTTAATGAACATTGGCACATTGTTACAGTATGTTTCAGGGCAAAGCCATTTTCATAACTAGCGGTTAACTGATCTGAGCTGAGTCTTTACAGTATATTCCACTTTTTTCTTTAAATGCCATCAATGTCCTCTTTTCCTTTGTCTTACCTCATCTTCCATCAACATCCTCCTCCACCTCATTTCTTTTCTTGTAACCAGACTTGTTCTTTACACCTTTCAACCACCACATTTTTGTTTTTCCTTCCACACACTTCTTTTAATTTTTCTCCTCATTCAACTGCACTTTGTTCAGGCAGTAGCTCATGAACAACACCACACATAATAAAGTGAACCCATGAATGTAAGATACTTCATAGGAAATGTAGTGATAGCACTACCAGAAAAAGAACCCCAAAAACGAATCACCTCTTTGAGTTTGGTCTAGTTTATCTTTAAGCCTGCAGCCTTGCAAAAACGCCAGTAACTCATGATGCGCTGTTAGCTTTAGCATTTTTAGCTTTGCATGGATTGTAAATGTTACTTCTAATTTGTGGTTTTCCCCAGTCATAGTTGCTCTGTGCTGTTTATAAAGCACCTCGTTATGCTTGACATCATTTGTGAAATATATCCAAAATGTCTGCTTGTCTCGGTTTTGGTTTCGATTTATTTATTGTCTTGTTTTTGTCAGAAAAAAATAGTTGCATATGAAAATGAAAAAATGACCATTAGTCAACTAAATTTGCAATGTTTCCAGGTCTTTCACTGTGAGGAAGAAGTAAAGCTGTGGATTTATTGGTCTTCCTAACGTATGGCCTTGAGCTATAAGATATTACGAATAGAACAAGATAGAGGATGAAATAAGTGTCTGAGCTCATCATCCAACCAGCAGCCATCAGGCCCATCTAAAAGTCTAACTTTGTATTTTCAGATTGAGCATTTCTGCTATTGTTGGATTCTTTAGATGTCTCTTTTTCATTTCTAGCTGAGTAAACTTGAAGAGTAGCCATCCTCTGATTTCCTTTACTGCATAACATAAGTATTACATCCCCCGTCTGCACTGCCAGGTCATAACTGCTTGTTCAGAGAAGTCGCCTCTGTGATGTGTTCAGGTGCTTCATCCTTTGTTTACGTGCTGGCAACCAAAAGAGACGAAGCAGGTGGCCTCTTGTTGCAAATGGTTCTTTATATTAGTTTGGTGTACAAGAGGTCTTAAAAACAGAATGAGGAGCAGAGTCATTATTGAGGGCATCAAAAGAAAAAAGGTGGTGTAGGCACCTGCTTAGACAACGAGGAGGTGGAGATCCTAGAGAAGACCCAGAGATTATGTCCCCTGGCTGGTTTGGGAACAGTTTGAGAAAACCTCGCCATTCCCTTGTGTTACATAATAACCTCCAACGAACATTTGAGGCTGGTGAAATGAGCACCTCTTTGTGGCATTGACTCCATCATAAAGTAATTGACAGTTAATGTTTGGACATTTTCTTCCAACATGACGATGTGATAGAAGTTCCACGTGGGGAAGCATTAAAGACACCAGTACTGTCCAGGGAAGGACAGACATTTGTCTTCAGCTTTGTCTAAAGTACAGCATTAAGTCATCAGAAATGTGACTCATAGTGAAGGGAGGGCATCTTTGAGGCCATATTGTCTCAGAGATGTAAAGCAGCAACCTCCCTGCTCCTCTGCCCTGTAGGCTCAAAGCGTTCTACATTAGCAGACAACAGGGACTCTGAGAAATGTGTGTTAATGAGACGCAGCCCACCGGACCTTGGTTTACCAGAAAGAGAGAGAGAGTGTGTGTAAATGTTTGTGTTTCTGTATTGATGAGCTGGTGTGTGTGCCACCAAATGGCACCAAAACCCAGAGGCATCGATCTGCTACCCACAATAACTACATGAGAGTCGTTCCACCGCTCCCTCTTGTGTTTTCCCTCGTTCTTCCTGCCGATGGCCTTATGTTGTTTCTCTTCATTGTTTCTCTCTTTCTCATGCAAAAATATGTTCTTGATTTTTCTTGTTATTCAGCTAAGGTGTAAAAGTGCTCGTGTCTTCACATTTCTCTTCCCAGCAGTCAGGCTTTGTGGTAACATTTTAAAGTGGTTGTGAGCAACAGTTCTCCAGCTTTCTGAAGGTTGTTTAAAGTTTTCTTTTGGACCTTGGCTGATTTTTCCAGTCCAGTTCTTGTACTTGGCCATTTTTAGAAGAATATGTTTTTGTTTGTTGACACATAATAGAAAACTTAGCAAAGAAGCCACGTAATAAAGACAGCAGGCGGATTTATCTGATCCTCGAGAAACAAAACATCAAACACAACTAAAAGATCTTCATATCAAATGACCACGGTAACAATATTAGTCGTACACAATCCATCTTAAGAGGTAAAACTTTGTCATCATCTGGTTTCAAGCAGAAAATCATGTATGCTATATGAGTTTATACAGTACCTACATGAGATGTTTAGTGTGCCTCCGCAGAGAGAGTCAGGTTCAAACATGTTCTTTCTTCTCCAGCTGATATGATTCAAGGTTTGAGTGCTCTCTTCCAGCCTGTTTCAGTGAGCTTTTGCTGCCAGTGATTTACCTGTTTGCCACGTGACTTTTACAGAGCTTTGATTTTATTGGCTCTGGGTGATTTTGGCTCCAAAACAAAGACAGATTCTGAATTCCTTGTGCTTCCTCTCCTCGTGAGCAGCTGCAGCACCAAATACCTCTGGACACCAGATTATTGACCCACCTGGGCTGCTGAGTCATACATTCTGCATCTGCCTGAAGCTGCTGGCCTCCTCCCTCACCTTGTTTATCGCACCACATTATATCTCTTTTTGTATTTGTATCACCCCTGCCCCCAGCTCCACATCAGCTGTGGCTGGTCAAATGAAACTGGGCAGCAGAATTTTAGAGCATAACACCCACATCTAAGAATTAACATGGCCATGATGAATAAAGCTGCGACCAAGAATACGACCGGCCACACACTCTCGTCTCTGCCTGCAGGGCTGAGTGGTGGCGTTAACGAGGCCCCGATTGGTCAGATGAGATGTGGCAGTGATGGGATTGGGTGAAAAGGGAAAGAGATGACCGTTAGTGAATGAGTCAGCGTCATCTTTGTGTGTTAGCCATTCTTCTTGGACCTGTGCATTAACTTGCTATGCAAATGATATTTCCAGATTTATCTAAAATGATGAAACTATAAAACAACAAGTCAGTTTGACCCAGAGGTAGATTAAAGTTGAATCTCATCTTAAAAATTATTTTATAGCTCATATATCTAGTGGCCATTACATATAATTGAACCTCTTTTGCCACAAGGCCTGTTTTTTCTGTCTCCTGTCCACAATGACATAGCCAAAATTATTATATCTATACAACTACAAGGGCTGTAAAGTAACTGAACGCATTTCTGTGTCAGAGTAAATTCACCTGGAACACAGTAGGAAATTTAATTTATCACTGCTTAAAACACCTATTTTATTTAGCATAAAAATAACCTTTGAATCATCATATAGCGGCCCAGTTAATGTAGGGGTTGGTAAAGTAATATCTGAAGAGTATATGCACATGTGAACGTGAGGAGTCTTACATGTTTTAATAGAGATATGTCCAGGTCCAGGCAGAAGCAAATGTGCCATCTGACCTTTCCCAGGTACTAGCCTGAAAAATGAATTATTTCTACTGATAAAAAATATCTCAGAAACCAGCTGGTTAGTTTTCATGACTGACACCTCTATCGACCAATCACCTTCAAGAGAATGAAGGGATAATGCCCAAATTCAGCATAGAAACACTAAAAATGCTTCAACAACAGAAAGATTTAAACCCAAAGCGTGTATTTTGTACGAATGCACACTTTACTGTAAAAGCTCCTGCATCTTTTCTAAATAACCGGTTCCTTCTTTATTTATTTAAAAATAATGCAGAGTCATAGGAAAACACATTAGCAAAGTTTTCTTTTAAAAACTTGAATAGAACTTTTTAACAGAAACCAGCAAAATTAAGACAAAGTTTTGTCAAAATGACGTGGACGTGCAGGCTTAAGAAGCGGGAGGCAGACCGGTGCAGATAAAAGGTTTTAATGAACTAAACTCACAAAAACAAGAGGCCATGGTGGCAAAAGAATGTATTAACTAACTGGAACATTAAACAGAAGCAACAAACAGTAGCAATGGACTGGCTAGGAAGTATGCAAACCAATGGACTTCAATACACGGAACTAGGCACAGGTGAGATGAATGAACTAAGCAGACCAGGTGAACTAATGAGCAGGAAAGAAAGCGACACAGAACTAACATAACCCTAAATACAAAAACCAAGAACATAAACCATGAACATAAAAAAAAACAAGAGCATGAAACATTACAATAAACCAAGGAACATAAACCGTGAGTCATGACAAGTTTATGTGTTTTTTGCTACTCGGTGATGAGGCGGACATCCTTGTAATCAGCAGTCTCAGCTTTCATATGACACCTTGTGTGGTTTGCTTAAAATGGAGAAATTAGCAGAATTGCTACAGTAAACTTGATTGTTGACTTAAAGTCTTTTAGATGAATTTCTCTCTGTTATTTTCATATGCTAAATGTTAGGATTGTGCAAAAAACCCCGGATCTCATTCAGCCCCTGCACAGAGGGTGCTCATGAGGAAGAGCTTAAGTTCACGAACGGCTCTGTACACCTCATTGCTGTCGGCTTTTCAGTCCACACAGTTGCCAATGTTCTTACCCAGGATGCAAAAGTCAATTAGCCATGTTCAGCATCAGGTAATTTTCACTTGTCCAGTCCACAGAACTGTCCACCACCTGCTTGCACTCCCCCTCCTTTCCACACCCCACCACCACGGGTGATGCATACTGGTGTTGTAACAAGTCTGTGGTGTATAAGGTGAACAGGAAGGGTGACAGCACATTCCCTTGTGGAGCTCCTACTAGAGCTGGGTTTAAAAATTGATTAATTGATTTGAATCAATTCATATTTAATTAATTCAATATTAATGCACAAACCTCAGCGATCAATTTTTTTGTTTCTTTTTCCGATGACAGCAGTGACCCTGCCTTTGTGTGACTTACAGTTGCTCGGCGAGATCTTAACAAATACAACTTAAAAGATTTCCTGTGTTGCTTCCATCCAAAGTCAGCTTCTCTTGTTGGGATAATGCCACATTCAGATGCTTTCAATTCATTTCAACTACTTAACAGCTTATTTTCCTCAAATTAGCAGCTAGCACTAAGACTGTGGGCTCCACCATGTTCAACAAATACAAAGTTAAAAACAGTTTGATGCTATTTATCTGAGGCTTGTCATAGCTGCTCTCTGGGTCCACGGCAGAGTTCTGCCCTGATGACATGTAGACACGTGCACACACACACACAGGTGATCACACTGTGAACCTGTAGGAAACACTGACTGGTAAATGTAGACAACAATATTTCAGAAGTGCATGTAGACGCGTCAGATCAGATTATTATCTGATTTTAATGGTCATGTAAACTGACTCAGTGTTCTATAAAAAAAGTTATCTGAGAATTTTTTTAATATTCAAGAAAAAAAATGTGTTGTTACATAAATATCTGTAAATCTATTAATATGAAACCAAATCAGATTTATTTGAAATCTAATCGAATCAGACTGCTGTGAATCAAATTGAATCGATTCAGGAAATGATTGGTGGTACTCAGTCCTAGCTCCTACATCTCTCATCACCACGCCAGACAGAGCGCTGCCCATACGGACAAACTGTGGTCTACCTGTCAGGTAGTCAGTGACACAGGAAATGGTGGACAACCTGGCACGTATCCCCTGCAGCTTGTTTTCCAGATGCTGAGGCTGGGTGCTGTTGGAGAAATGGCTCAAGTGAATGTCTCACCTGTGGCCTCAGGCGGGCAAAGACCAGCCTCTCAGACACCTTCATCACATGAGATGTGAGGATGACAGGTTGATAGTTGTTCAAACAATACGGGAGCAGGTTTTTGGGGCAGGGACATGGCAGGACTAGACCTTCTCCAGGCTCAGGTTGAGGAGACGCTGGAGAACTGCAGATATCTGGCTGGCACAGTTCCTCAGAGTCCTGGGAATGATGCAGCTTTCTGTTGGTGAAGTCTCCAGCTGCCTCTTCACCTGCACAGCAGTCACAGTCAGGTGGGTGGATGGGTTGTCTGCATCGGTGGGGGTTAAGTTATTTTTCGTCTTGTTAGCATTTATGGATTAAAGCAGCTGGATTCTTCTGTAATGAGTGAGAAGCATCCCAGGAGGATTGCCAGATAACGTGAATGCTTACAAGTAAAAAAACAAAACAAAACAAAGAAAGCCAGAAATCCCCCCCATCGTTGCTTTCCCTTCCACATGATGCAGATGTGGCACAAAGCCAATATCACTAATTCATAAAAGCTGCCATAAACATCAAATTAAAACAAATGCTTTGTTCAAATATAAACCTGATGCTACAGTAGAGAAACAGCAGGTCAGACTTTATGAATAAATATTTTTAAACAACACACATTACTTTGAAGAGAGGTTTCATGATGGCAGTGACGCTAATGCTTTCAAAATGTTGCTAATTAGGATATAAACAACATGAAAGCCAATAACAATCTTTTTTTAGAGACTAAACTTTATAAAATAGTAAAATTCATAATGGGAAATCATTGAAAAACCACACCAAGAAGTCCAGTTCTGGATTTTTTCCAACACAAAGAAACCCTGTGATTAGCTTAGCGTGTGACTGTCAGAAGTCATGGCTGGTACATCGCATCCAAGTTGAGTTGAGTTCCAGCTGCAAGTCGGAAAACCAGCAGGAATTCCTCACTGTTGACCCTAACTAGAATAAAAAAAATGATACTTTGTCTTTTGAATCCAACTTCAAATGTAATGCATCATACTGGTTTTACTAATTAGCCACATGTTTAGTAGCTCATTAGGGAGCCCATAAAAACATATAACTGCATTAACTTCCATATTCTATCATTGATTCCTTGGTATTAAAGGTCTGTCATATGCTAATAAGCAGACTTTATCTTAGCATTAATAACTAACTGTGTCCTGGTCAAACTAGTCCTCGCTAGCCGTTTAGATTCAACAATGTAAACGCTTCTAATTCAGTTTGATCCAAGCCTTAGCCCGCAGCCGGCCTTCAGCTGTTCATCCATCAGGCTGTCAAAGTTTCAGATTTCATAAATAATGTCTGCTAGACGTTTGGTCAGCAAGTCCTTAAACAACCATACTTCAGAGCTGATGTTTCCGTCAGTCTTATGATGATGGATGAGCAGACAGTTTTATTCAGCTGGAGCATGTGATGTTTAGTCTGCCTGCTTTATCTGTTTATCTGTTTTCTGTTCTGTGTTGGTTCCAGCTAAGAGCTGCTTTGGTTTTGACAGAGCCAGAGAGCCACAACAGAACACCGTCATTACATCACTTTACACGTCTCTTCCAGTACGTTTGACCCTCCTTCCAGTGTAATGTGAATTTCTGTAGAGGACCATGGGGCAGTGAGACAATTCAGCTTCACAAAAATGACAAGAGATCACAGAGCTTGACTTCTCCCAGCAAACTGATTAATATAATCACTCTAATTCTTACATGTTTTTTTAAGCAATAATTGTTGTGTGAACATTCTTCGCAACCCTGACCGGGGTTTTAAAATGCAGACCAGAATTTATGAATGGACGTATGAGTGAGATTCACACAAGCGGGATCTACCTGTAAACACCAGCTGACTTTATTAAAACCCTGACGATGTTTATAAATGCAGCAGCAAATGCTAAATGTGAATGTCGTCCCACGTGGTTCACTGGACGGCGTTCACAGATGGGAGCGGTGATGTAAAACATTAGATAACAGAAAAATGAGAGGAACATTGAACTCATGGTCCTCCACTGCTGCTTTGGGCCAGCAAAAAGTTGATGCCGGTGTAGCACCAGTGTTGATGGGCTGCAGCCAGAACTTCCGAAAAACTGGTTCTACGTTAGATCCAAACCAGTGTGAGAACTTCTATTGATGGATTAAACCCAAGGCAAGCCAAAGACAAACCCCCCAAAAAACAGGAAAACTAGAGCAATGTGTCAGAAATTCAAAAAGCACTTTGCAGGGTTCTAAAAAGGACCAACATCCGAGGAACTGATTGTATCTGCAGGATCACAGATTTCCACAGTGTGTTTCCAAACAGAGGACTGCAAAGTTGATATTAGCTCTGGCTGTTGGCTGAAATGGAACAAATTATAATAAAAAATTCAATCATACAGTTACTTCATTTTAACTTGTGCTAACAAACAGCACAATCAACTGTCCAAACATTAAATCAACAGTTTTGATCTGACAATATTTATATGGATTGTAGAAATTGTTTGATTAACTGTTTGCAAAGAACAAACTTCAGTCTCAGGACAGAAAATAAAACTTGGCAGACTTGGTTTTATATGTTAAATCCTGTGTTATAAGCTGTTATCTTTCCCCTGCAGTTCGACTATCAGCAAACATACTTCCTGTTTTTTTTATGCTCACAGAGGAAAACAGAGCTGCTTCAAAGACAAACACACCAAATAAACCATCACAGCCTGCTGGTTAGACGAAGAACTGAGCCTTCCAAGATGTGCAGCTCTACTTTCAGTGCACATAAAACCAACTACCTCACTGAAATAGATTCTTTTCTGAGATCAGCATATAGAGAAAAGAATTCCACATGAATATGAGAGAAGCAACTTTACAGAATGATTTAGTACCGCTTCAATGGCAGCCTGCTCATTTTAAAATATATATTTTTAAATTTCTTATTTATGCTCCTTTCAAAGGGGTAGTGCACCCTAAAATGTGTTCGAGCTGTAAACATCACAGTATTACTTAAGGCGGGTCCTCACCTTGCAGACATAGAAAACCACGCCCACCAACACATATGAAGGGATGTGAACTTATCTGGTGTAGATTTGCTAGTTTCAGACTTCTATTCTTTCACAGAGTTTCTGATGATATATTCCTGAAATGGGACGGATTTGTGCTTCTGAGGGGTGTAAAAGTAACAGCGGACTTTATTCTTTACCTGCTGATTCTCATCCGGCTCTGACTGATACGCTTCAGGACCACCTTGTTCATGTGTAGTTGAGGAGACTCAGGAGGGAAAGTCTTCCACCTCAAAGACGCTCTGTGGTGTAGCTGCTTTGTGAATCTCACTCTGCATCTTGCCAGTGAGCTGAGCTGCTGTCTGTCAATCATTTCCCCCGCCTACTCTCTGCCCCCTGATCACCCCACACCTCCCCCACCAACCCTTGCAGTTTCAGGCATTTTTTAAATCAAGTTATGCAAAAAAGAAGGGGGTGTAGTTGCATTTTAAGCTTTAAGCTGTAGTTACATTTTGGAACATGCACCGTGGTTGTTTCAACAAAAAAACCAGGAGGACATTTTCAGAGGCAGCGAGTAGTGACAGAGCAATAAGCCAAGAGTCAACATCAGACTGACTTTTACTGGCTGGACAGATCTCAGACAAGAGGCAGGGGGAAGATAATGCTGGATTAGCTGTCGGTAAGGGGCACCTCAGTGGAATAATTTGCCAGAGTTCGGCATTTGCCCTCACACACCCTCAGCTGCTGTGGATTAAGCCAAAAACAAAGTGGAAGCTCAGAGAGGATCGTTTGTTGTTGCTGCTCCTAAAATGTAGGATGACTTGGCACTGGCCAGGGCTCCCTTAAAAAGGAGATTTTTTAATCTCAGTGGGACTTCCCTGGTAAAATAAAGGTTTAATAAATCAAATCAGATCAAATAAAACATTACTGACTGTGTATTTATTCTTCTGTATAGCACTCTGCCTCCCTATAGTTGTTTTGATAAGTGCTTTATAAATAAAGTTGGATTGGATTAAAATAATTATTATCAAGTTCATATCCTTTTTTAAAAATTACACAATGGAAAAACATCTTCACTGTCTTCTGACGTTAAAATAATTTCAAGATTGATGGATGGATAAATAATTGATTCCATGTGAATGAATTGTTTATTGCAGCCCCTCTGCAGAGCGTTTCATGGAAATCCGTCCAATAATTATTGTGGGTTTCAGTCCGACTGGCACTGCCATCCCTGGAGCCATGCTGCCAGTGTGGCTAAAAATACTTCAGCAGCAGAGAGACTTTCAGTCCAACAGAAATGATCACACTTCTGACAGAGACGAAGCAGGTCTGTGGGACAAACGAAGCTGTGCAGACCTGGACGGATGATGATCAACTTCCCTTCGACATGAGTTACAGCAACAAACAGTGTCAAACTTCTTCTTCATTGGATCCTGTTCAGATTTCCACACAGGATCAGACTCTGTTCCTCTACCTGCTGCCATCTTAATTTAATTTCCCCCAGAGGTCCTGAAAGTTCATCTTTTCTTTTCACATGACACTGATCTCATTTATGTCCATTCATTCATTAAGAGGAAGAAAGAGAAAAAAATCAATATCACAACACTATTATATCCGGCATCATTAATCTTAACGACGGCCCTGAGGAGGATCTGTGCAGCGATGAGGTTTGGAAGTCTATTTCAGGAGGCTGTGTGGCAGCCGCTATCATTTGGCTGGCTCACTCTGGTGCAGCATCATTGCTCTCTGCTCCGCCTGAAACAGGATGATTCATGGCGGTGAAGGTGAGAGTGAAGGAGGGAGGAAGGATCCAAACCATGAAACAAAAAATGCCATCAGTGGAGGGTGGTCTGCAGCGTGATGAAGAATGTGTTTCAGTACAGTGCTGATAATGACAAATACATCTGTGCCAGATTTTGTAATAGATGCCAAAAGTTTACTTGTGCTCTGTAGCACCAACAATGTGTGCCTCATCAGAAATGGTCTCCATGGAAACGTGGCTGTCAAGAAGCCATTTGTATGCAGGTATTTTATATCTCTGCTTTTCTGTTTTGTTACTGCTTTACTTACTACTTATAACATGATTAATCAGTGGTATCAGGTCTGATGGAGGGATGGATCCGCCCCAGAACCCGGATGTCAACATTACTGAAGCAGTGTGGGATCATGTGGACAGACAACGGAACAAAAGGCACAAACTTCCGAAGAATAGCTTTGGAAAGTCCTTCAAGAAGTCTGGATTAGGTAATTATTCCTGAAGACTACTTAGAGAAATAACAAAAAGCTTCTCTAAGAAGGTTCAGACTGGGATGAAGAATAAAGCTGCTCAGATTAAATATTCACTTCCAAGTGAGAGAGTGAAACATGTGAAAAGGGTGTGAAATATCGGACTCAATGCCTTCAGCAGTTGTAGCAGATGCTGTAGTTTTCCTTTTATAGCAATAAACCTTTTACAACATTGTATTTGAACAGGTATTTGTTTAATAAAAATGCCATTTTAACCTTGGAAGACTCTTCTCATGTTTCATCATGAAGTGTGGGGTGTGCTCAGACTGATCTTCGGTCTCCTGCTATAACCAGATGAAACAAAAGCCAAACTCCAGCCAGATGAATGCAGAATACTGAGAGAGAGAACATAAACGGATCCTCTGTCTGATCTTATCACGATCACTCAGACATGAGGAAGGCTGAGTTCACAGCCAAACAAAAAGAATAGTCAGACTGTGTTCAGCGGTCGTTTGGATGGGCAGTTGTTTAACTTAACCAGCTCACCACACAGTGTGACCATGGCAACCGCATCACTTCCTGTGGTTGCAAAACAAGCTCAGCAAAGGTGAGTGTTTGCTCTGAGGTGGGCGTGAATATTAAACAAGTTGCAGGTGAAGCCAAAGAATCAGGATTTTGTGGGGGTTTCTGAAGATGAAGATATCAGCTTGAAAAGTAAACAAATCAAAATCTTTTCAGTGTTCGGCCTACAGGAGGTTGGTGACACGTTTAAGATCTGATGTCTAACAACATGATGGCTTAGGTTTACTGCAGTTAGACTTCATCTTCATCTTTCCAGTCGTTACTTTAAAAAAACATGGCATGACATTAAATTCACTGATGCAGGATCATATCTGGATAATCTATTAAAAATACTTTTAGTCTTCTAACGCCTTTGGGCAGAGTCAAGTTAAAAAAAAGCTTCACAAGCTGCATCTTATGAAAATGAAATGAATGAAAATGAAAAAGACTTTATTAATGCCAGAGGGAGATTGCCACTATGATTGCATTTATGATCCCATCTAAATTTTCCCAATTTCTTGTTTTTATTGGGATGGAAAATGGGGAATATGAAACCTAAAATATTGCTCATCCACTGTTACCCGTAGCTGTGATATGTTGTGTTTCAAGTTCTGTTATTAAACTCTTCATCTCTTCTTCTTCTTCATTTGCAATCTAGTTATGAAGGTTTGAAATGAAGTCTGAAGCTTAAACTGTAGAAATTATGAGTAACATTTCCTTAACCGTAAGTTCAATGATAGAAAAGAAGAAGAATCAAACAGAGACAACAGCTTAGATCTATTTGCATTTCTTGGATGGAAGTAAATCAGATGGGTTCTAATAATCCATAAAACAAAAAGAAAGAAAATGAAACCAGATGAAAATGCAGATGTGATAGAGCGAGGCTGTTTTACACAAAGTCTACTGACTGTGTGTACTTAATATGTTAAGTATTTAACCAGGGTTTAATATTCAGGTGAAAATGTCCAACAGCAGCAGAACAAACTGTGAAATGTTCAGGGTGCAAATCACAAGTTTGATCACAATACAATACTTATACAATACAATATCATGTGCTAGTGGACAACTCAACGTTCAGCCACAGTATAATATTCATTTGATTCAGGATCCAGAGATCCATATAACAGCTGATTTAACACATTACCTTCCATTCGTATCAAATCACAAAAAAAGATAATCTAATACGAAAATCTACTTTTTTCTGAGCTCAGTCTGACATTTAAATAACAACTCTGTTCTCTCACAACAGGCTGGACCACATTCTGGATGCCGAGTTTTAGAAATGTTAATAAATTTCTATTTGTAGACAGTAAAGTACCCCTATGTAACTTTCTGACCTTAAAATGATGTTTTTGATTAGTTTTAATGGCACAGTGACATTTACCATGTATGTTCCTAGAGCTACTGTTGCCCTGCAGCGCCCCGAAGTTAAGAAACCACACTTCACAAGTTTTTTTTTTTTTTTTTTGTTTACAGCACCATGTCACTCACCAGCAACCGGACATCAACACACTGGCTGTTTTCAATGACACCCTGGTTGATTCATCAAAGAAATGCAAGAGGACATTATGGAAAAGAAAGAGAGAACAGGACAGAGCAAGAGATAAGACAAGAGTCAACATCAGACTGACTTTTACTGGCTGGAGAGGTCTCAGAGAAGAGACAGGGGGATGGATGGATGCTACATTTGTCTTCATTGGGGGCTCCTCATTAATAAAATCTGCCAAAGTTCAGTACTGGTGCTTTAAAGCAGGATATGGTGTAAACTTCCCTCCTATTCAGTCTCAAACCAAACATTTTAATAACTTAGTTATTATAACTACGTTAGTACAGTCTGACTTCATCGTAGTTATACACTACTCCTCTGGAGCTTCACATTTTTCTCATCAGATTAAAATCAGACATTTTGATTGTTCTAACAAAGTAAATGGAAACAATTCCACATGCTATCTATTAAGAATGTCTTACAGTTTCTAATTTATTTTGATCCTATTGTATTGATAATTATTCAGTAAAGTATCAAAGAAGATCGTTGTGTTGTTACAACCTTAGTTTTGGATGCAATCTTTCCGACCATCAGCCAAGGTCATGAGCTGTGGGTAGTGACCAAAAGAACAAGAATGTGGTTGCAGGCGGCCAAAATACAGGTTGTGTGTGTTATCCTTAGAGACAGCATGAGAAGCTCAGTCAGAGCAGAGCTGCTGCTCCTCTGCATTCAGGCATCTAGCTAGGATGCCTCCAGGATGCCTCCATGGGGAGGTGTTCTGGGCCCATCTTCCCAGGAGGAGACCCTGGAGAAGACCCAGGACAAAGAAAGACAATGTCCATCAGCTGGTCTGGGAATGCTGTGGGATTCCCTCAGATGAGCTGGGAGAAGTGGCTGGGAAGAGGAAAGAAAGTCTGGGCTGCCTCTGCAACCTGACCTCAGGTAAGATGGATGGATGGATGGATGGATGGATGGATGGATGGATGGATGGATGGATGGATGGATGGATGGATGGATGGATGGATGGATGGATGGATGGATGAATGGATGGACCTTTAAAAGACAGTTGTATAGAAACCAGTTGGGTTTGTGGAGACTGTAAATTTCTATTTATTTATTTATAGGATATATATATAATTTATTTTAATTTTCTTTTATGAATTTATTAATTTAGCATTTATTCAATCTAAACATAGTTTATTTTATTGCTGCATTATTTGTTTTGTTATGTCTATTTTGTTTTTATATAATTGTAATTAAATAATGTGTTGAAGGTTTAATAATAAAAAATAATTTCTGAGCACTGCTGCCGAAAGGAGGCATGTGACCATCTCCACAACATGAATAATACAAGAACATTGATCCTCATTGTCAATATATTTCCATTTATTAGCTCTAAAAATCCTGCAGAAACACTTGCAATTCAGTTTCTATCCTAGTTAACCTTGACATTTTCTTTCATAATGATGTCCTTGACACGTTGCTCTGAACTGAGTTTAATTATTTGGCTGGAGATTTGAAGGTCATGGTATTTAATTCATGAACCAGAAATGATGATAGCTTTTTTTTTTTTAGTCTTTTAGCTGTTTTTTGTCATGTTTCTTGGTGTTTGGGGCATAATATCGGCTGCTTTGTAGACAGAATCTGGGTATTGCTAAAAATAACGACTGTCCGTGTCTTCTGTCGCAAGCTGCACCGATGCCAAAAACACTACCTGCAGCACGATGGCCTATCCATTCAGTCTCTGCAGGTTACCGGCTGCACACGCTGCTGCTGCTGCAGGATGCATCGCCACGGCAACATCCGAAAGGTGGGCTCTGATTGCACTGATGAAGGGGCGTTAGCCAGAACGAGGAAAAAGAAGGATAGAAGGTAGGAGGAGCAGAGAAGGGAAATGGAGGGAAATTTTTAAAAATATTGTATTTGAAAGGATGACAGGAAGTTATTGGAAAGAAGGAGGGATGAAGAAAAAGAGCAGGAATGTGATGATAAGAAAACAGGAACATCAAAGGAAAGGGGAGTATTTTGAGGTGAAGCAACGATGAGATGAAGTAGGGGCAAAGAAAAATGAGATGGAGAGAAATAAGGTGGGATAAATGAGGAAGAGGAGGAGACAGGATGTTGCCTAAAGCTTTTAAACTGGACGATGACGAAAAGGACAAGGACGAGTAGGGAAAAGATGAAGGTTAAAAGTAAATGTAAAGAGAAGGGAGGAGGAGGTTACGGCATCAGAACAGAGAAGAAGTGTGGAGGAATATTTGAAGAGCAACAAAAGAAAGTCAAGAGGACAATGGCTGAGAGGACATCAGGAGGAGAGGAAAATAATGTTTAGAAAAAGAGGAGGGGAGTTAAGCAGACGTGTGTTTTGTGTCCTGAAATGTTTCTGCTAGCTCCACTCATCGTCCAACCATCATGGACACACATACAACAGTTTTCATGACAATCATCTCTTCTTAAGACCAGAAACTATTTTGCCTTTCCTCTTTTCCCCGTGAAAGGAGGAAAATCTGCTTGCAAACATAGAAACACTAAAAATAAGAATGAGTAAATAATTCACAGCCTTTCCTGTTTTACTGCCACAGTTTTTAATTCTAATATTCATGTATTTGTTTTAATTAAAACTAATGAGCTAACGGCTCATCATGAATTTGATGACAACATTGTGCAGCATCTTTTCTTCTTTTAACAACAGTCTGTAAACATCTGGAAGTGAAGAGACCAGGTGCAGGCAGGGCAGTTCAGCATCAGGACTCTTCTACTACTCCGTGGATGCCGTAGATGCAGTATGTGGTTTAGCATTGTCTGTAGAGATACGCAGAAAGATGTCATCTGGATGGACACAGATGTTCTAAAATCTGTTCATTATGGCACTGATACGCCATACCATCAGAGATGCAGGCTTTGAACTGGCCTCTCTTTAGGCTGCAGGACACGGCATGCATGCTTTCCAGAAATAATTTCACATTTTCACTCATCTGACCACAGAACAGTTTTCCGCTTTGCCTCAGACCATTTTAAATTAGCTTTGGTCCAGAGAAGATGTCCGTGTTTATGGACCCTGTTCACATATGGCTTCTTCTTTGCATGATGGAGGTGTAACCTGCATTTGTGGATTTCAGGGTGAACTGTGTTCACAGTAATTTCTGGAAGTCTTTCTGAGTCTGAGCAGTGATCTCCATTAGAGAATCATGTCTGTTTTTAATGCAGTGCTGTCTGAGGACCCCAAGATCACCAGCATCCAGTTTTTACCTTCAGTCTTGTCCCATGAGCACAGAGATTCCTTCTAATTCTCTGAATATTTTGATAATGTTAAATGGCGGGATCTTCAAAGTCTTCTCAGTTTTACATTGAGGAACATTTTCTGAAACTGTTCAGTCATTTTTATGATATGTCTCATCTCTTTTATTTGTGATGTATATTTTATTTGTAACTATTTGCTGCTTTTCTTGACCAGGGCTCACCTGCAAAAGGGCTGCAAATCTCAGTGTGACATTGCCCTGGTTAAAAAAGGTCAATAAATAAATAATGAGTTTTAGAGATAGATTTTAACAGATAGCCAAACTTCTGTCCAGCTTTATTTCTGAGAGACTCTACCTCTCTAAAGTGCTCTTTTGATACTTAATCATGTGACTGACTCATTAAAAATCAAGCTCATCATGTCTCTCCAGTGGCTTATTTTTAGTACCAGCTACTTTGCCAGCCTTTTGTTCAGCCATGCCCACTTTTTAAAGATGTGTTTCTGCCATCAAATTCAAGATGATATGTCATTTTTCACATTTGATGTTTTCTATGTTCTGTTTTGAATAACATATTGGTTAATGAGATTTGCTAATCATTGCAATCTGGTATGGTCATGATATTGTAGTAATACTTTGAGGCTGCTCAGATTTGGTATTGTCATGTGTTTTGGGTGATATGATTGTGGAAATTAAAAGATGCTCATCAGAGAGGATAAATTAACTGTGTCTTTGTGTCTATGCAGGCCAGACCTCATAAGGGAGCAGCTCCAACACAATCAGACATTACAACGAGGAAATGCCAGAGAAATGATAAAGGCAATACTGGCCACAGCATTGGTTTTCATGGGTTCAGTCGGCACATGGAGCATCTTACTGTATCTGAGTTTTTGCTGGGGCCAAAACCAAATTACCAAGACATACGAGACACAGAGTTACAATTTCAGAGGTGTGAAAGTTAACAGTCAGGCTGACCAAACCTCCTTCACACAATGTCACATACATATGAAGTAAATGAATAAACTATCACAAATGGTTTATTTTCCTCAACACTGATCATGAGTGGACAGCTCTACGTGTATCTGTTCACACCTGGGATCAAAATACAGCCCACAGATCTCCTAAATGTGATTTCCTGTGATGAGATCTGTTACTGACTGTAAATGCAGATAAACACATAGTCTGCGTCACACAGTCAGCTGAGCAGGAGGAAATCAGCAGGTCTACGGGTGTTTCTGTAAAATCACAGAAAAAAACTCAGTTTTTCTTTTTTTAACTCTTGTTTTCCTCTTCGGTTTCTGTGCACACTCACATAAAAGTCAGCGTTTTTTTGATTGTTTTTTACTGATCTCCTGACACTACATTCATAAGTAGAGCAGGCTGAAACAATGGAGAGGTATGAAGAACATCATTTCAGCAAAAAGCAACAATGTGACTGCAATGAAGACAAAAGAGAATCCTGCAGAGACGTTTTAATCGTGCACACCAGAAAATGATGTCCCTGATGTTTGTGTGCACATCGAAGTCTAAAGTTTAAAGGTCATGGACAATTTTATTATAGCATGAACTGTTCTTATAAAACACTTTTCTAGTCATGTTAGCACCTCAAAGCGCTTTTACACTACATGTCACATTCACACACTCACTCATATAGCACTTTTATTGTTATATACTAAGAGGTTTTATGCTATCACACATATTCATACTCCTGATCACAATGTGGGGTTCAGTGTCTCGCTCACTTCGGAAGCCTGATCCACCCACTTTCCGGTTGGCAGAAAACTGCTCTTCCTCCTGAAATGCACCTTTACAGAAGCAGCTGCCAATCAATCTGGGAAGAATTATAAGATCATTTCCAAATTATCCGGAGTCCTTCATTCTACAGAGAGAAAGATTATTCGAAAGTGGAAAACATTTGAGATCTTCCCAGGAGTGGAAGACCCAGCACGTTCAGATCATTCAGTGCTCGGAAAAACTGAAACAAACCCAGGAGCTACATCCCCGACTTTCCAGGGTTAAGTTAGCATGTTAAACTTGTTAAAAAGCTGAACACGAATGGCTTGCTTGAAAGGGTTGCAGGAGAAAGGCTCTTCTCTCTAAAAAGAACATGGCAGCACAGCTTATGTTTGCAAAGCTGCATCTAAACAAATCACAAGACTTCTGGAACAATGTCCCTCAGACAGACCCGACCAAAGCGAAGATGTTTGGTCAGAATACACAAAACACCAAACACAGCATACCAGCAGCTTTCAGCACGGTGGTGGAGGGTTGATGATCTGACCTTGTTCTGCAGCAACATGACCTGGACACCTTGCAGTCACTGAGTGGATCATGAACTCCTCTGGATACCAAAGTATTCAAAGTATCTGTCTGACAGCTAAAGCTTGGCTGAAACTGTCTCATGCAGCAGGACGATGATCCCTAACACAGATAAAACCCATGACATGAAATGTTTCACCTGAAACCTGATTCAGTCATTTTCTGCCACAAACTCACCAGACTGCAGTTTTTTACTTGGACAGTTTTCATGCAAAAAACATCTACTGGGAATTTCCGGTTAAATTAAGTACACTCATACACACACATCGACCTCGACCTCGCCTTCACTTTCACACAGTTGAAAACTCACACTTCATCACATGCATTAAAACGTAATGTGCATGACTCTCAGATCTATTTCTGAGCTGAGAAGTCTGTTGCTCTTCAGGTGAGAAAGCGAAGCTGTGTAAATATTCACAAATAGATGCAGACTCATCACATGGG
This sequence comes from Melanotaenia boesemani, assembly GCF_017639745.1. Classification (NCBI taxonomy): domain Eukaryota; kingdom Metazoa; phylum Chordata; class Actinopteri; order Atheriniformes; family Melanotaeniidae; genus Melanotaenia; species Melanotaenia boesemani. The sequence goes on along the minus strand of NC_055694.1, from coordinate 31,719,671 downwards.
TAATTATCCTTTGTCCTGTTCTGGAGATGTGGCGTTCAGTAAAATATTCTCATCTTTAGAGTAGACTTTGCTTTTGTGGCCAATGAAACCAAAGTCACTAAATCATTAACTACAGAAGAGGTGATTTATAATTATTTCTGCTATTTCTACAGCAGTCCCAGCAGGGACATACCACTTATCACAGGGAAAAAACAGCCTTATTAAATGATGCTGTTTGTTTATGCCTGTTTTCAGTAATTCTTTGCTTTGATCTGTATTTCAGCTAACCTTGTAATGGTCTGCAGGTTTGGAGTTGTACTTTGGTTTTTGTCTTCATAGGTTTTCATGTTTTATCTTTCAATAAGTTTACTCTTTTTCTGAGACTTGCAATTTGCTTTGTTTAGTTTAGTTCTGTGTTGTTTTATTTCTACAGCCTATTTTTTGGCTTTTGGTTTTCTGTTGGCTTTTTTTTTTTTTTTTTTTTTTCCTTTCCGAATCACTCAAATCATGAAACAGACGTTACTTCAGGGTTCCTTCTGAAATCCTAAAAAAAGGAAGAATGGAAGCTTTAATTGGAATCAAAAGGAGCTGAGTCAAATCATGCCAGACTTTTACTGGTCGCTTGGTTCAAGGTTTGTAAATCACTCTACTTCAGTTGGTTAGGGTTCTTCCCTGTTAGCTTCTGCTGTGCTGTGGCTAAATTAAGGCTTGTGGGGAGATCAAAGATGTAGCTGCTTTCTTATTTTACTCATCAAGATTTTGGTTGCTCAGTATGAAGCTGATGACAATGACGGACTGGGCTCCTACGAAGAATCTAGATCATGATAGAGTGAAACAGCCGACTGTGGTTTGTTTACATCAAACACATGTAGCAACGATGCTAAAAACAAACGAACCAGTTCAAAGATTAAACCTTTCTTGGATAACGTAGAAGGATCTATTACATCTCAACTTTTTATGCTATCTAGAGCTAAACTCACACCTAAATATTAAAAATGATCAGAAAACCTAATTTTTGTTCAACATCAACCATTTTGATTTGTTTGACCACCACTTCATTCACTGGAAGTAAACAATTCTGCTAAAGTTACCAGCAACTCACTAGTTCAGATTCTGTCAGGCTTATTTCACTTTATTTATTTTGTTTCCTGTTGAAAAGTCTCCAGCTACTGCTGTGTTTTGGGTTATTTCAAAATAAAGACTTTATTTGCCACATCAACCTGATTCCTGGCCACGGACCTACCTTTGGGTCCTCCTCTAACCAGAATGCAAAGCAAAATTAAAACAGCGAAGACAGAAGTCTGTCTGAAAGCAAGCTGCTCTAAGTCAGATCATGTTTATCGACAGAGACTCAGCACTTCGTTGATGCTTGACTCTTCAGCTCTTTGTAGATATCAGGCTGACCTAGAGAGAAGGTCTTTGCACTCATTCAAAAAGGAATCTCAACATACAACCGATTAGTTCCTTCTAGCTGATGGTATTTTATCTTTAGCTGATTTTTAAAACACGTGGCGTTCCTCAAGGCTTAGTTCTCAGGCATTTTCAGTTTAGCTTAGGTGATACAACATTGAAGAAAATATAGATTTACATAATCACCACTAAGTGATTGATGACCTACATCAGCAACAAATTCATGACAGGAAGGAACCAAACAACCTCCATCTAAAGATAACCCAAGCAGGGTTTTGGTATAAATTAAGACTCAGTTATTTCTGTGAATTTCTAATGAAATCCAAAACTAACTGGGGCTTGGCTGCAGTTGTGGTTTTAAATTTCAACCTTTCTTTCAAAAACAGCCATTCATTTCTCTCTTGCTTTTGGACTTGACCTACTTTTCCTCTGTTGGGCTTTGGAAGGTTTTTCCTGTCTGTGTTTTGATGGTTTGGCCAACTGATCCTGGTACAGTTCCTGGATGGTTACACCAAACTGAAAAGTAGGTCACATGGTTACTACCTGTGGTACGGTGATTCAACTAAATAAATTACTGAGTTTCCTTTCAGGATGAAATGAAGACATTTTTTTCATGTTGTATCATGATGTAGATAAACTTTATAATTTCACTAGTCTGTGTATAGTCATTAAATGTGAGTGAATGTAACACACACACAGAGAAACCTGCTCGGTTACTAACACCTGTTAGTTAGTCAAACAAAGTGAGGAGGAGTGAAAACATTTGGGCTGTAGAGAGCATGTGTAGCTCTCTGCATCTCTTAAAACAGCTTCCAGGTGGTGTAGCAGCCCCGGGTTGGCACAATGGATGACATATAATCTCCCATAACAGCAGCTAAGCACAGATGAAGTCTTTGTGCTCAGATTTAGGTTGTTGCCATGTGCTTTGGCTTGATGAAGCTGATGATTTCAGAGCTAATTCATTTGAGTTTGTGTTCACATGAGGAAATATTAGTAGCTTGTTAAACACCAGCTTTGCAACTGATGGCTTTGTTTTGTTGCACATGGACTGGCCACTGAATGACTTCTGATTTGTGGATGAAAACAGCTGTTTTCTCTTGGCAAACATTTGCAAAAAGCGCTTGCTCAGACAGCTGCCACAGTTTCGTCACAGCTTTGACGTTTTCAGTCAGACAAACATCAATGATCAAGGCTGCTGATGTTACAAATAAGTGCACCTGAAACACAAACATAGCTGTTTGCTTTCTTTGTAGTTCCAGCATCATCTCAGTTGCAGTTGTATAACTACAGTAAACGGTAAATTCAGACCACTACAGTCTTTTCCAAACCTGAGAGCTGCAGCTGCACAGAAAAACCTGTTTCCTGTTGTTCTCCCCTCAAACGCTGAGGTGCAGTTACAGAACAGACGCCTGCTGAGACAACGGGCCTCTCAACAAAAAACAGCTGAACGTCCACCTGACCGTCCTCCAAAGAAGGACCAGAACAGGATATTGTGCTTTGTCTTTTCTGGATATTTTACATCTTGGCATTAATTTTCAGCCTGTGTGCTTGATTTGTGGTACTTTGTGGTCATTTCGTGCTTCATTTATGTTGTTGAATTCTGAATTTGCCTTATAGTGTTTGAGGTTATGTGGTGTCATTTGCTGTGCCTCTGTGTTCTGTATTGTCTTGATTTGATCTATTTTACTTTTTTGTCTGATTTTGGTAGTTCAGTCCTTTCCTTGACTTTCTGCCTCATTTGAGTTTTACCTGCAGTTGGAGGGTTGGCGGGTGTTAGTTTCCAGCTCTGGAAGGCTGGCTGTTGCCATCCTGCTCAGCCAATTATTTTCTCGACGCATTTTAACACACAAACATAGTCATGCAGGCGCACACACGGATCTCTGCACCTTCTGGTTGCTGTGCTCTTCTGGGGGTGTTTGAAGCCCACGAAATGCTGCAGAGCACAAAACACTGATTAATCTTTCACAAACACACACTTGCATTACACGCCACAGTTGGAGCATTGCAGACTGTTTATATCAGCCTGTTTCCCCCCCTGCTGCAGTAAAGCTGGTCAGTGTGTATGTAGGATCTGAGCTGTGCAGACATTATAAGCCCTGATCATCCACCCACAGCCCTCGACAAACACTCACACAGATACTGTATAGAGAGGGCTAGTTAGCATTTTGCTGCATCATGCTTCAGTCTGTCTGAGGAAGCAGAAGGAAGAACTCAGCACTGCACCTGCTCAGAATACAAGCTGATGACAATGACTTCAGGATTTCTACTGTCTCTATTTCATTTTTCTGCTTCACATATAACCTAACCAAAGCTTGTCAGATTTTTATCATTTAGCAGGAAATGAAGCAAAGAAGCTAAATAAATCATGAACAGGGTGAACTTTTAGCATCATGAACTGATGTCCAAGAACTTTCTCAGGTCGCTTCAGTTTTTTTGTCTTGTGCAGTCTGATGCTGAAGACAACGCAGTTAGATCTTCATCACATATTCCATCAGGGTGTTTTCCAAGACTGAAAAAGCTCAGCATGTTGTCAATAAAATGATAAATATAGTGGGCTTTCTTTTTACTTTGGCGTACAGATGCGCTGTCGTACAATGTTTTTGTTAAAGGTACAAATACTGTTCATACCTACAAATCTTCCAAACAGCCAGTATTTGCAAATAACGTAAAGAAAAAAAGCCTTAAATTGCTTGTAATTAGCAGATGATTGGCTCATTAGCAGACCTGTGCAGAGCTTGTCAGGGATCCATTTAATTTGAATCAGATGTGCTGCAGCAGGGAAACATCTAATGCTTGCAGGATAGTGGGCCTTGAGGACCAGCGTTGGGGACCATTGTACTAGACAGTACATACATCGCACTATGTTCATCACTAGCAGGTAGTATGTGACCTTGTTAATTGTTCATTCTGTAGCACGCTATGAAAATTTTAGGTTATTTATTTATTCTTCACCAGTAAAACATATACTGATATTTATAACGCTTAACAAATCTGTCAATCTTTACTCTTTAATCAAATAGTCGTTGATGTTGCAGAAGTATACTTGTTTTAATATGGGTTTGTACTTTACATGCACGGGGTCAATACTTGTAGAAAAACTTTTATAAATGCGTGTCTTTATGACACAACTGTTATATTTAGCTATGAAATGGAAGGGTGATGCTAGCCTGAATGTGTACATCAGGTGTGTCCAGCTCCCGTCTTTGAGGATAGCAGTCCTGCAGGTTTTAGATGTTTACCTGCCCAAACACACCTAACTCAAATTAAGTGGCTCCCCTTATTAGGTTGTTGTGAAATTCTGTCCAAGCATGTTGACTCATTAATCTGATTCAGGTGCTACAGCAGGAAACATCCAAAACCTCCAGGACAGCGTTGCCGTTGGACATCCCTGGTGTAGAAGAACAAACTGCTGGCAGTCAAATAAAAAATCAAAACAAAACAAAGATGATTTCTAATGTCTTGTTTGTCATTCCACTGCAAAACAATAAGAATAAATCTATAATGTAATATGGCATGTGACAGCCTGGTCAGACACATATTGGAGAATTGTTCCAAATCAGAGCTTTACGCATACTGCATATTTTGAAATAGTTCACATACAAATCAGTAAAATCTGTATGTACTACCAGTAAAATATATGTTCTTTTAAAGTAGCCCATGTAACAGCCCACTGTCTGATTGAAAAGCATGTACATTTGTCTGACAAGAAAAAAAAACATGAAAATCTAATAAAATACAGAAAAACTGCACCACAGCTACACGCTCCTTCCTCAGCTCCTTATCACGATGCAGCTGCAGCGGAGCTACTGAAGCTGTGTTCACAGGATCAGGACGGTTGACGCTGGCGACTTAATAATGCTAACAGTTACTGTAACATTCTTTATTAGGAGGAAACTCCCCATCCAGTCCAGTGTTTTCAACAGTTCTTGCTTTTTCTACTTCTGCAATATTTACTGTTTTACTCCACTTTCACCTGCTAACAGTTACGTTTAGGAGTTGAGATGCAGATGAAAGTTTTTATGCTGATTGGTCGCGGATCCTTTCACATGACGCGATGCTTATTAACACAAAATAACTTCCTGCCAAAAGTTTGTCGTGCCACAAGGTCTAAGCCTGGATTGTAAGAGTGCTGTGTACTGGATGTGTGGAAAAACATTCCTATTTAACAGCTTCTGCTGAGACAAGGCTGGAAATGAGCAGCTTTTTGAGCTGTAAATAATGCTATAAATAACAGAGCCCTGCAGTAAAATACAGATCTGGAGATAAATCTGCCATGATGTCCCTTTTAGGAGAACTGTGATGTTCAGAGCGGTAAAGCCTTAAAGGCTGAAGCTGACACAAACCAGCAGCTGTTTAAGTATGTAAACAGCTGATCTAGACTAAATGTTTACCTGGATTTGGATGCAAGTTAAGGTCTGAGAGTCTGAGATCAGAAAGAACTGATGGAGTGTTACTAAAACCTAGCTGGACACAGAATGAGTTCTGAACATGTTGATGGGCAGATTACGGTTTTACATTCATCTGAGAACGAAAACTGCAGTAAACTTGTCCAGTATAATTTTCACTTGTTTCCACTGAAGGTTTCAAGTGAAAAAACTTGTCTGTGTTGAGCCACCAGAAGGGAGAAGTAGATGCTATGATGCTAACAGCTGTAATTCAGTAGAAGTAGCCTAGTTGTTTTAACAAGTTGTTACTGTAACTGTTGACACCCAAAACAGTTTGCTGTTTTATCTGATATAAATTGTACTTTTGCTCATCTAAGATCACAGTGTGAGTAAATACATCAAACAATCATGACATAAAAATGAAAAACAAAAACATTATAAACAGGAAATGGAAAACAAAAACATTATAAACAGGAAACTAAATCAAAGTGGATGCTAATGCAGGAGAAGCAGCAGGCATGAGTCAGATTATAAATCTCAAATACTTCACAAACTTGCAGAAGCAGCTTGAAGTCCGGTTTGTTGTCACACTGTCCTCATAAAGACTGTGGCTGCAGGGAGGAACAATGAAGCCAAGCCTGGAATTTGCTGATGTTTTAAAACAGCAGTGAAGCTACAAGACTCCCTGTCTGTAGGCGCCCACGCAGCGCTGAGACAACCTTTAATCACGAAGCACAAGTCTCACAAGCCTGCTGAAATTTTTTAGTTGACTCTGATTAAATAAGCATTCAAACCAACAGAAATCTATTCAGATTTATCGTATTGTTCTCCAAACTGCCTTAATGGTTCATGTGAACAAAACAACCACTAGCTTGAATAACTATATAAAATGAACAATAAGTTGTTTGCTGCTCTGTTATTGTTCAAAATACTCTTATTACCTATTTAAATAGCTTAGTGTTGAAGCTCACCAAACCTTTTTGCAATAAATGTAGTTTTGAGTGATGCTAGAAGTGACTGATTGAGGCTAACTGGAGTCACTGCATGCAGGTATTATCCAGTACTTCACACCTGAATACTCAGACTGGATGCCATCTGCACACCAAGCTGTACAACCAGAACAAAACCATACAAAGCTCTCAGGACTTTCGGATCTTGGTACAATTATTAAAAGGAGACTCTGTGCTTGCTAGCCTCTTAGCTTGTTAGCTATGATGTGCAATGCTTTCAGGCTTTATATGAATTCACTGCTGCTTATGAATGTGTTACGTGACTTTTAGTTCCGGATCATGTTTGAAATATTGAGCATTTTGCCTGAAATAATTATTTGCAGGTCATTTATCATGTCTTTACTTAAACACAGAACACTCAGTGTAGTTTAGGATGAAAAGGTGAGAATATCTGTCCAGGAGCTAAAGATTAAAAATAGCTATTTGGCTAACTCTGGTGTATTTACAATGATGTTTAATCTCCACTGTAACTGTTTGATAAACTAATACGTAGTTCAGGACATTGGTCCCCGGAGGACTAGAGTTTAAGACACCTGACATAAATAGGTTTTTCTGCACATTAGTGGAAGCTTCGTTTTTTTCAATTTTTACCAATCTGACCTATAAATGTACATAAATATATGCATATAAATCAAACATGCAGGTCATAAAAAGCTTGCGTTGTTAGCAGATACGTGAAGCTGGAGGCTGTCTCCCTGTTGGTGCTGATATGTCCAATGATGAGCTGGCACTTGTAAATAAGAAAGTGTATAATTCAACTTGGGTGTAATTCATTTGCCCTTGGAAATTATGTTTGATCCATCTATCATTGATTATTGAATTAATGTATGATAGCATGATGCATCTTTGCACACCTGAAAGCTAGCTTGATTAGTTGCTTTGATTTTCTGCTTCTTTTAGATTTAGCTGCAGATTATATGATACAGGATTACTGCAGCACCTTATACTTTAAATTTATTAACATAACGTGTCTCTTTCAAAATACATATGCTATATGTATCCCCAGTCCAAGTGATAACCACAACCACAGCCAGGACGAGCAGCTGCAGCTGTGGACAGCTAGGGGCTGCATGCCGTCGCAGCTCGGCCTCTTTAGGGGCTAAATGAGCAATAAAGGCATCATGCAAAGAGTCACATCTTCTGTCCTTTCTCTGGAACCTGAGCTATAAAAACACAATGTCTGCTCCTGCAGAGATGTACAAACTGCAGCTCTTAGTGAGCTTCATAAATTTCTGCTGATGTGGTTTTTAATGGATCTGGAGCTATGGTATTCTCTACTTCTTTCATTTTTATTGCATGGTGTGGAGAAATGCTTTTTTTTTTTTGGTGTGTAATCGTTGAGCACCATTTCCCACAAGTCCAGGAGTGGAGTCTGATCTTTGAGTAAATGCACTGCAGACTGATAAATGCACTGTTGATATTCAGGGTCTCAGGAGAATCAATTGCTTCCTTTAAGACCAAAATGTGAGCAAATTTCCCCTTCTACAGAGGAAATCTACAACTAAAGAACATGTTTCTGTGAAATGTTCAGAGATATTCCTGCTTCCCAGAGGTTGAACCCCTCAGATTGGATCAAAATATTTTGTCATACAGCGCCACCCTCAGGACAAGTTTTACATGTTTTTCTGTGATGCACTGTACAGTGATGGTCTGTAACAGGCAGCCAGTGAGATCCTTTACCCCACAGCATCCATTCTCCTCAGTGATTCTAACAGACCTTAAAGCTTGAACATACCCCAGAAAGTCCAGGCAAGGAGTTGGGTCAAAGTCCGCTCAGAGGTTTCCAGGCAACAGCCTCGCTCGTGTGGGATTACAGCAACAATGCCGCTGAGTCAACTCCTTCAGCAACGCTCCCCAGCAGCCTCCATGACTCAGTTTCTGTCTATTCTTCCTCAGCACTCCCACTAGTAGAGCAGAGAGCTAATGAAGCACCACACCGCTGGGAGTGGAGGCTGAATTCCCACCAGAACTACCAGGTTGGTGTTGAGATGAAGCTACAATATGCATCACTAACATTAAGAGCTGTTAATATAACTGAGTGCTGTGATTCTGGATATAATGATGCATAAACATATAAAAATACCAGAACATAGCAGCATGAAACAAAGTTCTGCACCAGAAAGACCAAACTGGTTCTAATGGTTGGATTTAAAGTTCAGCTATTCAGAAAATGTCTCCTGACTTCATCCAGAAGAGAAGTAAATGTAAATGCTAGTTATACTGGTTCAGGGACAGTGGCACTTAATATCTCAATGCAGCCAAAACAAAATGTATTTAAATTTCAAACCTGGGCCGACTTGGACGTAGACACACACCCCATTACTACACTCATCTCACAAGTGGTCTAGAAATACACTGCAATGTAATTCTTGTTTCTGCCATTTTACAGCAAAACCTATTTTATGTTCAAAATATAAACACCATTAATCAGAAAGCTCGATGTTCTGTTTGGCTTTCAGCCGCTGAAAAAGGCAAAAAGCTTAAAAACAAGTTTGAGAGTGAAGAACAATTTTATTCTTCATCACAGTCTGAACCCTCTTAGGCGCTGTTTACACCACGATGCTAAGACAGTAAAACACAGAAGTTTGGGTGCGCGCTTGTCTCTTGTTTCCATGGTAACAGAGTTTTGGGTGGATAAACCCACAAAGTTTTGATGACTACCTCCAGATGGAAATTTTCTTGCAACGGAAGGCGATTCCCGTGAGTGTAGCTGGAAATAAAATCTTTGGCAATGACGACATATTTCACGTCATCTTGCACTTGCACACACAGACTCTGCTTAACTCGCGAAACAACAACACTGGCAGACATCCGCGTCATGTTTGTGCATCTTTTTCATTTATTTGGTCTGTTGAAGCAAAACCTGTTTCTGGTGATGTATGCTTTCAGCAACGACTCAGAGGTTACATGCACCAGCTGTTGACACGCAACGCCTCTGCTGTTTTGCAGTCTTATGAGGATGCTGTGCACATGTGTGTCAGTGCAAAGTTTCACTGCCGTCTAGAGGCCTGGCATGCGCACTACGTCGTTTCTGGCCCCTTAGTGTTTTCTCCTGCTACTACTTTTAAAGCACACCTTTCTAATCTTCATGTTGTGATGTAATCTTGGGAGGCTGTTGATTCTTGAAAAATTAATTTCCGATCATCACATCATGGAAAATCTATTTTTCCTGGTTCCAAACAGAAAAACAAGAGATTTACGAGCCGGTAGATTCAGAGAATTTTTGGGTGTGATGGCTACAGATTCACTGACCCGACTTATAGTTGATCTGATTGGTTAAAGTAGGACTTTGAAAACCTAGCCATCGTCATCCAGTCATCATCATCCAGTACTGTAACGAATAAGCATCTGCCTGGTAAAATAAGAGCAAAAAAAGAGAGAGAGAAAAGAAAAGTGCTGACACTCTTCACTGATTTGTACTTGGCTAAAACTGTAGAAATTCCTCAGCAGCTGCATTAAATTATTATATTTGTTTATTATTTTTCAACTATAGGAAAAAATCCAAACCAGTTCTGAGACCAGACCAGGTGAGCTTCAGCTGTTAAAGGAGAAAAAGCTCAATATGAAGCCAAACATGTTGTCTCTCAGTTGTTTCTGTCAAATTAATAAATTTCATTCTAATTTATTTCACTGAATTATATAAAAACCCATTACAGCCAATGGTATAAAAATAAATGTGAGGAACAATCTGAAAATGTTCAGGTAATGTGTCTTTATGATCAGATTATAACTTGATATTTTAAAATCTTTAATAATTTAAAGCTTTTTTGTCATATTGGTAGAAGTGGACTTCCTTTGAAATGATTCAACATTAATCAACAAAATTTAGTCTTTAACAGTCAAATAATAACGATAATATCTGAATTATAGAACAATGTTGAGTTGATTTATTTGAGTTGATTTATTTTCCATTGATGGAGAATTTGATGACTTGGTTGTAACATCATTTTATTCTTAGTTTCAGCTCCTTTCAGTCTTTTGTGTTTTTTTTTTTTAATGTGATGAAAGGTTTTTAAACAAAGAAAAGACGTTCACAGCTCTGCATGCTGCACTTCTGACACTAAACGGCTAAAAACAGCTGATATCTGTGATGACACTCAGTGTAACAGGATCACAGTGAGACTCCGAGGTCTGACGGGTCAGAGAAGAAAATGTCAGAACAGCAACGGCGCATCGGACGTCTGATTCTGACCGCAGATTGTCACTAGAACCACAGAACCAGAAAGCTCACATTTTAAAGTGGACTTAAACGGACCAACACAATCATGTGAACAAGTAAGTGTGTTGCTTCCAAACTGGACTGAGGGGAAGGGGGTGTAGTTTTCTTTCAAACTCAGCACCGATCCAAAACCTGTATCTGGCTCTACCATGTTCTGCAGCGGTAAGTCCTCCCTTTTCTTTTGGAGGTTGAGGAATGGTGATCATCAAGCCATCCAAAGCGTCCTCCATACCAGAGCTAAGAGACCACTGCTCCCTGTTCCACTAAAAAAATCTTGTCTTCTTTATAAAACAGAGTGGGATGAGGGGAAGAAATAAAGCAGCACTACGTAACCTTCTGTGTTTCTGACTCATTTTGATGGTAAAGTGACATTCATTGTGTATGTTGTCTTGTGGCGTCCCGAAGCTGAGAAACCACACTTCCCAAGTTTTTTCCTCTTGGAGGAAAAAATAGCAGCATCTACTTTACAGCACCACATCACACGCCAGCAACTGGATATCAACACATTGGCTATTTTTAATGCGCACCATTTTCAGAAGGAAGAGGAAAAGAAATAGAGAAAGGGACAGAGCAAGAGATGAGACATGGACCGGACAGATATCAGTTAGGATGCAAGAATAAAGATGTGACATGCTGGATCATCCTCACTGAGAAAATCTGCCAAAGTTCACGAGTGCTGCTTTTACAGACACTGAAGTTGAAAAAGCGCAAAACATTGTTCAGTTATCAAAAACTTCATGAAAGACTGTGCAGACAGTTGACTTCCCGCATGGAGCCCAACTAGCAACCATTCATTAGAACTACAAGATGAGGCCATTTCTGTTCCAGTTATGTCCGCCTGCGCTTAAGAAACAAGCCAGAAAGTCAGCACCATCAACTTGTAATTAGAAACATGTGGATTTGAAGCATCTGAGAGGATATGTGAGACATGTGACATGTGAGAGGATATCTGATAACATTTTGTTCTTGCTTTAAATTGAAGGGAGAGGTCAGCTGAAAACAGCTGTTTAAGAAAAATATGAACTGTTAGACCAAACAAGATAATTTTTTTGTCCTCTGTCCTCACATCTGTTCCACGTACACATCTATTCTGTGTGATTGAATTTAAGTTCTAATATACTTGATTTCATTGCCAGACACAACACTATGATTTTTCACTCTCACTTCTAACCTAGAAACATTTAAATGAACTGAACTTTGAACTAGTTCACGAAAAGCATAAACCTGCACAACACTGGTCCACCAACGACAGACGACTGTTGGAAAACACGTCAACCACCCGATAATCTGAGAAGTCTTTTTAAATTCTTCCGAGAGGTGAAGCTGGAAACATTCAGTGACGGGAACAAGCAAAGCTTGACAAGCTGAATCTAACATCACTGTAGTATTTTCTAAGGAGTTTGATCCAATATTTGTTGTTTGCATGTTATCTAAGATCTGAACTTTAGGAATATTTAGAGTGACTCCACCAAATGAAACAGTTTCATCAGGACATTTAAAAGGTTTAACTTTTTTCTGTGTTTTTTATCCCAACATTAAAGTTATTTAAGGAAAGTTAGTCTGTGAAGAAATTAGAAAATGTGACACGAATTCACAGCTGAGTGTAGCTGTCAGGTGATGTTGAAATGATTTAGTCATTATCAGGTTTCGTATTTCCATTGTGACGTTGTAACGGGGCGGCTAGTGGCTACATGGTCATGATTTAGCACAGCTGTTGCTACTGCTGCTGGTATTTACAACCTGTTTATTAAGCCGGTATGTAAGCTACACGTATAAAATTATCACTAAATTATAATTATGATGTAACAATTTTACTGTGTTTGTATTTCATTTCAGGAGGACATTTCCTTGGCAGTCCTCTCTTTTGACTGATCCTAATAACTGCTCTTCAATGTTTTAACAGATCATTATCATGATTTCACCACTGGCTGAAAGGGGCAACTTTATAGGGATTTTCCTGAGGGCTGAGCCCCCCTCGTCTATAAATTCTAGAGACGTCTCTGGCTTCCTACACCAAGCAGCACTGCTTTGCCTTTAACTCTAATGATACTGAACCATGAGGGGTATCATCTGAATGTCTTTCATCGTCCCATAATTCATGCAGAAGACATGTAACTTTTCTCAAAACTTCATCTTTGAACTGAAACTCCTTAAAAAAATCTCCTGAAACCTGCTTTAAAATCAACAAGAACTTCAGTGGCAGCAGAATTCAGCGACAAGAGTTTATGCTGAGCAGAAGATCAACATCTGTCCTCATCTGAAAAGTTTGAAGGAGTCACAGGCTGAACGACACACCTAAACCAGAAGGTTCAGATATGTGGAGAGACAGACGGGTCAAAAGAAGATGGCACGCGCTTAGGAACACTCCTAAAACGACAATCATTGGTGATCAAATGGACCCCTCTGCGATCATTACCAGCAGCCCCCCTCCCGGTCCCTGCTGACATGATCTCCTCCAGACTGGGAGCATCACCTACCAACAGCCGCGCGCTCATGTCGCGTTTCATTAGAATTTACAAGCATCGGCCGCTGAGGACACGACGCTGAACAGAAAAGCCGCGCGGCAGTGCGGCACCAGGGGCACAAAACCAGCCGATGTGGAGGAGGCAGTGGAGTCTAAGCCCGTTCCCCCCACCACCCTCCTACCCACCACCACCCCCGGACCCCCACTGTGGTTGTTTTCTTACCAGTAGAGCAGCTTGTTGTTGAGGATTGCGGGCGTTTTGTCCGAGGCGCAGTTGATGCACCACATTGTTGCTGCTGCTGTTGATCAACGTCGCTGCTGCTGCAACATGAACCAGGAGGACAGCGAGCGCGAGCGGCCGGAGACGAAGGGAGGGGGGAGGGAGAGAGGGGGCGACGATCCAGCCAGCCTCCGACGCTCTCTTCTGCTCTGGCTCTGCCTCTCTCCACCGCGCTCTGCCTCCCTCGCTCCTCCTCAGAGACGCATCACCATCATCATCATCATCATCATCATCCCTCCTTCACGCTTCCTTCCTTCTGTCTTTTTAATCTGTCCTTCGTTTTCTCCTCATCATCTCCGTTGTAATGATCCTCCTCTCAGTTCAGACTAACGAACGACTCGGATCCAGAAATCTGGGTTTTACCTGAGAGGATCCATTGTGTCAGAATCAAAACCACAGAAGCAGACCTCAGGGGTCAGGAATCAGTTCAACATCTGTCTCGCCTCTGTAGATCACTGGGAAGGAGCTAAGCTGATGAACCCGGACTGAATTTGAACACGTCTTTGAAGGTTTCTACATTAATATAACTTCTTTGGGTTCATAGTGACTGAAGCTGCTGCTGTAATAAAACTCACTGCTTTATCACCATTTCCAATTCGGTTCAATGTAGTTCAGCGAAAGTTGCATTTGGAGGACTATCTTTTCTTTCTCACTTGTCCTACTGATTTAACTCTTACAGCCACATGGTGAAGCTCCCCAGTCTGGCTAGCTGAAACCATGTCCCTCTGCCCGTAGGTCATCAGGTCAGAGGTGGCTGCTGACCCTTGTCCTCAATTTAAAATCGTGGTGATTGTACTTTCCAGGTCGTGGAATGCTCTTTCACTTCTTTAAAATGCAACAGAAGACATTTTTGTACAGAAAGCTTTTAATTACTTTGGTGAATCTTCATAATTTCAGTTTTTAGGGTTATGACTTGTTATATTTTGTTTTTATTAGCTGTGAAGCACTTTGTGATTTTTATCTGTGAAATGTGCTATATTAATCATTTTTACTTACACGGAGCAAAGCTGAATTCACTGCACACTTAACTTACACCAAGATTTTTTTATTCAATTCAATTCCATTCAAATCATTTATTGTCCCAGAGGGAAATTGATTTTTATTTTTAATCAGTTTGTTCAGTTTCTTCTGATGCTGCTGCACCAACACACACTGGAACTAGTAATGTATAGAATGCTCCATTACAGACTAGAAAATATATATTTAAAATGTATTAGTTACTTTTATTTTATATAAAAAAACAATATGTTTTATTTGATTATTTATTATAGTATTTCATAATAATTATTCATATTGTTATGACAAGAATTCAGGAGTATTTAAAGTTAAAGTTCTGGTTGTTGACAAATGGCTTCAGGAGACACTTTCATCATTCGTTCTTCCACAAAGTTTGTTTTTGGCTGTAGACCAACAGCTCAGCTCCTTCCTCGCCTCTGAGGTTTGGTAAAGCAGCTGCACCTCTGCAGAAGCTGCAGCTTCTTTTCCCATCAGTCATTTAAAAAAGACCCCAAGTTTTTGCATTTCAGATGAACTTTCCTACTGCACCTGAAGGAAGCATACATCCTGTTCAGCTGCAGCCTCCACCATGCTGCAAGTACACACTACTGGAATTAAATAAGAGGAATTCCTCCATGTAAACAACCTCATCTGTGGTCTTAAAACAGCAGCTGCATGTCATCCTTGCAGCTGTTTCATAATGTTTAAGGCTATATTCCTTCACTGCTCTACAGCTGTCAGTCTCAGCCGCTACTCATTAACTCCTGAGCTGTGGCTCTGTTTGAGCTGACAAGGCTCAAAAATATCACCAACTAGAAGAAGAAGTCAGAGGTTTGTTTCAGGTAATCAATAACAACATGGTATGTGACAGCATGAGAGGTGGTTGTGTTTGCTGGCATCTAATGACCACGAAAGGAGAAAGTGTCACGCATCAAAACAGAGAGCAGAGGGTTGTGCTTCTTCTTTGGGTGATGAGATGCTGACTGGTTGCAGAGAGGAGCTCCCCTGCCTCGGCTGTCTGACAGGAAGTGTGACAGCAGTGTAGTGATGAGCGGCAGCTGACTGGTGTCTGTACGCTGATGATGTGCAGATGGGCCGTAGCCTCGGGCAGCAGACAGTGGGGGCCCCATGCCAGCAGCAAGACGACTCAAATATCCAAACAAATGCTCCTCTCAGGATGCATTCAGGTGGGATGTGCTGCATTATTGACATTAGGGAGAAATGTGTGTTCCCATAAAGCCTTCAGCGATGTGAGAGCTGTTTTTGCATTAAATTTTGCATCTGGGCACCACTATGAAGTTTGACCAAAATCAGAGTTGGAACATCTCAAATATGCATCTTTTAAAATGGGCAGATCTGCTTTCCCAGAACTCTCCAGAAAGTTTGCAGGGCACCACATTCCAGACTGTCAACAGCTGAGTTGCTTTCTGAGTAAAATAGTCACCAAGTTTGTAAAAGAGAATGAATAACTTCCAGTTTTTTATCAATCTGTAGCAAAAACAAGGCAGAAGTGTCAAATTTTAACAGTAGACTTCAGTCAGCCCTCAACATTCTTGCCCCACAAAAAACTACATCCATTTATACTAAACCTATAGCCCCATGGAGGAATGAGGAACTGAAGAAAATTAAGAGGAAATGCAGGATGGCTGAGAGGAGATGGAGAAAAAACAAAATAACAATAAATTATCAAATTTACAAAGATCAACAAAAAATATACAATAACGCCCTTAGGAATGCACGAGATAATTACTTTTCAAAAATAATCAGTAACCATAAAAACAACCCCAAAATCCTCTTTTCAACAATAGATAATATCTTAAATCCAGATTCCATTATATCCAATTTTAACCCAACACATGCTCTATGCGAGGAGTTTGCAGACCACTTCGTGGGTAAGGTAGACACTATAAGACGTGATATTTTATCCTTTCAAAATAACATTATTTTAAATACATCTGAGTGTCTGCCTTTACCGGAGGAAACACTGGACAGTTTTGCCCTGGTTAACGCTGTGACACTTGATAAGGTTTTCTCCTCAGTGAGGCCTACCACATGTCTTTTGGACCCAATCCCAACTTCGTTTTTTAAGTCATTTTATGCATCTTTTAGAGACGAGCTTTTAAACATTATGAACTGCTCTCTTCAGACGGGGGTCTTCCCTGCTGCCTTTAAAGGAGCTGTGGTGAGGCCCCTGCTGAAGAAGGGCGGTTTGGATTTTAATGACCTTAATAACTTTAGACCAGTGTCCAACTTACCATTTTTAAGTAAAATTTTAGAGAAACTAGTTTTTATTCAGCTCGCTGATTTTTTAAACACACAGAATGTCCTTGAGAAATTTCAGTCTGGGTTTAGGGTGAACCACAGCACAGAGACGGCCCTTTCTAAGATTTTAAATGATCTTAGATTAAATTATGACTTAGGGAAGACAACAGTGTTGGTTCTCCTGGATCTAAGTGCTGCTTTTGATACCGTTGACCACACTATTCTTTTATCTGGATTAAAGCAGCTCGGCCTCTCTGGTACAGTTCACAAGTGGTTCACCTCATACCTCACAGACAGGACATTTATGGTAAGCATGGACACCTACTCCTCTAGGGTCCGGGAGATCACATGTGGTGTGCCCCAGGGTTCGGTTTTGGGCCCAGTGCTTTTTAATCTATACATGCTCCCTCTTGGCGGGGTCATCAGGAGACATGGGGTCAACTTTCATAGCTATGCTGATGACACCCAGCTGTACATCTCCGTGTCTCCTGATGACTCAAGGCCAATGGATGCTCTTTTTAACTGTATTTTGGACATCAAATCCTGGATGGCAGAAAACTTTCTCCAGCTTAACCAGGCCAAAACTGAGTTTTTAGTCATCGGTCCTGAGGCCCAGAGAGAGAAACTTTTACCTAAACTACAATCATTGTCTTTTAATCCATCTTCACAAGTAAAAAACTTGGGCGTGATTTTTGACCCTGAGCTGACTTTTATTCCCCATATTAAGAATATTACCAAAATAGGTTTTTATCATTTAAAAAACATTGCCAGAGTGCGCCCAATTCTCTCCCGGGCCAACACAGAGACGCTTATGCATGCTTTTATCACAAGTCGTATTGACTATTGTAATGCCCTGCTTTCTGGTCTTCCCCAAAAAACCATCTCAGGTTTACAACTTCTTCAGAATTCAGCAGCACGTGTCCTGACAAAGACCAGAAGGCGGGCCCATATTACACCCATTTTACGATCACTGCATTGGCTCCCTGTGTGCTTCAGGATCGATTTTAAGGTCGTTTTATTAGTTTTTAAATGTCTTAATGGTCTTGGACCTTCTTATCTCTCAGATCTGCTTTTACCCTATGAACCCTCGCGATCCCTGCGGTCCTCCGGCAGTAGACTTTTAGTCATTCCTAGGGTCAGGACACACACCCACGGGGAGGCGTCGTTCCAGTGGCGCGGCCCTCACCTGTGGAACAGTCTGCCGGAGGACCTCAGGGTTGCAGAGAACATTCATGTTTTTAAGACTCGGTTGAAGACCCATCTATTCAGCTTAGCTTTTAGTTGATATTCAGTTATTTAAGTATTAATTAGCTTCGTAATATTTGGTTTTATTACTTCTGACGTTTTATACACTGAATGCTCTTTTACTGCCTTTTATTGTTTCTGGATCCTTCCAGTGTTTCCTCTACGGGGGTCCGTCTGTACTGGGGGTGGTGTCCGGCTGTGGCTGATCGGTGCGGTGGGACGTACGTCTTGGCGGTGGGGGCTGGTGTCTCAGCCAGGTCTCCCCGGGCCGCCGTGCTCCTGTGTCCCTGCAGTTGCAGAAACTTGGCAGAATACTGTCCCACCCTTGGTGCAGATGGATCCCCTACTGATGAGGTTTCCTCATTTGTCCATCTGCACCTGGCATCATGTACTTTGAATTATTCTAGGCTGAAGGAGTGTGTGTGCCTGTATGGGGGTTGGGGGGTGAGGGTGATTGGACGGGAATGTTTTTAAATGTAAGGCGCTTTGAGCCACAATCCTGTACGAAAGGCGCTTTATAAATAAAGTTTTGATTGAAAGTTTTGATTGATTGATTGAATAAATGATCATAAACTGTGAGGGGGAAATACTTGATCAAATCCCAAAGATCTAATCAGTGAAGTGACGATGAAGACGACTTGCTGAAGTTCAAACTCAGCATCAGAATGAGGAAGAAAGGGGATTTAAATAAATTTGAATGTGGCATGGTTGTTGGTCGAGTATTTACTGGGATTCTCACACACAACCATCTCTAGGGTTTACAGAGAATGGTCTGAAGAAGTAGACCTATGGTCATGAGCTGTGGGTAGTGACCGAAAGAACAACATTGTGAATACAATCGGCCGAAATGAGTTTTCTCTGAGGGTGGCAGGGCTCCTCCACATCGAGAGGAGCAAGATGAGGTAGCTCGGGCATCTGGTCAAATAAATTGGGAACCACTTTTGTTGTGGACATTTTCTTGGTCCACTTTGTCCCCTTAGTACCAACGTGGCCTGGTTTAACCAGTACAGCCTACCTGAGTATTGTTGCTGACCATGTCCATCCCTTCATGACCACAGTTTCTGATGCTACTTCCAGCAGGATAATGCACCATGTCACAAAGCTCAGATCATCTCCAGCTGCTTTCTAGAACATGACGATGAGTTCACTGGACTCCGACGGCCTCCACAGCCACCAGATCTCAGTCCAGTAGAGCAGCTTTGGGATGTGGTGGAACGGCAGATTCTCATCATGGATGCAGCCGACAAACCTGCAGCAACTGTGTGATGCTGTCATGTCAATATGGAGAAAACCTCTGAGGAATGTTTCCAACACCTGCTTCCATCTGTCACACCAAGAGTTAAATAGGGGTCCAACCCAGTACTTGAAGGTGGACTTGACAAAAGGGCCAGATTTTTAAACTATTGCATTCTGTTTTATGTACAGTTTCTGATTTCTTTCTTTCACTCAATCAAACATTAATTAAAAAAATAAAATAAACAAAAACTGCCAGAATCCAAACATAACCATGTTTTTATGTATTGGTTTGTCATGATATGATCCTGACAACAAACGTCCCAAAGAGGAACTGATTTTAAAGCCAACTAGGCCTTTAACCTCAAACAGAGTAGTAGGATACGTCAGGCCTTCTTTTACTTCTCACACTTCTCTTCGTCTTCTTCTTCTGTATTCTATATTTCTATCTGAGAAAGAGTCAAATAATCAGACTGAACAAAAGGAGGAAAGACACAGGATGGGAAAAGGAGGATGAGGAGGGGAGGAGTGGTTTATGACAAGTAATGATAAATTATAGAAGCTTGTCCTCAGGCTGAAGAGTCACTGTGGAGGGATGGATGGATGGATGGATGGATAGATGGATAGAGAAAAAACAGAGAGAGGAAGTAAGACAGAAAGCAGATGATAAATGCCAATAAAATAGAAGTAGGCCAAAGCTAAGTGACAGGGGAGGAATAAGAGTGAGTGGGGGGATGAAAGGGTGGTCAGAAAAGAAGAGCAGAAAACGAGGGATGACAGGAGAAGAGAAAAGGACGTGTGGGGCAATACATTTAGTCACAGAGCAGAGCAGAAAACTATGTAATCCCCTGGCTCCCGTTACCACGGAAACCAAAGGGGAAGCTCTTTTATATTTCATGCTTAGTTGCCCACGGTAACTGTCCTGAGATTGAAGGGCGGATAGAAAGAAAGAGGGAGAATTTTTAGTTCCAGGAAAAGAAAGAGTTAGACAGCTGTTGAGGCTAAGCTGGCATTAGAGTCACCATCATCATCATCATCATCAGTCATGTAGCCGATGGAAACACCTGCGTTCCAGGTATGTTTACACATCTCCATTAGAAACATGTAAACAAATAATCCAACCTGGATATTTTCTCTTTTTAGACCATTCTCTGTAAACCATAGAGACTGCTGTGTGTGAAAATCTCAGTGGAGCTGAAAAGTGTCTCCTGGTCTGTCCCGGGGTCTCCTTCTGGAGGGATGTGCTCATAAAACCAACAAAGTTTCCAGGACTCCACTCCAGCCTCCCTCTGGATGTGAGACCTCCTCATTTTACTCTCAGACTGAGCCTGACCTCTTTCCAAAGGAAGATCAGATCAGCTGCTTGTGTCTATGATCTCCGTCTTTCAGTCACTGCTAGGGATGGGCCTTTTAGGTGATTTTTGAAGTTGGCTAGTCAGGCCTTTCAAAATCAAATCATCAACCCCACAAAACACTTTCAATTTGTAGCCAACTGTTAGGACACGAGTGTTTATCACTGTGCAACGGGGACGAAAAATCATACAGATGCCGGGAGTTGCGGACAAGGTCCAAGAGACGGTCTTCACAGCTATCTGCCATTGTGTTTACTTTGGATCTGTCATGTTCATGCTCTTGTTTGCATGAGTGTCACTAGCGTTCAAGTCAATATTGCTACTTGCACACGCAACATGTTACCTTGTATCACTGCAAGCGGCCTATGTGCCAAACGAATGCTAGGAATGCGTGGCAGCCATGATACAGACGTGGGCATATTGCTAACAGCAAGTATATCCCAGCCTTAAAATACTCCTGATGCCCCACTTCTCTCCTGTCCTGGCTAAAGACACAATCATTGTTAGTACCATTTTCTGCTACTAGCTAGCACTAGCTCTTTCAATGGAGTGAGTGACATCCTGGACAGCCAATCACATTAGCAAGAAACAAAAAGTAGAGCCAATCAGAAGAGCTGAAATGGTTATTCGGTGGAACTTACAGCAGCAATGTTACAGACAGAGAGCTGACATCTCTCAGCTGTTCTCTTGGAAAATGACAGAGACGACTCAGGAGTTGCTGGACATGTCCCCACTGTACCGACCCAATTCTACACCCATGGGCTGGAGTAAACTTTCCCAGGGAGGCCGAGAAGTGTGATCCCCCAATATTTGGCACACACTTCAAGGCCCCCTTTTTTAAATGGCACTACCACCTCAGTCTGAAACTCCATGGGGATGTTTCATCCAAGACGGTCCCACGGCATCCAGAACTTTCAGCATCTCTGGGCGAGTCTTGAATGTCTCAGAATAAATCAATTTCAGCTTTTTTCCTTCTAATTAAAAAAGAAAAGATGGGAGAAAGTCTCATTAACATGTAAACGTTCTCATTTTGGAAAATATCAAACATGGAAAGAAGAAAAATATCAGCTGTGGACAGATGATAAAACTTATGTTTACATATGCAAGTTAGATTTTTTAAGCATCCTTCTCTTCTTTCCTGCCACTTCCTGCTTTTTCCCCAATTCTTTCCTTTTCCCCTCCATCCATGTTTTCATCTCTCCCCTCGTTCAAAAGACCAACAGGGCTTAGACAACGAGATGGAGAGACAGAGAGAGAGAGAGAGAGGGGGGGGGGCAGAAGGTGGGGGTGTCGCAGAAGTCAAGGGAAGTGTTGCCATGACAACGCAGGTTTCACGCTGTCACTCTGCATGTGTGTGTGTTGCTGATTTTAGCACAGAGTGGGAGGGGCCTTGGATGAGAGGCATATGGAGAGAAATCCCCCCCCCCCTCCCACACACACACACACACACACACACACACACACACACACACACACACACACACACACACACACACAGACACACACACGTGGATCTCCATCACTTCAGACTGACATTCATTTCCTGGAGATTTAGTCTCACTTCAGGTAAAAGTCCTCCCATAGATGAAGGATTTTCTTTGTCCGCATAAGAACGGAGGAACACGAGGATCACGAGCCCGAACACATCCAGACAGAAGATTTGAGAGAAAAATGCAACGTAACTGAAATATCCAGGCAGAGCGGAGGAAGATGGATTTATATGAGATGCTGCATAACACAACACAGGCAGCTGAGGCAGAGCGCCACCTGCTGGCGGAACCGAGGAACAGACAGATCCGGCTGCTCTGACGACTCTGTCACACCTCGAAGGCTCATTCTTGTTTCTGAACTGGGAAAACACAGGAGCAAATTCCTGAAGGTGACTGGTGATGTGATGCGTACAGTTAGCAGAGGTTGTGTTTTCTTACATGAAGCACTTTGACCAAACTAACTTGTTTTTCTGTGTATAAATTCATCAACAAATCAAGACAAACCGAACTGACAAGCGGCTGCTGTGATTTGGTTTGTCCACCATCTTCAGAGAGAAGAATCTGTCAGGATCCCTTTTGTCAGGACTGCATTTATCACTTACCAATGCAGCTCTTTGCATCAGTTTTTAACCTCCCATGTTCTTCTATTTCTCTTTCTAGCAGCCAGACTTTTACAGTGGTCTGGATCAACAGTTCTTCAGCTTTCTGAAGGTCTTTCAAAGTTTTTCCTGTTGACATTTTCTGCTTTTTCCCTCATTTTGGGTCAAGTCCTGGTACCTGACCATTCTATTTGCACTTACCTCTGACCTATGAATCATTCAGACAGAGAAAAGGCTCCTAACTCAAGGGATGAACCAGTGATGACATAACAGAACAATTAGCAAAGAAGCGGTTTAAACTGGATCTTTAGGCTGTTTGTTACCAGCAGCCTGTCATAAAGACACATCACTTATAGAATGAAAATAGGAACAAATCCAGAAAAGACCTGAACCAGGACCTGAGAGATGCATCTGGACCTTCAGCTGAGCCATTTATCATTGGCTGAAGCCTCATCAGAAATGGTCTCCATGGAAACGTGGCTGTCAAGAAGCCATTCTTAAGAAAGGGAAACAGGGAGAAAAAGCTGATGTATCAGTGGCAACAGGTCTGATGGAGAGACAGATCCTCTCCAGAACGCAGACCTCAGCCTTTTTGAAGTAGTGTGGATCATCTGGACAGAGAACAGAATAAAAGGCAAAGAAGAGCTTTGTAAAGTCCTTCAAGAAGTCTGGAGAGCTGTTCCTGAAGACTACTTCAAGAAATGACAGAAAGTTTCTCTAAGAGGATTCAGACCAGGTTGAAAAAAGCTGCTCAGATCAAATAATCACTTCAAACTCATCAGAACTAAACAAGCTGTTGCTGGATTCTGGATTAAGTAGTTTAAGAAGAAATGAAGATAAAATGTGCTCATTAATCATGACATCGATCTTAGGCGACATCAGTCGGCATAAACCTGAGAGTTTGCGAGAACGTTTGAGATTAAACTCTTCTATCCCTACCAGTGGATGAAAAACAAGGAGTGCTTCTCTGGGGAAACATGATAACTTGTCAAAGAAGAAGCTTTGCTTTATGCATGTTGTTTGGACACTGTGCTGCCTGGTCAGGAAGAGGCCCTGCAGCATCTTTCTGATAGGATTATCAGGCACGAACAGAGTAAGAAGCAGCCAGACGACAAGCTAAAGCTGAGCTTCCTCTGCAGAGCAAGCAGAACGGAGCAGGTGTGTGATCGGTGAGCATCGCCTCTGTTACACCCGCTTTTCTGCTGAGGACAAACTGACCTCAGGAAACGTGATCAGCTGGCGATTCTCTGCAGCAGCATACTGCACCACACACACACACACCCATACACACACACACACACACACAGCATCATGTCATCTTTCAGTAATTCCCCGGAGACCTACTCTAACCATAAATACTGATGACTAAAAATCCTCATCCTTTGACAGTTGCATGCTCCTGGTTTGGACCCTGTGCCTCGAAGCCAGTTTTCTCCGATTACATTAAAGTTTGTCTCCAAAACACAGATAATAAAATAAACCATCACTATAAAATCATTCCTCATAATTTAATGAATTAAATCTTAACAAGAGACTAGTTTAGGTACAGAAATTCAAATGGAGCCTCTTGATATGAGGAACATGAACATTCTGCTTCATTGTGGATTTCTGCTGTCATTTGCTCTCATTTGAAGCAACTTCTGTGTCCTGAAGCCAAAGCCATTAAAAAGCATTTACAGCGTCCCAGCTGACACTCAGGAAGCAGCTTGTTTCTGCAGCAAATTATTTCAGCTAACTGTTCCTTGATGGCAGCTCAGCATGCCGCTCAGGGGGGGTTTAACTCGAACAGGGAGTTAAACCTCTGACATTTCTCTGCTGGTCTGTCTTCCCCATTATCTGTTCACATATCTAATCCATTTCCCACAATTCCATGCACACAGGGATGTGTTCAAGGTGTCTTTGTTGTGTGCATTTAATGGATAATGTAGAAGAACTATGACATCACATCGAACTTTTAGTGAGAACATGCATATAAGCTTGGAAAATACTCAGACAACGTCTCATATCTACTTTGCTCAATACTTGTTTGTTTGACCACCACTCGTACAAAAGGCCTGAAATGTCTTTTGTATGACTGTTGCTTGACGAATATAAGCAACCGTCGGTTTCCCTGGGAGGAATAAGAAGAACAGAAGAACCTTCAGTCCTACCATCAAATGACCTCCAATCACCTCGGCTAAACAATGACAGATCATTAATATAGAGACTGATGCTACAGATCAAGTCTGGACAGCCTGGGATATTTTTCTACAAACACTATGCAGTGAAATATTTAGCGGTCCACTCATGGTTTAGACATTTCTTTTGAATATTTTTATGGTTAATTATCATGTTACAAAACAGCATTTTAAGCAAAAAGTACTTAAACATTGAACAGTTGCACATGTGCATTCAGAAGCTTAGAAAAAGTTTTTATGTTAAATCTGAAATCAAACAACAAGCTAAACATCTTCGTTTTATGTAAGTAGTGTGTACTGGTGTTTATACGTATTTGGGGTGTTAATCCCAATACGATTGATCAGTTCAGTTGATAATTTGCCAAATACAATAAATTCAACACTTTGGTTGTTTTTGTATTTTTGGAAGCGGCCGTATTTTAATGTTATATGTTATTAAATATAATGTGATCATGAACAGAGCATAGAGGAAAACACAGGCTTCATATATAAAGTCATTTTTCATGTTTCTGCTGAATGTTGAAGCTGCTCCTGACCTTCCATAAGAACTCAGAGAAGAGACGAAAAGTCCTGTCCAGACAGTCGGTATCAGCAGCCTGAACGGGATGGAGCAGGTGTAGAAAATGTTTTTCTGGCTTATTTTAGTAAATATAGCATAAAGAATTACATCTTTGTTTTTAAACGAAGGCTTTAACATCTTAACGGCCTGAGGTTTAGTTTTACTGTCTTTAATACATATTTGTGTGTTACTGAAATAACCTTTAGCCTTCATAATTTCAGCTTTTTCACTGAGATAACGCTCTGATCACATTCACAGCTGGTGGAGTCTGGTAACAGTGTGACATGTTGGCCATTCAGCAGCTCCACTGGACTGCTTGGGATTAAGGGCCTTGCTCAAGGGCACGTCAGTAGTGGTGGTAAGGGAGGGGCAGGACGATTTCATCCTGAACCAAAGCTTCTTTAAACACATCCTGGTGGTCCTCCCGCAGTAACACAGACAAACAGGCTTTTTCTTCTGAACGCAGCGCTGGAGCTGCTGCGATGTCTGAAATCAGCAGCACGATGACACAGCCCCCAGTCCTGCGGAGCAGAGAATATGCTTAACAACACACAGCTGCAGTTTCCTGCAGCGTCCCCGTGGAAACACATCAGCCTTCAGTTCGAGCAGCCTGGGAGCAGCAGAGACTCATGGACTGAGATCGAGGCCTCAGCAACGGCCTGCAGGACGGCAGAGGAAGCCTCCCGGTTCAAAAACACTCGCTGATCCGACAGGCTTTAAGTGCAGCAGGAAGACATGCAAATCCTGCTGCTGTCAGATTTAGAAAACACAAAAAGACACAAAGCTTGGTCTTCTATCCAAGGTCAGAGCTTTATGTGTGTGTGTGTGTGTTTGCATACAGGCCTCCAGCCTCCTTTTCCTCTCTGATATTATTTCACAGACTTCAACATGTTTGTTATAAAATTCATCTTTGTTTCCACACATCAGTTATTAGATTCAACATACAAAGAGAAACTGAATCCAGTCAAATAAACCAAACTTTCAGACTTACATGAACAATACAAGACCGAGCTGATGCTGCAGTATCCATCTTAACTTTGATAGAAATGCATCAGCCCAGTTAATGAGCAGAAACAGCTCTAACTCTGTCCTTCTGCACTGAGTTGATGACAGTTTCATGTCAAATATGTAAGATAATGATTGAACTGAAACGATGTCTGAGCTGAGAAGGTGCTGTAGATCTTAGACAGAAGGCCTGATGAACTGTTGAGAAACAGCACCACCCTCTGCAGGGCCAATGCTGCAGCACCAAGCAGCTTCACCACACTATGCAGCTCCACGGGCAGTCAAGTCATCCGTCACTGTCAGAGGGTGAAAGATTTGAACTGGATTCATGTGTCTCCTCTTGTCTCAGAGTCTCACTACATCCAGAAAGTTGCACTAATGTATCCTGACATCTAACCCCTTTAAACTGATCCTCAGTTCAGACTCCATTGTCTCCTCCGCCAGCAGGATGTTTTAAACATTTACATGAAGTTTGCATGATACCTTACCAACTTCGCTGCAACTGTGGGCTCAAACAAATTAAAATATGACCAAAAATTAATGCAAATATCTTCAGAGAGCAGCTCTGATGTTAGTTCTGGCTGCAGCTGCAGGTATCAGGTTGTATAAAGCAGTGATTCTCAGTGAGGGGGTCGGGACACCCTGGTGGGTCACAAGATCATTTCAGAGGGTTACCAGATGCGTAACCTTTCCTTCCACCTCTCACAGATTTCCACCCAACCAATTATATTTATGTCTTTTTATTTTTCTTTCCCCTTCTACAACACCCGTCAGTCTCTCTTCATCATTCTCTCTTTCTCCCTCTCTCCCTCCATACTTCTCTATAATTACTTCCTTGGTGTAAAAACCTGAGAGGATTTGAAGCGACAGGAGACTTGTCTCGCCCCAGTTTGCTGCTCTTTCATCTTCATCCGGTATCTCTCTAGTTTTCAGCTCTTTTTCTTCCCATCTCCTCTTTTTCATGTCCCTTCCCCCAAACAAACTCAGCCTGAGTTGCAGCGTTAGACACATGTAACCTTGTTCATCCAGACTTACGTCTGCTTCTCTTCTTGTTTCTTCACCTCTATCTTTTATTTTGTCTCCCGACAGCTTGCGTTTCTTTTCCATGAAGGTTTCACCAGAATGAGGAAAACATGAAATGAGTAACATCCAAAATACTGTAGCTGGTTGAAGGTAGCATGCACTGCAGAGTACAAACAGATTCTTCTGATAAAGGTTTAATAATTCAGGGCTACAGTTTAACTTCTTTAATGATATTTTCAGTTCCTGTTGGAAATGGCAGGTTTGGTGCCTTATCCTTAGCTTTACACTCAACGTCCACTTTACCAGCTTCACCTGCTTGTAAAATATCTAATCAGCCAATCACATGGAAGCATTTAGATCCAACCCGGTACTAGAAGGTGGACCTGGTAAAGTAGCTGGTGAGTGTATTGCTGCAGTTTCTGATTTTATCTGCAGTTATTTTACACAAAGTTTTTATCTACTTTATTTTTATCGGGCAGTTAGACATAATTTCCTTCTGCAGTGCATTTCTGGTATCCTGTTTTTGAATGACAATAAAGTAATTTTCTTCTTCTTCTACTCTTCAGAGAGTTAATAATTTTTGATTTAAAAAATGTTCTGTTTGTGAATTTATGCTTAGCTAGCAGGTTCCATTTGCAGGTATAATGATAAGACGGCATTTTGAATGAGACATGTTTAAAATGCAAGTTTTCTGGAAATAAAAAGGGTTTTTCAGTGAAAATCCCTTATTTTCATCATTTTTTATTGTCTGTCCTCCACTCCTTGTCATAGTCTGCCTCTCTGGCCCATCACTTCCAGGCAGCAGACAGTTGTGCAGTGTCAGGCTTTATACGTGAGTGTGATGGTGTGTGTGTGTGTGTGATGAGCCAAGAGCTAGTGGACTACAAAGCTCAGCATTCTTCAGTAACACTTACAGCGCTGCCTTGTTTTGAAGCAGGAGTCAGGTTCATTAATATTCACATCACCGATAACAGTTACAGGAAATAAAAACTGACGTTGAGGTAAAGTCTCGGTTCAGAGAAGCTGTCCGACTTACTGAGGAGTCATTTCACAGTGGACAGTTCAAAACCTCCGCAGGAAATTATGCGAGTGTCTGAGTTTGACGTTAATTTCCACACTGCATTTAAGTTGTATATAATACTGTGTCCTCACCTAATAACCACAGCAATTATAAACCTCGACTGCCCAGAGTAGGAGGCCTTTGTCTGAGGCTTGTTTGTAAAGAGTCAGGGTTTCATTTCTGGTCATTTTGCAGTATGAAAATCTCCCTTTTTAAAACTGTTTTCCTTTAAAAGTTACTCCTGACACAAACAGTTGTTCACGTGACCAGTCCAAAATAAACGTCCTCCAGCTCGCCATCATTTCTGGACAAGGCTTTCATGGGGGATTTCTGGGCTTAACAGGATGGGGGGAATAAAGGATGACTAAATGAGGGTGGATATGCCACTACTGTTACATTTTGAGCCCTGCAAAACTTTACTGTTGAAAATATGTTTCTAAAACTAAGTGAAAACAAAATGTTGTATGACAACTGTGCGCAGCCATCAAATATGTTAACAGCTAGCTGATATCTGCTGTAATCCCCCCAGCCGGCATCTAAAACTAGCCTGTATGTGTTTGCAGTAGTAATGAACCTGATTCGTTTTACTGAATCGAGTTCAAATGAGTCACTCACCAAAGAGAGAGTCACTGAGTCAGTCACCCAGAGTGAGCAGAAATGTATATCAAATTAAACTTTTTTATAAAGCACTTTTCATGGATAACAGCAGCACAAAGTGCTTTACATAATAAAATAACAACAAACTTTGCATCTGAAAAAAGAACGGAGATAAAGCGCCACCTCACCGTAAAAACAAACTGTCTTTAACTAAAAGAACACGGACAAATGTTCTGGCACTGAAGAACCAGGTGAGGAAAAGACAACCGAGCAGATATGAACACACACACATGCTCCCAGTTCCTCCTGATCCACAAAACCACTGGCGTGAAACAGGATCAAGTTTTAGTTTTCCCTCTCTCTAACTCACACATAATAAAATTAAATATAAATGCAACCAGCACAATAAAAGTTATGTCTACCTACTATTTAGAAAAAACACAATAGTTAAATTCATATTTTTACCTAAATGACAATAATCTATTTTCTGATCTGAATTAATAGTGTAATGAAAGGGAGGAACTTGATAGCGAGTTTCTATCGAGTTCCTCCCTTTCATTACACTATTATTGGCAGCAATAAATAGCAGCGAGTAGAGTTATAGTTTATTTTCAGTATTTTAAGTATATTTCTCCTTTCAAAATCCAGTCTACAACATGTCGAGTGGATTTCTCTACGGTGTAGATGGCTGGAGCAGAGTGGCAGACTCAGCTCAGCTGAAGCGGCTCTTCTAGTGGTGCGTTGCAGTGGCTGCTGCTGCGAGCCGAGATAGGGCGATTCGTTCATGTTGTGAGCCAACTCAGGGTACGTACTGTGATTTGTTTATCTTGTTAGTGGGCTGGACTACTCGGAGCTCCGTACCGAGCGTTTTCGGTTTGTTTGCAGCTCGTAGGAGGTAAATAATGGTGGTCCGCCAGGGAAATGGGGAACTGAGTTGATATAAGAAACATAAACGCTTGTTTTTCCCACAAAAATGATTAACATGATATATTTATACAAGTGCTATTAGAATAGCAGTTGCACAATAGTGATATGTTCTTCTAGGCAGTTAGCTAGCTAGCAGTAGCAGGGACGAAAAAGCCATTTTTCATCAGCTAAATTACTTTTTAACACAAAACAACTACTATGATGTCTTCCAGTCAGGTTTTAGACAGCACCACAGCACTGATATGCTCTGACCAAAGTCATTAATGACATATGTTTGAATACAGATGATGGAAAAATGTCAGTCTTAGTCTTACTAGACCTCAGTGCTGCATTTGATACAGTTGACCACAATATATTGCTTAAACGACTGGAGAACTGGGTGGGCCTCTCTGGCACTGCACTACACTGGTTTAAATCTTATTTAGAGAATAGAAAGTACTTTATATCAATAGGTAATTTTACATCTGAGCAGACAAAAATTACATGTGGAGTTCCCCAAGGTTCCATCCTGGGGCCTCTTCTGTTTAACATCTACATGCTCCCACTGGCACAGGTCATGAGGAAAAACAAAATTAGTTACCATAGCTACGCAGATGACACACAGATATATATTACAATGTCACCAGGAGACCGAGGCCCCGTACAGGCTCTTGGTAAATGCATTGAGGAGATTAATGACTGGATGTGTCTAAACTTTCTTCAGTTAAACAAAAACAAAACTAAGGTGATGGTCTTTGGAGCCAAAGAGAAATGATTAAAGGTCACCACATAACTTCAGTCTATACACCCAAAAACCACCAACCAGGCCAGAAATCTGGGTGTACTGATGGACTCATACCTTAACTTTGAGAAACACATTAAGGGAATTACAAAATCAGCCTACTATCACCTTAAGAATATATCAAGGCTAAAAGATCTGATGTCTCAGCAGTACCTGGAAAAACTAGTTCAGCTTTCATCTTTAGTCGGCCTGATCATTGTAACAGTGTTTTTACAGGTTCTACCTAAAAAATCAATTAGACGCCTGCAGCTGATTCAGAACTCTGCTGCTCCAGTTCTCACTAAGACCAAGAAAGTGGACCACATCAGTCCAGCTCTGAGGTCTTTACACTGGCTGCCTGTTTGTCAGAGAATAGACTTTAAAGTTCTGCTGCTGGTCTATAAAGCTCTGAAAGGTTTAGGACCAAAATACATCAGTGACCTCTTGACCCAGTATGAACCTACCAGAACCCTCAGGTCATCTGGATCCAGTTTATTATCAGTCCCCAGAGTCAGAACCAGACATGGAGAAGCTGCATTCAGCTTCTGTGCTCCACATGTCTGGAACAAACTCCCAGAAAGCCTCAGATCAGCTGAAACACTCAGTTTATTTAAATTAAGGTTGAAGACCCTCCTGTTCTCTGCTGCATTTCAATAGATTTTATTTAGAAGTAAAATCTACATTTGGTTCTTTTAAGCTGGAATCATGTTTTAATATTGTCTTTAACTTTATTTCTTGCATTTTATCTGTTTCATTTTAGCATAT
This sequence comes from Melanotaenia boesemani, assembly GCF_017639745.1. Classification (NCBI taxonomy): domain Eukaryota; kingdom Metazoa; phylum Chordata; class Actinopteri; order Atheriniformes; family Melanotaeniidae; genus Melanotaenia; species Melanotaenia boesemani. The sequence continues at coordinate 31,687,874 of NC_055694.1, read as the reverse complement.
TCCTTCTGCTTTTATTTCATTAATTGCATTTCTTTTAATCTTTATTTCTTTTTTATTTTTTTAATGCACTTGTCTGCACCCTGCTGTAATGATTCATGTAAAGCACTTTGAATTGTCTTGTACATGAAATGTGCTATACAAATAAATTTGCCTTTGCCTTTACCAGTCAGTAAATGGAGATCATGAATCAAGATTCCAAAGTATTGAACAAGTTGTTCATGACTCACACGTCACTGGTTTGCATCAAGCAAAATCTCTTTTTCATATGAGTTATTGTTATGCTCCATAGTCACAGATGAGGAGGAAGGACACAAATGCAGGACCATGAGGCCGGAGGCAGATTGATGTTGAGCAGGGATGAGCAACTCCACCCACTGCACCTGCATAACACAAATCACGGCTCCATCCAGCAAGGGCAAAGCAGACACATGTAGCCTGGTACAAAGATGTCTGTAGTAGATACTCGAGAGAACAGGTAGCCTAGCATCCCAAATTTTTCAACATTAACATTTTTATATAAATATGGCCTTCAGAATAATGTTTTTTGGGGAGGTGGGGTAGTGCACTATAGGCCCCTGTGGTGTGGCCTACGTTTTTGTTCTTAATGGCATTTTTTTTCCTTACATTACTTTTATACTTTAAGTAGGATTGAAACCATACTTTTACACTTTTACTTGAGTAAAAAGCTTGAGTTTATACTGCAGCTTCTACAGAAGTCTTTTTAAACCCTAGTATCTATTCTTCTACTAGATTAATGAATGTGAATACACCTTTGCTTCTACCAAAATTTTAGAGCAATCTTATCTAGAAAGTAAGAAATATTTACCTCTATGCAAAATCTGTTCCCAACTAGAAGAGATGCCACTAGCAGGGTCAAAGAAGACTGCTTTGAAGATTACTCACAGAGCTGGACCCTGGCTCAGCAGACATTGAACATAGGTTATGTGGTTGAGGAAACTTTCATCGAAGAGGACATTTTAGTTTGACAGATGGCTGCTACAGACAGAGAGAAGGCATGCTGTCTGCTGCAGGCAACATATGCTTAGCCACAAATTTATATCTAACAAACGCCTGAGTATAGACTTTCTGGAAAAATGTCAAACATCTCTTTTGTTAAAGACTGTTTTTTTTCTGATTCTGCCATTAAACCCTCTCATTTCTTCCTCTCCTTTTAGCTATAGAGGCTAGCAAACTCCTTGTTTGCTAAATAATTGAGTGGCAGTGCATTCGAATGCCTTAACACTTCACTTCACCGTGGCGATGATGTGCCTGCCTTTTATTTCAGCAGCTGCTTCTTTTCCACGTAGCTCTGCTAAATTCACATGAATGAAATGTTTAACACCTGCTCCAAGCCAAGATGCAGAAACCGGCTTTGTTTGGTTACTAATCCAGCTTCTAAAAGGGTGAAGCATGTAGGACTGAGATAAGAAAATCAAATAAGTGGTAAAAAGTGAGAGTGGACGTAAGATTTTGTTGGTTAGCTCTCATTTAAATGTTTGCAGTATATCTGGGAGTTAGCTGGGACTAGAGCTGTGTTCTTGTTGTTTTAACTGAGTTGCTGAACAATTAGGTCAAGTTATGCATTTTTCATTGTATTTACATTTTTCTTCAGTTACACGGCATTTTAATACAAGAAAGCTTAAAAACTGGAACAAATATTGTCTCATCCTGAATTTCTTCTGCTTTTGGTTTTGTTATTGTGTCTGCTGGGCTTCGTATGAATTTGGACTCAGAGAGAATGAATGTGAACTTCATTTCCCACGAAGACTTGCAAGACAAACCACAGGTGTTCTTATTGGTGAGCCACAACACTATAATGAAAAACAGCACAATCCTGAATCTCGTTGAAATTTGGATGTTTGCATTGCAGATTCTGTAAAAAGGTTTATAGGAAATGTAAAAAAAACACAAACCAGGAAAAGCAGTGACTGAAATGAGAATTTTGTTGGTGGTTATTTAACTATCTGGTTCAAGGCCCATACAGAATTAAATTAAAGATGCCTTCCCCTGTTAAAAGAAAAGATGTTATTTTATACCCACCTGCCTTTATGCTTGTATTTCTTTATAATTATTTACTTCTACTCACTGTGTTGCATGTAAAGTTTTATTAAAAAATGTTTCAGATCTTTAAATAAGACAATGTCTTAATTCAGTGAACCATGAATCATTATTTATTGTTTTCTTTGATCACAGCTCTAAGGATGGTATATTGTGAATAAGCCTAAGTAAGCAATAAACCTTTATCCTACAGCCAGAGTTGATGCTAAAACTAGTAAAGGTTGAAGGTTTTTTTTTTTGTTTTTTGCATAGGGCCATGATATAATTTAGTGAATGCATTAATTAGATAACAGAGAGAAAAATCAAACAATAATTATAAGAATGAAACGGTCTTTTTTTGTCTGTGTGTGTATGAAACATTTTTCCATCAGCTTTACCAATATTAATGTAAATATATTAAGACCTTATGATTTACATTAGTCCTGAAAAGCAACATTGTGCTGGGAATTTACTCTAAAAATGAAAAATTTTCATTATTTTGTGGCTTTTATTCTAACTCAAACGTTTGTCTAATGCACTGAAATGAAAGTAATTGTTGGAGTATCATTACTGAGAGAAAATGGATGATTTTAGATCGCCGACCAGACAAAAAAAAAAAAACCTCAGCATGACCCAATATAGTTGATACTTAAGTCGACTGGTACAAATCTAACAGGGTTGAAACTGGGAGCTTCTCAGACGGTAGTGCAGTCATGGTCCAAGCTCCAGCCTTGGACCTTCATCACGTCTCCGTGTTCATCTGAAAACATCCTGAGATAGCATAAAAAATGCAGGATGCTGGAACGGAGACTTTCATGCCCCAGTTGCTTCAGTGTACTGGTGTTACTGGTCTTCTCTAAGGAGCTCCAGCTCAACTCAACCCCCAGCAGAAGACGAGGAAGAGCTGCTCCGCTGTGTGTTTGCGTACAGTCTCTTACATGAATTCATGTTTGATTTAAAACGACTTGCAAATTTATTCAGCTGCTGCTTCACTCCAGTGATGAGGAGGAGGAGGGAGAGTGCTCTGCATTACCCTACTTCTGAGGGCTCTGTGAGGGAATAATGCATTTCTCAGCACCTGGTTATCACAACTACACATCCATCTCAACCTCAACCATGTTCTGTTCCTATGTAAACCTGTGATGATTAGCTTCTCAGAAAGCCTAGAAGCTAATTCTAGGCCGAATGCAAAACCTGATGCACAGCTTGACATGAAACACTCTATTCAGTAATTCCAATCTTGACCCAACAGAAAACCCGATGAAGATGGATGATGACTTATCACTTCCTTCCACTGTACAAGCAGGATGCCGCAGTGGTGGAAATGGATGATGCCATCTTGTACTCGTGATGCATTTTGTAGTGGCCACTGCAATCTGGACCATCTTAGACTGTTGTGGATGTTCACTGATAGGCTGGTTTTGAGTTTCACTTCCTGATGTCAGCTGCACATGCACCATCACAAGCTAATCTGCCTATATTTCCTGCTTTTAACCAAAATGCTCACCAATGCACAGCTCCCTCTGTGGAGCCAATTACTTCTGGTTGTGACTCTGCTTATAGGTCTCTACTCAGGAGGCTGGAGCAGGGCAAGGACTGGGGTCTAACCACCACATGGTTAATACTCTGCAGACTCTAGCTGCAATTTAATTTAATTTAATTTAATTTAATTTAATTTAATTTAATTTAATTTAATTTAATTTAATTTTTCAAATTAATAAATTAACTTTAATAATTCATTAATTTAGCTTTTTGCCAGAACACTCATCCTCCAGTAAACAGCCCAGTGGTTGGGTTCCCCAATATAGAAAAGCATTATTTATTGTTATTTATTCTGCAAATCTGTTTTCATTATATTCACATACATACATACAACATACTGCTCCATAATTAAGCAACATGACAATATATTTGAAAAAAAAAATATTTGCATGTACTTATCACAGTTTGTAGCATCATGGAGGCACAATTAAAATAAATCTTATAAAAAAATGCAGGTTCAGTAAAAAATAAATAATAATAAAAAAGAAAAAATCATGGGCAAACCTCAGGATTTAAGCAGTGGCTGAAAGTCTATCCACAAGAGAGTGCCAAAATGTTCCCACTTTCCAAAAATTGTCCTGACTCTTAACAAATCAAACTGGTCCTCACAAAGACAGCTGGGAAAGTCAGTCAGACCCTGTCCTAACCTTGAACCAGGTCTTCAAACAACAACATGGACAGCAATGCTGTGAAGACTTCCTTTGGTTCCCAAAGGGACTGCAGTGTCCCCACAATGTCACTGTATGAAGACATTTGTCCCCACAAGATGAGTTAGTGTGCATGCAAACGCACACACAGACACGCACACACACACACACACACGCTGAACAGATTTACACCGATGAACACTCACTTTATAGTCCGAAATATGTGGACTGTTCCACAGCAAGACAGGTATTAAACGCATGATGAAGTTATGGACACACACACACACACACACACACACACACACACACACACACACACACACACACACACACACACACACACACACACACACACACACACACAGAGTCTATTATTAGCGGCCAGATGCGGTGCAGGAGCAGAGCTTCTTACCGTTCTGAAGACAATGGAGACGCCTTCCATTCATTTACACCGGAGAGAATAAAACACACACACACACACCTTCAAACACACACCTTCCTCACTTGCTCTGTCTCCTCCTCCTCCTTCTTCTTCTTCTGCTTCTTTCTCTGAGCCTGCCCTCCCTCCACTCCTTTCCTCCCTCTCTCTCCAACCTCCTCCCTTGCTTTGTCTACCTCTCTCATCCAGCCACTCCCCCGGCTCCTCCTCCTTTTCCTCCTGAATCGCTCCCTCCCCCTCTCCATCTTCCTTTTCCTTTCAGTATAACCTCTGTCCTCCTTTCCTTCCTCTCTCTCTCTCTCTCCCTTGCTCTGCTCTCTCACCCTCTCTCTGGGTGTATCCTCCGTGGAGATGCATGGTCGCTTCCCTGACAGCCTCCCCTCCACGTGTCTGCTTGTGTGTATGAATATGTGTGTCTTTCACTCTTCAGTGCACACACTCAGCCTGTCAGTCACATTCATGTGCACTCAGCCATTCATACAAAGCAATATTCATCCCAGCAGCATGCATGCACTCATTTTTCCTTGACACACATCTGGCAGCCTCTCACTACAAACACATTCCCATTTTTTCTCTCATTAACTTGTCCCCTCTCCATCTGCACCTCTCTCTTCCTCTGTTTACATGCCTTTCTCAGATGGCAGCTTTGCTTTGCAAATTTCTCCAACATGCAGACGTTCAGCTAAATAAGTGGTTAAAAGCTCCAAATGAATGATCGACGTGAGCCTGTTGAAGGTGTGTGCAGCAGGGGGATTAGCATGCATGCTCCTGAACACATCTACAGACAGGTGTGGTTGAGTTTTGGGCTGGAAGGTGACTGCAGACAATAAACGCTGTGGCCCGTTGAGGAGAAAAACTCTGCTCTATTCCATCTGCAGCAGATGATCCCACCTCTATCTGTTTCTTTGCATCCCTGTTTCTTCACCTCTTATATCACCTTCCTTCCTCTTCTGTAACCTTTTGTCCTCCATCTCCTCTTTTCTGTCCTTCCTCATCCATGCAGACTGCACCATTTTTCATTGTCCTCTTATTTCCTCACTCCTCCAGCTCCTCTTCTTCCTCAGGGTTTGTTCTCCCCTATCCTGTATGTGATGCATTTCCTCTGCTTTGCCTTCATGCTTTATTTTCATAATTAGTTGATTGTCTTGTCTTCCTCCTCGGTTTGTGCTTGTCTGCACAGATCAAAGGCCATCTCTAGAATATGTGAAACATGCAGTTGACTTACACTCAGAAGTCAGCTTTTTCATTTTTAGGTCACCTAATATCAGTTTATAAATATAAATTGTTGGACTTTTTACCTCTTTAAAATGAACCATTTTTATCTATTTAAAATCATATCCTACATAAAAAGGACGACCCTATTACTGCCATCTTAAAAGAGGAAGAGTTCTATTCAAAGGGGCAATAAGGAAGATAAATGTGGACAGATCAGTGCTGCCTGACAAGGTTAGAGGGTATGAACAGAAAACACCACATAAATCTACTTCAAAGAGGAGAAAACATGTAGAGGCAAAAACTATTTAGGACATAAGACGGTTGAAAAGGAGAATAAATAATGGTGTTGATTTTCCTGGATGGAAATCACGGTTAAAGAACAAAGGTCTTTGGAGGGGTTAAACAGCTTTATCTTTTCTACCTAACAGGTAATTTTGCCTCCTAATACAGAAGTAATTAGCTGTTAAGGCTAGCTGCAATCTCCTCCTTCACCACTAGATGTCAGTAGTTGTTAGACACTGTAAGTGTAACAGCAAATATTGATCATGAATCACCAGGCAAGATGGTAAACCTCATAACAGGTGCTTCTTGAAATCAACAAATGACTTTTCCAGTGTCAAAGATCCTTAGATCCTTCATTTGGTTAAATTTCAAGGATGTATCTAAAGCAGGGCTACTCAATTCGGTACTACGAGGGCCGCAATCCCGCAGGTTTTCCATGTATTCCAGTACCAACACACCTGAGTCAAATTAATGAGTCATTGTGTAGAACCTGATTGGCTGTTAGAGCCACCTAATTTGACTCAGGTGTGTTGGTGCAGGGATACATGGAAAACCTGCTGATCTAAAGTATCCACAGTGCTTTCTGCATGTTGAACTGCACAGACAGATTGACACCATATCTATTGAAATGTTTTCCTAGTTGCTAAAAAGTTTTCAGGACCGTAACGTGCAAAGTGTAAATGACTAAAGTGACATGGTCCAGTCCTGGCTGTCAGCTGGCTTAGAAACAGCCATGTAAAAGGTCATTCAGTTCAAGGAGGGAATCTTTCCTAATCTACGAAGGACCCAACTCAGAAGAACCTCAGACATCAAGGAGCATTCTTGGTTTTATTCTCCATTTAAGTAACACTTAATATTACTCAGCCACTTAAGTAAGTAATATTAACTAAAATGGTAAATGCTCCATATTTATATAGCACTTTACTGTATGTGGAATGATACCCAAAACGCTTTACATCATAGTGTACATCATACATCACATTCACACACTGATGGCGGAAGCTACCATGCAAGGAGCTCAACCACGAGCCATCAGGAGCGATTAGTTTGTTGCAATTTATTACACCTCAACATAAACTCAACTTGAGGCTCGAACCAGCAAGCCTCGGGTTACAAGTCGACCGCTCTGCCTTGCAGAGCCATGCCATCCCGATACAAGTAAAACCAAATATTTACTAATGAACTTTTCCTCTTCTTCTTCTTCTTCTTTTTTTTCATTTACAAATGTTTTTTTTTTACAAATATTTCCAGAAATCCAGTTATTACATTTGAGGAGGATATGCAACATGGTATGCAAAATTAGCCCTTTTCATTGAGGACAGTTTGAATCTAAAGAGTGTTGATCAGAATTATGTGAAATTCTATTTAAATTAATATCAGATAAACATACAAATACTTACATAAACAATAACTGGCTACAGTTAGAGTTACATTGATATAGGAAGTTCAGGAAGCAGATATCCTCTCTACATTTAAAGGGATATTGCACCCAAAAGTGTGTTTTTAAGCTGTAAACAAAACAGAATGACTTAATTGTGATGAAAACCACCTATACTGTTGATAAGATTTGTATTTTTTAGTTTATTTTAAAAACAGGATTTTGTGGGTAAAAATTGGCTCATAACGCCCTTTAGAGGGTAAAATCAGGCGCTTGTTTTTCATGACAGGAGAAAATTCTAAAAACCCCACAGCCCCTCCCTCTAGATGCAGATAGGCGGGTCCTCGCCTTGCAGACATAGAAAACCACGCCCACCAACACATATGCAGGGATGTGAACTTATCTGGTGTAGATTTGCTAGTTTCAGAACTCTATTCTTTCACAGAGTTTCTGATTAAATATTCCTGCAATAGGACGGATTTGTGCTTTTGAGGGGTGTAAAAGTAACACCGGACTCTATTCTTTACCTGTTGATCCTCATCTGACGACAGACAGCAGCTCATATCGTAGCAGCAGCAGCTTCCTGCAGCACTTTCTGCAGCTGCCACAACCTGCCGCGAGTCTCCACATCTTTCCAGAGCTGCTGGAGCTGCTAACAGCGCTAACGGCTCAGACTGATACGCTTCAGGACCACCTGGTTCATGTGTAACCGAGGAGATTCAGGAGGGGAAAAGTCTTCCACCTCAAACCCACTGTGGCGTAGCTGCTTTGTGAATCTCGCTTTCCATCTTGCCAGTGAGCTGAGCTGCTGTCTGTCAATCATTTCTGCCTGTGTGTCCTGTCCCGCCCACTCTCCTCTCACTGATCACCCCACACCTCTCACCCAAAGACTGTACATAAAAGATGGATGGAGCCTCCGTGACGTCACCTGTAGGTTTCTGAAGAGCTGAATTGAAGCGTATTGGCCGGTTCCCACCATTGCCATCTTGGCAGTGTCACACATGTTGTCATTCCCGGAAAATCCAAAAATGGACAAAGAGTTTGAGCTGAGATGGGGACTGTGAAGGTGGTGGGTGGATGATTGACACCCATCAAACTCTGAGCTGCCTGTAACTAATAGCTAACCGAGCTAACCCGGAGCTAACGTTAGCTAACCAGCTAACGGAGGTAGGTGGGCTAAAGCTAAGGCGCGCTGTTAGCCGGCTAAAAACCGCAATTGTGCTCTCCCTTCTTTCTGCGAATATTGGATACCTATCAATCGAAAGGACACGCCCCTAATTATGCCAAATTTCAAGATTAAATAACATCCAATCGGGTGAGTTAGAAAAAAATTCAGCCACCTCACAGTTGTCATGAAGGTCAACTTGACCTATTAATCCTAAAAAAAATTTTGTACCAGGCTTTAAACATGTTTATTTCTGCTGTGAAGTTGGTCTTTTTAACATGGAGGTCTATGGCGATTGACTCTGTTTTGGAGCCAGCCCCTAGTGGATGAGGGGTGAACTGCAATATTTTGTACTTCCGTATAGGCTTCATATTTTACCGGCCGAGGTTGCCGCTTGCTCCCACCCAACCTTTGCAGTTTTAGGCATTTTTCAAATTCGGCAGTGGGTAGAGTTACGCAAAAATAGGGGGTGTAGTTACACTTTAAGATCAGATTTCCTTTCTGATAAATCTATTAGAAGGTCTGGCTTGGTGACCCTGATCCATCCCTTTAGCTTTGCTGCTATAGGCCGAGGCTGCCGGGGGATGTCCCATAATGCACTGGGCTCCTCTCTGCTCTCTTTGCTCTCTATGTAGAAATATCTGACATTGTTGTCATTTGGATGGAGGATTGAACCAAAGAAAAGTTCTGATAGAGTCTGTTGTTTGTTTTTAGCTAGGTAATTATTTCTATGAATTGTCTATTAGAACACAGTTATTATTATGAATTTGACTGTTTAAATTGGATTATAATCTCATATACTGGATTGAATATGTAATATACAATAGACTGAAATGGACTGTGTCTGTAAAATGCCTTGAGATGACTTTGCTGTGAATTGGTACTCTACAAATAAACCTTGCACTAAATTACAAGACAATTTACCGGATTTTAGTATTATTATTATTATTATTATTATTATTAATATTATTTATTTTATTATTATTTTTTTTTTATTAATTTCATTTACCACTGCTGCATTTATTTGCCGTCTGATGTCTGCATTAAGCCCTGCAGTGCAGAGACCTGCAGGAAGTACTCATCCATAAAACTGGCATTAGATTAAGCCTTGTAAATGTAGCTCTCATTTGTCTAATGACAACAGGTGCCAGTTCATCTCTGAGCCAAGCTTTCTACATCATGGTGTCAGACAGAAGATGACAATTTATAAAAAAAAAATAATAATAAAAAAATATTGCAATATCAACAAATTTGCATATATCAATAATTAACTTGTATATATGTTGCATTAATTAAGTTTAAATAAAAACAAATCACTGAATTGAAGAAAATGTGCTTTCATATCAGTACTGTGTGCACAGTGTGATGTCAGGAGAAAAGAAGAAGAAGCAGCTGCCCAAGACATTTGTTTCCTTATATTAAGACCCTGTTCGTCTCTGGAAACATTTTCAGGGCTGCAGTGCACGTGTGAAAAGACTTGAGTCAGCAGCAGAGACAGACTGAGTCAGAGAGCAGAGCTGTTTCAATCCATCACCAACCACAGGCGCTGCTAGTCTCAACCAGACGCCACCGTTCATTTTAATCAACATGTATCCTCACTTTCTTGTCTTTCATTTTTCTTTTACCCACTTCAAGACATTTCCAGTGGGAACTCTGAAGTCCCTCTATCATTTGTTGCATTCCTATTTATCATCTTCAACATTCCTGAAAGCTTGTCATATGGTGAAGTAGCAGGCAGCCTTTTCAGATATTTAGTTTTCCTCCATGAAGCAGAGGAAATGAAAAAGAAAGCAGATAAAAGGGAGAAGAGAGTAGGAAACAAAGGGGGTCAGGGGAGAACGACAAAGGCCAGGTTGCAGGAAATGCACTCAGGGTTTAAAGGTGAGCCGTAGGGTCTGCTTACCTGCTGAGAGGCATCCAGGTTCCAGATGAGCGCAGACAAAAGAGCGGACAAAGATTGCAGACACCTCGAACACCGAACATACCAGCGATCCTCCTATCTGCCTTCTTTTTCCCCGAGGTCTGTGGGGTTGCCATTTCACAGCATCTCTGGTACGACAGATTCCCGTCAGAGTTTAGTGACACATGCGTTTCAGGACTTCCAGCGTTCCCAACATGAACTTCCTCTCAGTCTCTCCTCAACAGTTAACACCAGATGTTATTAAGGCTTTATCCACAGGGAAAATTCATCCACTGTCACACTCAATATTTTACTGACAATGTGGAGGTTTTTCTTTCAACTGCAGAAACTTTCAGTACAAATAAGGCTTCTTTCTAAAAGAGTTCAGCTTGTTTACATCAAGATGGAGCCTTCGCTCCTAAAAAAACTGACATCTTATCATGACATGTTATCTTTTGTTTTATAAAATAGTTCCAGATGCTGTAGAAGTGATGGATGCTGGTGGTTCTCACTCTTTAAATCCACTGGTTTCCATGGTTTCCTTGGAGGTGATGATTGGAGGCGCACTGTGTTTTATCTCCCCGCTGCATGTCCTTGGATGGGAAATAAAAACATCAATGTCAAGCCTCCAAAATGTGGAGGTGCAGCAGACCGGGTGTTTTTCCAGCAGCAGCTTTAGGCTGAAGCAGAGAGCATTTCTGTTTCTCTGTCAGGAAGTCATGTATGTCAGGTCAGTCTCTTAATCTTTAACATCTCTCTGCCCAAAACAAGCTGTCAGAGTGGGTCAGACACACAGGTCGACACAGGTCAAAGAGACTGATGGAGGTAGAAGGAAAATCAACCTGCTAACCTGCTCAGAAGAAACAAAACGATGACACTTTTTCTCTTGAACATCATGAAGTAAATTAAGCTGACAGATTGCTCAGTGACTTTTTTCTCATCCTTACATGGCATTGTTTCATTAAACTTGGTAAATTTATCATGCAAATATTCACTGTCATAAATGAGATTCCTCTAATACTTTGAGGAAAGTCTGGGATGGGTTCTAAAGCATTTAAAAAGAACGACAAATTGCTTCACAGCTTGAGAAGATAACTGTAATTACAGAGACACTAAAGGAGATAAACCAGTTTCAGAAGATATCTTCAGGTAATGACATAATTAAGTCTTCATGCTGAGATAATAATCTTGAAAACGGTTCCGTCTGAAACTGTGAAAGTTTTCTGAAGCTATGTTTTCCATTTATTGTTTGTTGTAGCTAATTCAGGTAATTGGGGGTTAAACTCTCAAAGAGTCTTCCACATATGAAACATGTAAGTCTGGGCTGAAAAGGTTGGGAAGTGCTTTTGTTAGTGAACTTTTCTTAAAATTTAGAGAATGTGAGGTTTTATATTTTACTGGATAATGACAATCTTGACTGGCTTGCTCGGTTTTACTCACCCAGGTTCTTCAGTTTTTCTCTGTTATGCCTCATGGCTGTTTTGTAATTCCAGATGGTTACTGCTCCACTGCACATCGATTTTCAGTTTTCTCAAATCAGTTTTCATAAATGAAATTAATGAGAATAGCCCATCTTTTCAAATGTGGATGGCTTCACAGCTTTTTCATTTTCTAAGATTAACAACATGCTATCACTTGACCACTGTTGGCAATCTGATAGTATGAAGCGCCCAAATCCATCATGTCACCATAAAGTCTGCAACACACGTTTTTACACCTGTAACATTTTATAAAAGACATTTAAACCCCAGATAAAATAAAGAAAATCCTTGTATTTCCTCAGTCAATCGGGGCTGCTCATGGCTTCAGAGACAGCTGACTATAACAATCAACTAAGCGCTAAGCCAGGCATGAAGGACTATTGACCCACAGTACTAAATACTATAGCTGGCATAAAGTTCACAGATTTTGGAGCTTTTGAAAGGCAAGAAAGTGGACCAGAAACAACTAATGAGTGTCTGTCATCAGTTCTGATAGTGACAGGCCTGGTGAGTCAGCAGGCTCACAAGCTGAAAGCTTAATCCTTGTGAGAAGCTACGGTATGGTAGCTTGTGGCTACAGATTAGCTGCATTGCTAGCAGATTTCACAGAAAAGTCAATTTCAAATGATTTCAAGCTTCTGAAAGGTGAGGCAGACAGAGAAATGCACCAATTTAAAACAACGTATTCCCAATTTCCTGTTCATCCTTCCTCTTCAATAGCTTACAGCTACAGATTAGCTGCTTCGTTAGCAGCTAAAACCATTTAATAAGACTTCCCTTGTAAGTAAGTGACATGCAGCCAGAAGGATAGTTGCTGAAAAGCCAAAAGCCATCGATTTGTCTGCTTTAAATTTTCATTTTCACATTTAGTTTTTGTAACTCACTCCTGAGCTGATTAGCTTAAATAGTAAGCTATAATGCTAGTGTTTGTAGAGTAAGTCAATACAGTCAGTTACAAAGTAGAAATGATCCCAAATCATGCTGCAGTAAGCCATACTCAGAGTAATTTCTCAGTAACAGGGGTGTTGTGGTAAAAAGCTGCGCCCCTGCTCTTGACCGTACTTCCTGTTTTAAACACTTCCTGTTTTTCCCTCAGCAGGTCATGAGAGTTCAACAGGAATGTGTAAGAATTCCAGTCAGGTTGTTGAAAATCCCATTTGATGAATCAAGTGGCAACAAAAAGTGCTGATGTGCATCCCAACAAGTGTGAACGAGTTCGATCTATTTCTCTCTGCAGACTTGACCTCCTCCTCCTCTTCCTGCCACCTCCTCCTTCACCCACTCGCTAAGACTTTAATCAAATTATCCCTTGCTTGTCTGCTCATTTTGCCTCCCGTTGACCTTAGCTTCAGTCAGGGACAGACCATGACGTAGAGTACGCCATGACATTCACGTATAGCCATTTTATCTTTTTTTTTTAATCAGTTATTTATGTAAAGTTTGTTAAAGGATGTTATTAGTATATTTAGTATGAATAATTATTACAGAATAAATTATTTGAAGTAATTTGATCTGATCATGAATGTGCAGGTAATACCGGTTATATTTTTAGGGATGGGCGATCCCAACATTAAACCTGTTTATGGGACTTTTCATTTTCTATATCAATATCAATACTGATACCAATATTGATACTTTTTGCCTATTAAAGGAAAATCACACCATTGTACAGTGTACACTAATATCTTTATTGCAAGGGCAAAATAAAATATGAATAAAAGTCATGAACATAAATACATGAAAGAAAGAAATGTTGATGAAATGATCAAATATATCAATGAGTAAATTAAATGAAAATAACTTTTTAATGTAATCTAATCTTAGACTACAAATTAATACAAGATTAAATTCTTTAAATTGGATATAATGAAATATTTTAAGTCATATAATAAATTGGCTAAAACGTAGTGCTGAAGGACCTATATTAAAATATTAAAACACAACACCATCATGACATCTGATAGGCTTCCACAAACATGTGGCACAGGAGACATGGAAGGAACACACTGACTGGGTCTTACACGCAATTTTCTTACCTAAAACGATCAGACGGAAGAAAAATTGTATGTTTTTGTATTAGCACAGTGGAATCGCAACATGCAAAAAACTAATTTAATCCAATATTTTTAAGGGCAGATATCAAAGTATCGACCACAGCGTATCGACGTGCCCATCCCTGCTAACCACACAAACCTTAACATTTAAACATTGTACACACAAATGTTTAGTTGTGTCTTTACTGTTGGCTCAAAGCAGATGTTATCATTAGTTACTTTACTTAGAAAACTTTATAATTCAGAGATCTCTCTTCATCTATTGTATCAAGGTAGTTTCTTTTATGTGTACAAGGCGATTCATGAAGACGTTTTGAAAGATTTGAATGTGCAGAATGCTTTCTGAAAACAAAGCTTATTACCTTTGTGAGATGTTTTATATATACAAATATATAAGATGATATGCTTACTCACAAGAGTTCTTTTCATTTTTCTGGCCCTTTCAGCTAGAGATATTTTTTCATTTTTAAGTCATTCTTTTGGGTATTTGCTGGTATTTTTACTGTCCACCGTCTTGACGCTGCGTCTCTGGGTGAGACAGAAAGCTTGAGAAGGAACCACTGCAGGCCTGACATACTGAGCTGAAGGCTCGGAAATACTTACGGACGAACTTCCAGCGAACCCGTCCACCCAGCTTTGCTTCGTTTTGGATACAGGAACAGTTCAACTAAACCAGGCGTGAGTGTGTCACCTCATTCAAACCTCTTATAAGAACTTAGACATCTCACATCTTATTTGCACAACTTGCATAAGTCATGTGTTTCTCCGATGAGAAAAGCATCTTCAAAAGTAAATTTAAAACAATTTAAGTTTACTTTATTCAATTGGGAACAATCGACATTGCTTAAACAGCTGGATCCATCATGTTAGTCCACATTTAACCATCCGGCTAATTCTTTATGCCAACTTAATTATTCTTGTTTAACCTAATTTCAACACCTGTTTTTCTGTGACATAACAAGATGCCTTACAATCGATTAACCAACAGTGACTTAAGAATAAAGCAGACAGTTAAAGAGTTTCTTCAGAATCAGAGTTTTTAATCTCATTCATCATTCACCATCATCATCATCCTTACATCTGACCATTGCAATAGTCATCACTATGACATCATCACAGTTGTTAATCATTGCACAAACCCAGTCATCACCGGCATCATCGTCTTCATCACGTAAATTCTTAGCAGTTTTACATTTTAAGGATTTCATACTTTATAATATATTTTATATCATCCATAGTTAATCTCTTTTAAATAATTTACATGAGAATAAAGTCAACAGACTGAAGAATGACCATCTGTATATTTACATCATGACACACAGAAAAGTAGAATCAAGAAGAAAACAGCAGATGACTGGAAATCAAAAACAGCAGTAAGGAGAAGAAGAGGCTGAGGAAGAGGAGTGGAGGGAGGGAAGGCAGTCAACAGGGGGCCTGTGTGTGTGTTTAAGTGTGTGTGTGTGGGTGTGTTAAACACCAAACTAATCACTGAGTATCAGAACAAGGCTGAGGGGAAGCTGACATGGTCGTCTCACAGCGTTAGCTCCCACCAAAACCTCTGATTTGTTGCCATGGCAGCAAATTGCAGTGATTCTTGTCATGGTAACCTGCAGCATTTATAAGCTTCCAATGATCTAATGGCAGAATTTCTAAAGCAAATATAAAGCAGAAGGAAAAGCTTGAATAAATGTTTTAGGTTTGTTTATGTCCTGATGAGATGAGATGGATTTTTTTAAGTTGCTCTTTGTTTCTGGATTTTTATTATTTTTTTTTTCTGGCTGAAGGAGAAAAAAGGAAAACATAACAAATAACAGCCTACAACCAAAAATCAGCCGATTTTATGATGCGCATGATGAGTTATGACACATTTGGATGGTAACAGCTGATTTTTCTTCCAACCGAAACCACCAATCCTATAAATATTGTCATATTTGTCACTATTCTAAATGTAAGCACCAATATGTGTATCATTAGAACAACATAAGAAATGTTTTACCAGCAGAGAGAGAAAAGAAAGAAAAAGATAGGAGCTAAATAGTGGCAAAAAAAGCAACTAAACATATGAGGAGAGCTGGAAGAGTTAGATGAAGCTTAATCATGCCTCCTTCTGTCCTCCCTCCCTGGTAGTAAAAACACACCCCTCCTCTATAGACGGCTGAGCTGATGGGTAAGTTAAATTACCCAAAGACCTTGGCTTCCTTGACAACGCACGTCTTAGCACCCATGGAGAAAGTTGGTGCTACCAGCATTGTTTATTCATAAAGTGTAGATTCTAAAATTATGTTCCTGCTTCTTTGTTTTCCATCCCAACCTGCACACCATTCAGTCTCAGCCTTCATTTGATCATATAGTTATTAATTCAGATTTGTTGTTTATTGCTATTTTTATTGCTTATTTATTTCTGTTCTGATCTTTCAGGAAAAAAATCCTAAATGATCTGCTTGTTTTATTTATAGTAGCCACATTAACTGTGCCTCTAC
The DNA here is from genome assembly GCF_017639745.1 of Melanotaenia boesemani. Classification (NCBI taxonomy): domain Eukaryota; kingdom Metazoa; phylum Chordata; class Actinopteri; order Atheriniformes; family Melanotaeniidae; genus Melanotaenia; species Melanotaenia boesemani. Next base: position 31,671,254 of record NC_055694.1, on the reverse strand, counting down.
TGCTTCTACTGTATACGAGTGTGGACGCAGAAGTCGGCAGTTACAAGGTGTTTTCCTTTACAGACGTTCAGAAGAACACACTGTTGAGTTTTGTGAGATTTGAGCCTTACATAAACTTTCCTGATGTGGCTTAGGAGAAGAAAAGTAGAAAACCTGATGTTTAAGATACATTTAATGGTAATTAAACTGACTGTATGTGTCATGGTGTCAGGCTGGAGTGAGTGTTTCCAAGCCGTCTCTGAAAACATCTCATCTGTAGGCCGAACTGCTGATTCTCCCACCTGTGCTGCCCCAGCTTTGTAGGGAGTAACCCGTCTAAGGACTGTTTCTGGATTGGCTATGGATTCTGGGCTAAAGTTCTTTCTCTGGAAGGATTTTCTGGCTATGGACGGGAAGGAACACTTGACCTTGAGATTGCCTGTCTGACTGGAAGGATGAAGTTCTAACAAACCCCAGCTGGAATTCCAGCTCTTGCCACCTGCACTTCTGTGGCTCTCTGTATGCTCCTGAGCCTGGATGGATCTCAACAAAACCACTGTTGAGCCAGACACCAGAGCCTGCCTTTGCTGTTTACAACACCTGCTCAAGCTTTAATAAACTCATATCTTACCAGCCCCATGTAATCTGAACTTCTGTGGTTCCATTTAGCTAAAACATTCCAGTATATGTGACCCATTTCATGTCTTGTCCCGTCCCCGAAGTCTAAATAGAAGAAAATGAGCAGAAAAACACTGTGATAATAGACCTTGAGAAGCAGCTGTATGTATGTGATATGTCATGAACCAATATCTGAAAGGATGACGATCTCTACAGTCAACTTAGAAAAAAATCCTACTATCAACATGCAGGTGCTTTTTAATGTCAACACTTAAGCGTAAAGAGGATCAGCGGAAAGAAGCAGGTGAAGAAAAGCGGCTCAGCAAAGTGGAACAAATCCAGCTGACAGCTCCTCTCCTTCCTGAATATTCAAAGTACAAGACAGAAAATGTTGCTGCATGTCACTGAATATTTCTGCAAATGCTCCAGTAAACCTTTAAAAGCACAAGTTTCCCTCATGTTTATTAGGTCTGCGTTTCCTAATTGTTTGCATCCTCAACATTAGAATTTGACCCCTAAATCTAAGCAGCTGGCACAGTTCTGCTTATAGGAAATAGTGTAAATAAGATTTCACTATTAGAAATCGACACATGAAAACACATTTAGCAGATATGTTGTAATATTTAAAGTTGCCTAAAAGTAAAAACACATAAACAATAGAAGCTGAAATTGGGTGCCAGCATCTGGGATGAACAGAAATGTGCCTGCAGAGATGCTAAGATATACTGAAGGCCATGGAATAATTAACCTGGCACCTGACACCCGGCTGGATCATGACATCATGTTGATGAGTGCAGACAAAAACAACTGCAGCTCCATGTTCCCAATGCATACACGTCTGACATTACACATGAGTCATCTACCATCCTGTGTGCATACAAGCAGTTATATAACCACCAGAGACCAGCAATGCCAGTCTGCAGATGTGATGTGATCTACTGTAATGAACTACAGAGAGAATGTAGAACAAAAGACAAGAAGACTGCCTCCAAAGAAACTATCCAAAAACACCAAAATTCACAAGTTTTCAGCAAAAAATAGCAGTTATGCTTCTGCAGCAGTAACTTCTACACTGGCTGCACCAACAATGAACAAAGTCAGGAAAACACAGTGCTTACTTATCAATAACGACCACAGACTGTGTTCCAGCCTCTCAGCCAGGATCTTGTGTTCCAGTCCTACTTGTTTTTTTTTCACTTCTTTTTTAATAGTTAATGTTGACATCTTTTGGCTACTACTCTGCTACTTTGTTAGACATTGAAAGCACTTTGTTGGAGTTGGACAAACATCATAGTTACATCTTAATGCCCATTATGCTTGATGCAGAAGGTGGATACGTAGACAGATGGACAGTTTCATCTGTTTCCTGCAGGGATAACTTTATCAATTAACTGAAAATTTGCTGTTTATGACAATTAATTTTTTTGAAAATCTAGATGTCCACCACAAATGCTCTCCTACCCAAAGCAAACATATAGACCAGCTATCAAGGAGTTCCTCCCTAAACAGGTACAGTGTTATCAGTTAAGAGCTGGTTTGGTTTTGTTTTTCTTTAAAATTGGAACAAGTACCTACAAGTTGCAAAATTAATTTAAAAACTGTTTATGCCAAAGGCAGCAGAACAACCGATTTATTTCATCAACTCCGTACATGCCGCCGAGTGGGAGAAATGACTGCAGTCAACTGAGCCGACACACCCTGTCGTCTGTATATGCTCTTTATTTTGGGAAACCATAGGTTATAATGGAGCCTGACGATTTAACCGTCAACTTTCATGGGGGGCGGATGGATGAGCTGCCTGTAGCGAAGAGTCAACTCGGATCTAATGTGAGCTAACCAGTCAATGAAGGTAGGTGGGCTAAAACTAAGGCGTACTGTTAGCCGGCTCAAAAACTGCGTTTGTGCTGCCAGCTCCTTTCTTGCCGCGGATGTTGGATACATGTCAATCAAAAGGACACGCCCCTAATTATGCCAAATTTCAAGATTAAATAACATCCAAACGGATGAGTTAGAAAAACATTCACCCCCGCCTCACAGTTGTCATGAAGGTAAACATGACCTATTAATCCTAAAATGGATTTTTGTACCAGGCTTTAAACATGTTTATTTCTGCTGTGAAGCTTTTTAACATGGGAGTCTATGGGGATTTGCTCTGTTTTGGAGCCCCTAGTGAATGAGGGGTGAACTGCAGTTTTTTGCACTTCCGATCATATCTATGTCTGGGACCCTTCTAATGACTTCTGTAACTACCAGATGGTGACAGGAGGTAGACTAGCAATAATAAACATATAGTTGTGCTGCAAGTTGCCATAGAAAGATAACTATCTGTTAATTCTTTTCCAAGTCCTTCACTAACAGTACCTCAAATTTGGAAATACTAACATCAAGTTTGTTAGCATTAGAGCACAGATGTTGCTATAAGAAAGATTTAAGAATACTGGAAAAATCCCTTTAAGGACAAGATGGGTTAAAAAAGACCTTCCTCATTAAAACAACAATACCAAATTCCTTAATGTAGTGCAGCACACAGCCAACAATTTAAAATAACAGTAATGCTTTCATGCTAACAATGCAGCACGCTAACAGGTATAGCTTTAAAGATTATACAGCCAAAATTTAGTAAAAATAAATAAATAATAATATATATACTTTATGCTAAAATAAACCATTATATTAACATGGAGCATAGCCCTGCATTCAAGGAAAGTCATGCTTCAGCAGCAACCTTTTTTTTTTTTTTTTTAGCATTTTATGCTAAACAACAATAACTTCAGCTAAAAACATAAATCTTTATGGATACATTTCAAGCCATCATAGCAGGACAGTGTAATAGAATGTCCCTAACTGGTTAAAAAAAAAAACTTCCTAAGCATCGTAAACCCATCTAAGTCGTATTTTAAAATATCTTTCGTCTTAATACAGTAATTGTCACCACATCAGTTTAAAGTCAGGCATTACAAAATGAGAGCTAAATGATAACTTAACTAAGTAACATGAAGGTTATACACAGAAAACCTTAACAAGTTACTAATATGATTTATAATCATTTTTATTTATAGAGCACACTACAAAACAAAGGTTACACAGTCATTTACAAGGCAACAAAAGAAACAAACAACCGAGCAACAGCTGTAACGGGGTTGGGACAGCTAGGCTGTGGACAGCTATAACCACTTGGACAGCGGACTGGATTGGAGGATCAACACAGATGCTGTGAACAGGAAGGGGATGAGCAGACTCTACTTCCTGAGGAAGCTCAGATCCTTTAATATCTGCAGCAAACTGCTGATGTTCTTACAGTCTGTGGTAGCCAGTGTCATCATGTGTGCTGTGGTGTGCTGGGGGAGCAGCATAAGCTCCAGCGATGCCAGTAGGATCAATAAACTGATCCATAAACTTGGTAAGATCATTAGACACAACCTGGAGACAGCCAGAGACAGGAGGTCACTGAACAAAATGGTCTCCATCATGGAAAATTTCTCACATCTACTACTCAGTAAAGTGGAGGGACAGAGAAGCTCCGTCTGTAACGGCTGCAGCTCTGCAAGAGGTTCAGGAAACCATTCCTTACTTTCACAGTGATCCTGTTCAGTGACTCTTCCATGTGTGAGAGGTGATCATCATCTCTGCATTTTTACCCAAACAAACCCAACAACCCAAAATCATAACTGTATATCGTCTGTGTGTATAGCTATTTTATTTATTAGTGTTTTTCCGGCTTCTTTTGTATATATTGTGTGTTTTGAGTTTATTTTCTATATTTATTTATTTTAATATGATGGTCACTACTGTAACAGAAAAATCTCCCTCACAGGATTGATAAAGTATCTATCTATCTATCTATCTATCTATCTATCTATCTATCTATCTATCTATCTATCTATCTATCTATCTATCTATCTATCTATCTATCTAAAAAAATATAACGGCTCCCTCCCACCACTGTTTAAACAAAACGATGAAAGAAACTTTTCTAGACATTCAAACCAGATGACAACCTGATTTTCTCTGGATAACAAACATATTGATGACAAACGTATTTGTTACTGTGCAAATGATCCATAGTAAAAGGAGATTTTAGACCAAAAAGTTTATCTTTGAAGTGTACCGTTGTCGAGTCTGTGACCTGACATCCAGCCACACTGATCTCTACACCACCTCTACTGATTACTTGAATATTGCTGTGTAGCCTTAATTTCTGAGGATGAGCACAAATGAAAAACAAACAAAGACAGCCATGATAAATGTATAATTAAAAGTAAGTACATTCTCGGCCTGAGGAGGCTACTAAAACGACAAGTTCAGTTTGGGAACTGGGCCTGAAATTAAAACTGAAATTCCACAGTGTAGCAACTCTGGTCCATTCAGACTGTTAGAGAGTTGTGTTATTTATCCCAGGTGGAAAATGACAATGGAGGAGGGGACTAATGGAAACAAATCCTGGAGTTTAGTTATTAAATCACTGGCTGTTACACCTAGGAAACACTGAGTGACAACGTTAAAGAAACACACACTCCCAATTATGTAATCTCCAACAATCAAAACTGTGGGTGGGAAAAGCGGCCGAGAAGTCAGAGACCATTCACTTTAGACTATATATTTTCACTATTCACTATTAGACTATATATATATTAAATATATATATATATATATATATATATGGGTGTGGTGGGCTGTGGATCTAGGCTCTCCCACTGTCCTCCTTCCCCTCCTCTCGTTCCCCTATAGGCATATGGCGGGTGGGTGCCTTCTGGGGTCGGTGGCGGCTCATTGGCTGAGGTCACTAAAAAAAAACTGTTTCCAAACAGCCATGATGATGCTGTTGAATTATCTTACTTCAATGATGTACAGTGTGTCTGCATAGTGGAGCTAAAATCGGTGTATAGGTGGTTAAATTATCCTAGCTGCAGAGCAGAGTAAGCTAGGTTGTGATCATTTGTTGCACACTGATGTGACAGGATTTCTATTAGAGTCTGAAATTATGATCTATATTCACCTTTTTACAACAGGAAGTGACTTTTGTTATTTCACTAAATCCAGTTTGTACCAATTATTGAACTTTCACTTTCAGTTAGCCCAAATATGATGACAACCAACCACAGACTGACGTAAAATAACTTCTTCATCTGAAAAATAAAGCCACTGAGGAAGTGTATGATTCACACCAGTTGTTCTCAGTAAAGGGGGCAGGAACAAATAAGCAGTTAGTCCATCAAGCTCCTTTTCAGACTTTACAATTGTTGATATAGTTCATTTAAACTCATTTTTGGTTATTTTTGTACATTTAAAACTATGTATAAGTTTATTTTAGTTTATTCTTTGTTGAGATGTTTGAAAAAATAAAAAACACCAAATACCAAAACCACTGACTTCTGTAGAATAATGAGTCTGTGATATTTTTCCACCGGGTATGTGTGTATTATTTGTTAGATTCATATGACTCTGAATCATTAAACAGATTTTAGGCCTCAAAAACAAGTGTTAAATCAGTTTCAGCTCCACTATCTTCCTCCAATACACAGTGACATCAGAGCCTCAAGTACCAGCATGGTTCAGGTGCATGAACAAATTCAAGACCTTAAACAGCAGCCCACAAACCAGTGGGAGGGCTTGCTGACTCCATTTTCTTTACAACTATGTGTTAAGCTACTGGCCAAGATTAAAATAAAAATGCAGTCAAACTGAGAGAGAGAGAAAAAAACAGCCAACAACTCATCTTTTGATGGCATGGTTTAGCTGTTGGATTATCATATTTCCAGATAACTGTTGTCATTAAGAGGAAGAAAACGTGTCAACAAGATTCACAAAGAGATAAAATAGACTGTGTCCAAAATCACTGTCGTCCTTCTTTTACATTTCACTGCAACAGATGCAGTATGAACAACTTCTTAATCTCACTTTAAACTTTACTACATTTCACATGGGGGTTGAAAAATGTAAACACGGGCCTTTAACTTATACCAAAGTGTTGTTATAGTGTTGCATATATTTTTACTTCAAGATGCTGTACGTAGAATGATTTCCACAAGAAGTCGGTGTTGTTTGAAACAGTAACGCCACGATTTATGACCGCGGAAACTTTCCTTACTCCACGATCTCCTGATAATGTGTGTACATATCACACCACTTCAGACACTTCTGCATGTTATTTAAACATTATTATTATTATTATTTTAACCTTTAGTGTGACATCTTGCATCATTAATCCAACACGCTGAATTGTTAAGATTATGATAGAAGTACAGGGTTGCGTGTCATCCAGTCCCAGAACGTGGAATGCTACAGTCTGCCAAAAATGACTAATCACATGCTACATGAGCAAACAATTACTACACTTTTATTACCCCTTTAATTACACTAACAGGCTGTTCTTCAGTGGTCCCTGAGAGAGACTTTTGGTATTGATGTTTTCTCCATAAAACAGCAGTGCTCACGAGGTTGTCATTTTTTAGAGGACCTGGTATTGTTTTCATGAGGCTTGCAGAAATAAAAAGTTATTTTCTGTTCATGCAGCTTAAGCTGACGCTTCTGTGATTGAGCTCAGACCTGCAGCAGCTAGTCAGCACACTAATCTGACTTAGGTTCAAATCCACAATCTGAAGGCAACTTTTAAGTCGCCCTTTTGAATAGAATCTTAGTTCATTCGCTCAGAAAGTACTGTTCTTTTTTGGAGGTGTAAATGAGGAGGGAAACAAATTGTCCTGCATTAACTAATAAATGAGCAAGTTTGCATATGTTGTTCAAAAGGTTTGGTTTGTTGCTTAAGTGCAGTGTGAAAGCAAACTCGTGACCTGGAGAATGATGCAACTGGACCTAAGGATGTGAATGCACCCATAGGTCATTAAAATAAATTCCACAGGATAAAAGTACTGGGTACTTCTGTTTGGATTGTGGCTTTTAGCTTTTAGCTGAGAAGTTCCTGGAGTGGAAATGTTGATAATGTGTACAATTTTTGGAAAGCAAGAGCATACAGTTTATAATACATTTCAAAGATGGTGGCTTCATCTCCTACCAATACCAGATAGATTCGAGTGGAAGGGACAAAGATGAGTCAGTGAAAAACAGTGAAAACACGTTGCTGCAAAATAAACAAACGACAACAGAAGAACCTACCTTCATGCAAACACCAGCACCTCATCTCAAGTAAGGCACTTTACAACATCTCCCTGTGCAGGTTTGTGTTCTATGTACTAGTGTAGATATTGCACCACCCTTCATAGCAGTTTCACTGCAGTTTAAGGAACCAAATTAAATGCAAAGTAACTCAAACTTTCAGTGGGAAATCCACCACAATGTTCCTCATAGAAGCCATATTTTTTACAACATACCAGCACTACCACCATAAAACTACTGCTTTCCAACTTTGCTGATTAAACAGAACTTAACAGATAAAATATAAAATATAAAAAAGAAATATCCTCTTCCTGGACTGAAACATTAACGGTTGATGAGTTATGTTGGTCCTATCAAATCCAGGAAACAGGACCTGTGTAAACCTCTGAGATGTGTCTTTGTGCTGAATACAAAACTTTGGATATAATTACTTCCTTTCTTCAGTAGTTCATCAGTTTAAGCTGCTTTAACTCAATATGAGCTTAAATACAAAGAGTCTCAAATTTGGGAACAAATGTATTGCTTTTAAATCCATACACTGAAAGAAGAAGCTGGGAAAAAATTAAGGCTGCTAAATAATGATAATATTAATAATAATAATAAAAATATAAATATATGTGTTTGACCTTACAGCTAAAATATGACAGGATGGATTTGTCAGATGTTTTGGTTCATACGGCGTAATCTTCTCATGAACTTGACACTGACTGGAGGGCTTGGGTGTCAGAGACTTTTTGTCTTAAACTTGGCATTACTAGGAGGATGAAACCTCCTACTATCATACTTGGCAATGAGACAGGTTTTTCTCTGATTTCTTTTCATCTTTAAGTTGATGAACTTGGCACTGAATCAGACTGATGTCTTTATTTATTCTGGGCAGGAGGAAGGGAGGAGAGAAAAAGAGAAGACAGATGGCAGTATGAGGAAAAGAGATCTATGAGATGAGAAAACACACAATGGGCTCTGCTGTTGCTCCCTTCAGCACCACCTCCATCAGCTTCCTCTCTTTCTGAGGGAAAGTCATTGAGTGTATTTGCGTGCACTGGAGTAATTAAGGCAATACTATGACATCAAATTCAGTTTCATCTTCATCTGAGCGAGTGCAGACCAAGCATCACAGCTGAGACTTTCCAGTTCTTCGTTTGGTTTGTTTTTCACCCAAATAAATTTCCTAAATAACTGCTGGCAGCTAATTAAATATGATGACTATGATGACTTCACATAAAGTTTACTGGATCTGCTTCTGCCTCGTTGTTTCTGTTTCTTTGGGCTTCTCCACACAAACATGGACCAAGTGATGCAAACATTTTTTTTCCTCCATACAATTTAATCTCCCCTCACCTGCTAAATGTTCTCAGACAGGAGATCTCGTTGCAGCCGTCTTTCTCTCAACTAGTGGGTGAACGACAACCGAGAAAGTTCTCTCCCACAATTAGATCTTTCCAACAGGTTCAGGTTCAACAGGTTGAGGTTCAGTCTGGTCTCATACCAAACTATACATCAGTTCTGTGTAGGTTACGTAAATAAACACCAGACTCTCCTGCTGCCATCTGTACAAAGTGGACATCAAACCAACAAAACTCTGAAGTGGGAAGGCAAAGAAACCCCACGGCTACCAAGTGCTTAAAAAGTGACGTGGGATGACCAGACTTTAAGCTGCAGACGGTTCAAACAGATTAAAGGTACAGTGTGTAAGAATTACTGACATCTAGTGGTAAAGATGTACACAGCACAGCTGGAAATGTACGGTGGCTGTCAGTGGCCAAAATCCTTCCAGACATAAACATGTTTTCATATGTGAGTGGATCTAGTGGATTCAGGTAAAGTGACGACTATACACTTTAACATCGTGTACATGTGTACTGTCTTCTTCTATGGTCCTTCTAAGATGTTACTTATTCCAAACAAAGCTGGTCCTACATTTTTAAAGCTCAGACGGTTCTCACTTCACACACCGAGGTATTTGTTCATTCAGAGACATCGTAGTTAGTACGTTAGTAATTTCGTCGCACTTTTCGTTGCAATGACAATAAAGGACTGGATGCTGTGGGTCGAGTTTCAGTAACCAGTTTATGCAGATTTGAAGAGGCTCAGGAGATATATCAGCTCCCCACCAGTAGGAAGGTTTGATCCCTAGCTTCCTCAACCTTTACAGTCTCTAAATCAGGATTTCTCTGCATGTGAAACTCAGATTGTCCTCAATGCCTTCCTCACAATGACTCCGTGTAATACGACATCTGTCACACTGAGTGGGCCAACACAAGCCAAACCTAAGCAAAACAATGCAGTTATTTGATTCATTTTGTTGGAAAGTAATGTTATATGTTTGTTAATACCTAGATGTAACTCAGTCCACACATCATCCATTACAATAATACAATGTGAAGTAAAGAGGTGTTGTAAGATTTACCAGGTAGCTACTCTCTGCACTGTCTTATACGAACCAATAAACCAGTAAGAATTAAAGAAAAAATGAAAAACACAGTGTTGTGTTTAGGTTTGACTCGAATTAGCAGCCTCACTATCAGGCTTGTTGGGCACCACCAGTGAAAATGAGGACTTATAGCCAGCAGCAACTGACAAACTGAGTCCTTAACTTCAGGCTCTAATATGTCCATCAGAGACAGAAACAGTGCAGAAAGATCAGAGCTTCTGCAAAGCTCATGCTGAGCTAACAGATGGACTCGTTGAGCTTGGTCTGCATGTAAGATGTGATCAGAGGCAGCAGTCTTGTTTACGTACCAAACATGGTGATACTTTTGCCACAGTGATATGAACATGGTGATAATATTGCCATGGTAATTACTCCTGTTGTGGATGTAAACACACTCAAACCGAATGTCCTCCAGATTTGACTGATGTCATTTCTTTTATCTCTGGGGACTCCTGCAGCTGCTATGTGTGTGTGTTTGTGTGTGTGCACTGTACACATTAGGCACCAGGGTTCTCCCTAAAACTGTGAATGGGGGGAAGCACTTCAACTGTTATTCTTTCTCAGTGAAAACCTGTGTATACGGCACCTTGAACCTCATCAGAAAGAGAACCGGCGAGCCTGACTGCTGCGTTGGCCTCCAATCATGTCAACATAGCACCAAGCTAGTGTACATGATGTCTTTTGTGATGTTTACACCAAACTCTGCTCTCATTTCTGGCACAATCAGCCAGAATAAACCCTCCCTGGTGTGCTTCAGTCTGGCACAGAGCAACACTTAACTGAGCTGCTGCTTGCTGTTGCATTATTGATACACGTTGGTGCATGTTACATAAGAAGCAGTTCTAAGGAGAACCCAGGCTACAGTATGAAGGGACCATAATATCTCTACAAAAGACAAAAGACTGGTGGCTGATTATTTAAGCCACATTTCTCCAGCTGACCAGGTTGTGTTACAGCTGATGACCCTTATATGATGTGTGGTTACCTGGCAGAGTGGCTCATACTGTTCATGAACTCGCTAACAAACTCTTAGCATCCACTAACGAGACGAAAGGAGTCTTCAGTCCTGCGTACCTCAGAGTTTGGTGTTGTGGTGAAAACTGGCTGTACAACAGACCAGAGCCCTGCATAGACAGAGTTGGGACAGCGCAGCTGCTCCATGAGCCCCGTCTGCTGATGATGTTGCCATGGTGGTGGAACTGGAGCGTTTTGTTGCCTGAAGTGCCATCACCAAACTCGGTCTACCTTAGCCTCTGGGCACAGCTTGGTCATGGCTTTATGCTCAGACAGGAAAGAGAAACTGAACGAGTCTCCGTTCAGACCCAAACTAGGAGATGAAGGAAGAGACAAGGTCTGAATTTGTCCTCAGATGGAGGTCGAAGGACAGTCCAGCAAGTATATTATGCACAAAACTGCAGTCACTAAGAGAACCAGCTGATGCAGGAGTGCGTTCGAAGGTCTCCAGCTACGTCAGACTGCGGTGGTGATGATCGGCTCTGCTATTGCAAACCTGCTAGGCAGCTTTTACTGTCCATGTCAGGGTGACATTTACTTTATGAAAAGTTATCACCAAGTTTAAAAGAAAACAAAAAAACCTGGATCAGCAGCAGTGCAAAGCCAGCTTCATCATTTTCTTTTAAAGGTTGACTTTCCTTAAGTCTGTCAGCCTCAGGTTTCCTCACCAAACAGGACTTCAGTGTGAAAAAATGTTCATGAATAATCCCCACTTGTCCTCCTTTAGTTGACTTTTTATGGATATATATTATTTTTTACTCAACAGTTTTCTTGTTGTTTGAGGAGACAGGGACAGCCATGTCGGAGGGAGGGTGGTGGTTCCTATTCACTCCTTGATGTTCCTGGGGAGAGCTGGGGGGGCAGGAAAGTGTCTCATAGTCGCCCCTGGTTACCTAGAGGAGGGGCTACTGCACTCAGAGGCGGGGCAACAAAACTGATGGGCGATGTCATCATCTTCCTCCTCTCTGAGAGACAGACCAACAGACAAGAGAGACAGAGATGGAGAGAAAGGGACAGTACAAGAAGAAGAAGGCAAAGAGAAAAGGATAAAAGATAGTGGAAGAAGAGCATCATCAGAAAAGAGTGGGGCTAAACGGCGCCGATGTCCTGCAATACTGAAATCAGCCACCAGATGTCAGTGTTTACATGTCTCTAACTGAAGGTGTGACCTTCTGAGGTCAACTTTCCCTGCCAGAGGTGAAGCAGCGTTCCCTCGCCGCCTTGGGACACAATTAATCTGTAAAATTAGAAACTTTTAACAGAGTCAGAGGTGAACAAACTTAATTCTGAGTCTAAAAGTTTCTCCTTCAAGACAGAGGATGGGGAAGGAAGGAGGAATGAATGGATGATGAGTGTGGAGGGGTGAGCTGATGGAGAAGCCGAGTCATTTTAGAGATAGCACCAGTAATACACATTAATGCAAATGTAATACTGAAAAGTGCAAATTAGTGTGATAATCGCTGCGGCTGTGATTTTTAAACGAGGCTGTAATCCATCACTTTGATCCCATTCAGCAGTTTTCTATTTCCTTGTCTCATTTAAATAATCTAATGAGTTGAAAATCGAGCAACAGAGGAAATCTGAAGGAAATCTGGAGTTCAGTAGAGGGGGCGAGAAAGAAAGAGTTGCTCCCATTTTGCATGTGCAGAAATAATTTTTGGTCGTTATATCTGAACGTTTTTTTCAAAGCTTTTCTGCTGATGTCCCGTCAGACTCATTAAAATCCTTCTGATGTGGACGATCTGTATGAGGTGATTATCTCTCACTGGAAGTAACGCTTAACTCCAAACTTTACTTGTTCACTTCAAGCCGTGTCAACAGAATCTAATCAGACTGTGCAGTTCAGAGCTGAAATAACCCGAATGCAGCGTACAGACATCACTGGATTATTTCTGTCATTTTTAAAAATTTTGATAGTTTTTTTTTGGTAATATTGACGATAACGTGTGAGATCTTCCTGAAAACACAAACAGCTTTCAGTGCAAGATTTCTGTAAGTTTCCATATGTTAAAGAAATTTGTCTAAAAGACATGGAGAGGCAGCGTTCAGCTTTTATGCTCCTGTCTGCTGAAACTCAGCTGCTTCAAATCATTTCTACCTTGTTATCAAAACAACTGTTAATTCCCCACACTGGAAATTTATTTCTTGCATTTTATCTATTTTATTTTAGCTTTTTTTCTGTTTTTATTTAATTTTTTAAATTTCTCTTAAAGTCTGTTTTTAATGCACTTGTTGCTTCCTGCACCCTGCTGTCATGCTTTTAATGTTTGATGTAAAGCACTTTGAATGGTCTTGTACATGAAACGTGCTATGCAAATAAACTTGCTTTGCCTAAAAAGGTTGAGATGAACTGAATATAATTCATGCTTGTACTAGGTGAAAAGAAAAGATGTTCAAGTCCAAAAAGACTTCTGAGTTTAGGAAGAAATCTGCCGACATGTTGAAAACATCACAATAGCTCATCTGGAAATTCACTGGATTTAATGTTGGTACGTTTCTGTTTATTAGGCATAAATATAAAAATAACAGAGTTTTCAAACTCTGTTTGAACTTTTTAGCCTGAAACTGTTTTAAATTCTTTCTCTTTTACATTAGACAATTTTATAGCAGGTTCCTGGGATTTCAGCTCTTTCTCTGACTCCTTGTTGCCACAGTGACATTCATTCCCGGATCAGTTGCTGTCCAGCAGCGTCCAGAGGCTGAAAAACTGCACTTGATGAAGCCATTAATGACTTTTGTTATACAAAACATTTTCTTTTGGGATACAACGTCACTGTACAGCTGAGTTTCACCTTATGCAACTTGTTACCGCTTGCGGTGGCTGATTCAAAGAAACACAAGAAGATATTACTGGACAAAGAGGGGAAAGAAAGACAGAAAGGAACAAAGCAAGAGATAAGACAGGAGCCACTATCAGACTGACCTTTACCGATTAGAGACAGCTCAGAGAAGAGACAGGATGCAAGACACATGCTGAATTTGCCATCGTTAGGAGGCCTCGAAGTGAGAAAATCTGCCAAAGTTCATTAGTGAGAATCGTGGATATCTTCTTATCTATCTGACCTGTTTTTAAATCATGAGCCCTCGGGGACCCTGAGGTCCTCTAGTACCAGCCTTTTAGCTGCAAAGTTAGGAGCAAAACTTAGTCAAGGCCTCGTTGCATCACTACGACCCCCCGACGTCGTTTTTTTTTTTTTTACTAAATTATTTCAAATTCTACCTATTTGTGTAATTTTTTAGAGCCTGATTTTATTGTTTTATTTTGCTAAGGTACACTGTTGCAGACCGAGCTTTGTCTGCATGGTCGTTGCTGTGGTGATTGCCCCTGTCTGGGTGGTTGAGTTTGTTTTTATGCAGAAACTGGAAAGAGAGGTGGGCATGGACTTTGTGCATGTGTTTCTCTGTGTGTACGTGTGTGTGTGTGTGTGGGTGTGTGTATGTATGTATACTTTGCTGTGTGAAGTCATGTGTTTTCAACAAGAAAAACTTTATTTGAAGGATTGAATTTAGGACAGTTTCTTTTTTTTTTTACGAAAGGTTGAAAATGTGATAAATGAGGTCTTTTTGGTTATAACAGAAACACAAAATTGATCAATAAGGACAACAGATTTTATTTTAATAATAATTATTTTACTTGATGTCAGTGTAAACAGGGACTAGCATGTAAACAGTTTCTGATCCTTTTGGGATCCAATAAAAACCATTTTATGCATGTTTGACAGGATGAGGATCCAGATCTGGTCCAGATATTTGAGGTGTTTGGAGATATCTTGCTTTCTATTCTTGATTATGAGATATTTTAAGGAAGTGGGGTCATCTCCTGTTCCAGTTTATAATGTTAAATACTGTATCTTCTGGACTACAAGTCACTCCGGAGTATAAGTAGCATCAGTCATAAAATGTGTTCAAATCCAAGCCCAAGTACAAACATTAAATCTGGAAAGGCAAATTACTTAACTACACAACAGCACAGGAACAACCGGCTGAATATGTGTCCGGCCTGTTAACCTAACATCAGGGTTTCCTCCAGGATTTTTTTAAACTGTGAAGGAGAACTAGTCTCATTACACTTAATGAACAGCTGATTGAGGTGCTGAGAAAGTAGGAAAATGTTTACATCACATTTGTCATTGAAAGACGCCGACAGTGCTGCGTGCAGAACTCCTCCTGCCACCATCAAAGTTCCACATTTAATAAGAAATAACCAGGTCAGTCCCGCCCCCCATGTATGACAAGCTTTACTCCGCTCTGTCACCTCCTCGCCATCACTATCAAGCAAACCGCAGTAGAACCAGACAGGAAGTTGAGACTCCAATGTTTGTTTTTCAAAATTTCATTATTTGCATGGCAGTGCAACATTTCCTGAGAAAGATTTCACTATTATGCTTTGAGTCAACGGACTGGGATGTTCTGTCAAATACACGGGGAGGAAATCAACAAGATGACAGACTGCATCACAGATTACATCAGATTCTGTGAAGAAATGACCGTTCCCACTCGGTCTGTGTGCCGTTTTCCCCAATAATAACAGATGAATGTATAAACCTCTATAGCCGATTCTTCTTACTTATCTTCTCTTGCTATGTTGATTTGTATATGTTGTACATAGATTTGTATATTTTGTTTATTTCTGGTATATGTTTGTTTTGCTGATTTATTTTGTTTGTTATTCAAGTCATTTGCGCCAATGCATGCTGCAGATGAGGGGCGGCATGGCTCAGTGGGTAGAGTGGGTGCCTTGTAGCCTGAGGGTTGCCAGTTCGATCCTCGGCATGTCGAGCTCATGTCAAGGTGTACCTGAGCAAGACACCGAACCTGAAATTGCTCCTGGGGGGTTGTGGTTGAGCGCCTTGCATGGCAGCTTCCACCAGTGTGTGAATGTGTGTGTGAATGGGTGAATGTGATGTATAATGTAAAGCGCTTTGGGTATCATTCCAGGTGCAGTAAAGCACTTTATAAATACAGACCATTTACCATCATGCCTAGTGTACAAGCCCGTGGTGGCAGATGGTCAGGTGACCATCCCACAGAATGAGGTCAGCTGACTTCCTGAATATACTGAATGACCAGTAGTGAAAATTAAATCTTTTGACATTGCAGAAGCTTATCAAAACAAAGCTGCTGTAATCAAAGCTAAGGATGGTCCAACCAACCTTTTTTGGGGCCAGGCAGTGTGCATATACATGTGTGTTTGCAGCAGTTTTTCTAATGTCACGACAGCATGCATAAGATGTGCTGTACAACGTGTCTGCACGTTGCTTTACTTTAGCAGAACATCCCGTGTTAGCATGATAACGCTACATTCACATGCAGTTTAAAGTGAAGCTGCTGCAGACGACAAGCTAAACAAGGTCACATTGCCTCGCTCTGTCGTGGCAGCATGGTAGTCATCTGGTGAATCCCTCAGCTCTGTGTGTGTATGTATGCTTGAGAGCCTCTGAAAATCTCCCTCCTCTGCTGATGACGCATCCTCTCACACCCACCCACACACACACACACACACTCCTCTCCTTCACAGACTCTCTCTGCATCTTTAATGTGAGACTATAAAATGTCTCAGTGGCCAAGACTCCATACGAATGTACCGTAATTCAAATATCGGCTAAATCTCTGCAAGTAAAACTCATTCCCATCCACCATGCTACATTGAATATTTGTAGTTTGTGTGGATAAACAGACTGCAGTGCCATTAATGGATGTTTTCAAAGAAGCAAGATGCACTAAGATAACATCTTTATGAGTGATAATATAACCTGAGATGGTGAATATTTGGCAGGGACTTCAATGAAAGTGTGATGAAGCTTGAAGTTTTGTCTTCTTACTGCTGCTTCACACTGATCAAGCCTCAGTGGATGTTCAGCTAAAGCTCAATAAGCCAGAGATCATTTTAATATTTCACACATTGGTCAGTGTGTTTAATCCAGACAGAAGCATTTTGTTTGTAATCTAAATCATGTGCTGAGAGGTAAGAGTTGAACATGTTTCAGTCAGAGTTGAAACCAACACACAAAACATAAATTTATCACTAGAGCTACACTTTGTACACCAATTCTTAGGCTCTGACTCTTGTTTGAATCTATGTTCGTTAACATGCTGCATTTTCATACATAAGTTACACTCATTAATGGCTTCATCAATCCATTTCAGCTTTATTAGGACATTTAGTCCTGTGCAACAGTCTAGAGCCAGCCCTCATTTCTGTACATGTTGTCAGAAGGCAGGAAAGAGTTGCAGCTTATTACTGTGTGCAAACATAAATACCAGTTTATATCTGTCCAATTCTAAGGAGCTTAAAAGTGAATATTTCTGAGCAGCTTTATTCTTCATTCCAGTCTGAACCCTTTTTCAGACTGGAAGCTTTCTGTCATTTCTCTCAGCAGTCTTCTGGTACAGTTCTCCAGACTTCCTGAAAGACTTTCCAAAGCTCTTCTTTAGATGTTTCTGCCTTTTCTTCTGTTCTTTGTCCAGATGATCCCACACTGCTTTAATAACATTGAGGTCCGGGATCTAGGGTGGATCCATCTTTCCATCAGACCTAATGCCACTGATGTTCAGTCCAGTTCTTGGCATACCTCAGCCTTTTCTCCCCGTTTCCCTTCCTTAAAGGCCAATTAATGCTCACAATAAATATGCATGCACATGTGATGGAAGTTTTTTGTCCATCTTCTTTTATTTAGTCCATTTTTCAGAGCTTGCGGATGTGTAGCTCAATATAGAAAAGGGAGCAGTACCACCGGAAACCATGGCAACAGTGTTGTGCTGTAAAGCTTCTGAGAATGAACATTATCATGATCTCCTTCACTGTCCGCCATCTTTGTTATTATCTAAAACTGATGTTGGAACTTTGAGGGGAACTCTGAATTCTGCACTGCCCTCTAGTAGAGGTATTTCATGGCAATCATGTCAATGTAAAGGACACATGGGAGTATGTGGGCACTGACAACATTTTAAACTGAGGTAACAAATTACACAAGTAAACTGAGCACGAATAAGGCTTAAGAATGACTTCTGAACAGCCATCCTTCCATGGAGATCATTTCTGATGAGGCATCATCCAACAGTAGATGAATGTCCTGAAGGTCCAGATGCATCTCTCAGGTCCTGGCTCAGGTCTTTGCTGGATTTGATCCTGATGATCCAGATCCTGTTCAACAGCTGTAGGTGGTGTAGCGCTGTCTCTTCTTCCTCTCTCCTTCACTTGTCCAGTTTCTGCCTCCATGCTTGCAAGTTTTCATCTAACAGCTCTTTAGAAATCACCTTGTTGCTGCTAAAATACTGTTTTCTGTCAGAGTGTTTTGTCTTTGCTGGTTTTGATGAGACTAAAGAAACAGGAACAGATGATGTGTTTTTGTGACAGGCTGCTGGTAACAAAGAGCCTAAAGATCCAGTTTAAACTGCTTCTTTGCTAAGTTGTTTGTTATGTGTCAACACATCTCTGGTTCATTCCTTGAGTTTGGGGCCTTTTTCATGCCTGAATGATTCATAGGAGTTATGTAGACATGTTCAGGTACAAGTACTGGACTGAAAATGAGAGAAAAAGCAGAAAACAAAAACAACTTAAAAGACCCTCAAAAAACTAGAGAACAATTGATCAAGACTACTTTAAAAGATTACAACAAAGTCGGAGATGAAGTCACGAGGAATGAAACAGGAGGTTCTCTGCTGTTTTTTCCTGTTCTTCCTTTTTCTCTAGATGTTCTTGGGTTGCAGAGGCTGTACAGACACTGCAGAGTGTACAGAAAATGTTCAGTGATGATGCAATGGTACCTTAAACTGCAAGACCAGAGATGTCCACTGGGTGCTTTCTCCAAACCGATTTAATGTATTAAAATCCCAATAATGACGCACTGCATAAGTTTCCAACCTTAAAACTCTGTGCTCCAGACTTGTTTGATGGCACAGTGACATCTATTATGTACATGTCTGGAGCGGTTGCTGCCCAGCGGCGTCCCAAGGCTGAGAAACTGCTTCACAACTTTTTCTTCCAGGACACAGCGTGATGTTGCAGCGGAGTTCTGCTTTACTTCGTCACACGCTAGCAAGCATATATAAAGTAGGGATGTGCACAACTAATTCATTTATCAAATAGTCAAAACGCAGCACAAAGTTGACGGCTGTTTTAAAACCTCAACTAATGTTTGGATGAGAGTTGAGAGACATGGCGATGTTTACAGCACTGCGTGGCCCCTTTAAGGTCAAGCTAGCTGCTGCTTCACTCAGGAATAATCACCTCGCATCCGCCTCCAGAGCTCAGTTCGGAGGCAGAAGCAGAAAAATTTAAAAGCTGTTTCTGTCAGTTTTCACTGATAGTGGAGACAACAAACCAGAGCAGCACAGTTACTAAACCATCAGTAATGTTGCACAAGAGCAAACGGACCAGACAGAATTATCTGGTTAAAAACAGGTTCTCTAGTGAAAAAAGTAAAGTAAATGTTTATTTATATATCACCTTTCAAGGTAACAATTACAAAGTGCTTTGCAATGAAACACAAAACAAGACAGGAGACATAAAAAACTAAACAGACGATAGTTTTAAAAGCTTCATTTTTTGCTGCTTTTTAAGAGATCGCTGAGTCTGAGGGGCACTGCTGCAAAGGCTCTGTCACCTTTGGTTTTCAGCCGTGTTTGCTTCACAACCAGCAGACCCTGATCATGTGATCTCAGGGACCTGCTGGGAACATAACGCTGTAAAAGGTCACTGATATAAGCTGGTGCATGGCCATTTAAAGCTCTGTATGTTAAAACCAGAATTCTAAAATGTACTCTGTAGTGAATCGGGAGCCCTTGCAGCTGGATTGGCATAGGGGTGACGTGAATACTTGGATTTTGTTTTTAGCCTTGCAGCAGCGTTCTGGAAAATCCTGAAGAAATTCCAGAGATTTCCAGTTTGTTTTGAAGACTTTAAATGCATAAACTTCCCCTGAAATATAAAGTGGTCAAAGTTTCCCATCAATCAACTATCACCTGGACTTACTCTTGATCACTGAGCTGGTGTTCCTTGGAATTTTTCTTTGTTTCCCAAATATATTTACTGTATCTTCAAAATCTCCTGGAAACACACCAGGAGATTCTGGGATTACTCTGAAGTTCCACCTTCTTATCAAACATAGTCACTTCTGGCTCCAGGACGACTGACATGGTGACGAATAGCTAAAAAACTTGAAGCAGTTTGAGCACCAACATGGTGTCACACCAGCTCCGCTCATCATTTCTTTACAGTAAATATTTATGAAACTCAGAAACCTCATCTGAGTTTGCAGGACGTCTGTAGCGCTAATGTTACTCTTGAACATAGGACAGTATATTTACA